>NC_090180.1:12479506-12837006 GCF_024679245.1 Pseudorasbora parva
TGTTTCCTTTTCTTTTTTCCAGCTATATCTTATGACTAGCATATAACCTCTAACCGAAATAAAACTATACATTATTATTGTACACTTACATCTACACTTGTTCTAGTAGGCTAGTCTCAGAGCAGCACATGCAATTTTGACGAGGAAAACAAGCGGATTGTTAATCACTCCGCCAGCCAATAGGAAGTTTGCTTTAAGGTCACATGAGTACGTTTTGAGTCGTTCCCTCAGTAAGTTTTTCACTCGTCAGTTGTGATGTGATGTGAAGAGAAGAGTGGTCCGTCGGCGAGCGTCTCGTTTGAGCTTATTTTATGTAGTTACAAAGGATTTACCTTCATAATTCTGCGGTATGATGTTCCTCGTGAATTATTCAAGTAAGTACCACTCGTTTGAGACGCTGTAAATACAGCAACTAACAAATAAAGATTTCTAAGTAACGTATGAAGTGGTTAGCTAGCAGCGCTAAAGTGTACGTTAACTTAAGTTAACTGTTAAAGCAGCTATAAAGTGGAGAAACGGTTACAGTATTTTGAGGAATTATTAAATTTGGTTTATCAAGTCATATGTTCCCTTTATTAGTTGGAATATTGTGCATTTAAATACATGATTTTGATTATTCAGAAGTGATTTGATGCTTATTTCGTGGTCTGTTAAAGAGCCACACTTTTCAAGCTAAGACAACATTTAATACTGACAAAAAAACATAGGTGGTCATACTCCACCCAATGTCCGTGTTTTTCCCTCTGTCCATTTCCTCTCATAACATTGAACAAAGGCGCAAGGGTTAGTTTTGAGTGACAGGTGTCAAGCCCCTGTAAAATGATAAAGATCGGTGCAATGCATTACTCGCATTCTGCAGCAGTGTGCGTCACGTGTTGACAACAGCAGTCACGTAATCACATTGCTTAAGAAAACGGTCTATAGCCACATAAATTACATGTGAAGGATGATGCATTCGTTGATAATGGGTCAGGTAGTCTGAGGACTTGTTCCTCGATCATCATAATGATAGTGAAGAGCTTGACTGAGTGCACTTTTGGTGCTGTGGAAATTGGTTTTAAATATAAAGTTCCTGTTTGCTTAGAAAAGGAACTCTGGATAATTTGATGCATTTGTAATATGACAAGATGTTAGCTTCCCCTTTCAGTAAATAAATTAAGAAAATGTTTTTTTTTTGTTGTTGTTTTTTATAAATAAATATCAACTGAAATACATCTGAACTAAATTTGATTCGCCTCTCATTCACCTCTCATTCAAGGCGAAAGTAATAATAGTTCATGGATTTCCTTTGTAAAATTTGAACCTACAACCTTCAATTACCACTCCAGGAGCCTCATTTATAAAATGTACGTGCGATTGTATCTGATACTAAATTACATGGATTTTATCATATTTCAAAAGTAAGAAACAAATCAGGATTTATAAAGGCAGAAACTGACATGTGTGCTCATATAGCAGTAATTACATTAATCCAAAACAGTTTATGAAAATGTAAAGATAAATAGGCAATAACTATATGCAATTAGTTATATGGGCAAAAATGAGCAACATTTGAACTGCCTTGTGAAAATTAAAGCATCAAAAATAATTCATTCATTATTTTTGGACAACAAAATAAATCTATGCAATATTCAGAAGTTTGGAGTCGATGCACTTTTTGAAATTAGTCTCTTTATGCTCAACAAGGCTGCAAAAAGGTTTATCAAAATACAGTGAAATATTTTTACATAAATATTACGTCTGTAATTGCTGAATTTTCAGTAGCCATTACTGCTGTTAGTGTCCTAGTTTACACAAAAATATTAAGCAGCAAAAGCTGTTTTCAATATTTATAATAATAATAATAAATGTTTCTTAATAAAGAGATATTTCTGGGGATTCTGTACGTGGAGTTGATGACCTTGTACACATTGTGTGTTGGTGTATGAATGGGTGAATGTGAAGCAAAATGAAAAGCGCTTTGGATGGCCATAGGGTCTGTTAAAAGCGCTATATAAATGCAGTCCATTTACCATATTTGTATGCTTACTTTAGCTGTTAATGATCATGAGCCTTTTCTCCTACAGTGCCCTCAGCTCTCCACTGGCAGGAAGGTGATTGGATCTGCGGCTGATGCGGCTCAGTAACGGCAGAAGCGGCTGCTGGAATGTTCCGTCAGGGCAGCAACAGTGGGAATAAGCGCTTGGCAAGCGGTGCTCATCTCTCCCAGCCCAACATCCCTGTGTCTCTGTCTCCCGGGTCCAACAAAACACGAGAAATGGGCCGCAGCTCTAAGACGAACCCCCTCAATGCTATGGGCCTGGACCATACCATCACCGCCCCAGGAGGAGACCCCGACCACATCTTGCAGCTGGTCAATGATGTGCGCAAGTTTTCTGATGTGCTGCTGAGCCTAAAGGAAGCTTTTCACTCCAAAGGTGAGATTCTACTCAACAATTGCTACTTCAAATGCTTCCAAAAGTGTTTTTGTCCATTACATCTGTGGTATCACTGTTTATGACATATCAGATTCTTTTAAATGTGCATATGGGTAAGTCGTGTCTGCCCACCAGGATGCAGAAGGTTTGTAAGTTGTGTTAGTGTTCCTCATTCCCATTACTGGAGGAGTGCCATGTCTGTCAAGATGCCACGGGTAAACTCCTGACCATCCTGCTGAGAGTGTTTCTTTTCTGCTGCACAAGGCATCTCTGAAATTTGCCTCCTTGTGGTAAACACTCCCACCCTCCCGAATAGATATGACTATACATGATACACACAGTCTGTTGTTGTTGGTTATTCCTGTTTGCTTTTTCAAGGTACAGTATTTTATGGGAAACTATGTTGCTCCTCTTCTGCATTATTAGAAACAGCTAGAAGATGATGCTCCTGTTAGATTCCTTTTTAAAGAAAAGTTGAAAGCATGAAAGGCCTTTATTATATAGTCATCCACAGTAAATAAATACAGCATTTATGACAGAGCTGTGGTGTATAGATAGTGACTGGCCAATTATGGTTTGTGGTCTTTACACATTTAAATACTTTCCCATCTAAGAATAGCCAAACCGTCCCACCCCCAGTAGGGAATTATGTTTTTGTATTCTTTGCAAAAAAGCATTTCACCACTTAAAATGGTGATCACTGGCTAAACAAGGGTGTAACTATAGATGTGCTATTTCTGCCAAAGTATGTTTATGCACACTGCAAAGGTTTGTTTTCAGTATTTAAAATGTCTTTTAAACAGTTTGGTCCCATCATTAGAATTGTTCCAATTGGTTTTCTGCATTGTTGGACTAACAAACCTATACTTCAGCTTAAAAGTTTGGTGTTAGTAACAATTTTCTTTTATTCAACACAGATTCATTAAATCAAATTAAATACATTTATAATGTTACATATAACTATTATAAATCATAAATGTTGTTCTTTTGAACTTTCTATTGATCAGTTCTGGGGGGGGAAATGTATCAGTTTCGACAGCAAGAAACGTTTCTTGAGCATCATATCATTAATGATTTCTGAAGGATCATGTGACATTGAAGACTGGAGTAACAATGCTGAAAATGCAGCTTTGATCAACAGTTATTTAAAATTGTAATAACTTTTCACAATTTTACTGTTTTTATTCCGTTTTTGATTAAATAAATGCAGCGTTGGTGAGCATGAGACCTCTTTCAAAAAAAAATTACCGACCCTAAACTTTTGAACGGTAGTGTAGATAAACCGATAAGCATGTATGCGTTAATCAGACTCTAGTTTGCCTCGGCATTGTGTGGATTCTCAAAAAGGTGGAGGTGATGCGGCAAAACATTTTAATCCTTTAAATGCTCGATTGTGATTATGATGCTTTGTGTTTTAATTATACTAGACATACATATGAACACTTAACAAACTACACAAAATTCTGCTGTAGCTTGATTATAACTGAATAACATACTTCATGTAATTTTCAGAATTACATGATTACATCATTTTATTAGCATATCATTTTATCAGCATACTTTCGTACGTATTGCCAAAGCATTTAAGGAAGTGGGATGAGGTGGAAAATAACTATTCTCAAAAGAGGCTTTTGTACCACTGTATTATATCTTCAATACTTTATATGACAAGTGTTGATGCTGCTGACTACAGAAACTTCACATAAATACCAGCAAAACAAATGGATTTAATAATCTCTAGTCGGGATAAAGATTTGGTGGATATTTGTTGAATATGAGGAGCTAATTCTCTTTCCCAGAAGTTAAATCAGGGGTCTGCCTGTAAAAAAAGGATTCCACCTGCTTTTCATTTCAAATGTTAAATTATTTGGTTGAGTACTGATGAGTGAGATACTTCACACCACCCTCTGTCAAGCAGCCTGGTGACACTTCCCACAAACACATGCTTTTGACAAGCACAGGAGACACTCGCTGACCCTCTAAATGTATGGATTCAGCCTGTCTGCACAGAGATTGATCATCACGCAGCTCTCCTCACTTCCCTGGCTGTTATTTTACACTAGATATGATCTACAAGTTAGCCAGGAGGAACGCTACAGGAACTCATCCGCGTGCTTATTTGCTCTGCAGTGTGAATGCACGTCACGTTGAATGTCTGCTGTAGACACTTGTAGCCACTACGTGTCAATTTAAGCTACAAAAAGAGTGTTTTGTAAAGTGTTTATCAGAAAACTGAAATTGCAGTGCTTTTTTTTTTTTCCTGTTAGTGTTTATGTTGGCTCATCACTTTGATCTGTGCGACCAAACTCTTCTTGTCGGTGATTCCTCCTCCGCCGTAAAGCCCCCTCCTCCTGCATACCCCACATTCCTTCAGAACAAATGTTCACTTGTTCCTTCGATTGACTGTTGTTAGGTGTGCGACACATGAAAAATGACTCTTCCTTCCTGAAGTTTTCAAAGGCACTTTTTCGCTCCGTTTTGGTTGTTTGACTATCTGGCAGCCAGGGAATTTTTAAGAAGTTGTCATAGTCAAATTTTTCTTGGTCAAATGTCTTTCTACGTTCCCTTCTTTCTGATCGACATCTTCTTTCCCAATAAAGCTCCGATTCTGTGCGCATCCTGTGAGAAATGTCAGAAATGTCTTTTTTGTTGTTCCTCTTGTCAAAACAAAACTGAGAGCTAAGCCTAGCGTGATTTTCCTTGAATCAAACATTGAGATGTTTTTAGTGTAATGTTGAACTCCCGTGACAGTTAGACATTCAGAAGGGTGGGGTGTTTTTACTGGAAGGGCTAAATATCAAATAATTCCCTCTGTGATTTTAAAGAAGCCCGTCCAGAGCGAATGGAGTGTATTGTGGCCTGTTGATGCTCATCATGTGGGTGGCTGAAAGAATGTGCTGTTCTGTTTTGAAGAAGAGTTGCTCTTAAGTGCTAGAGTTTGAAAAGTGGCTGTGATAACAGCCAAGGAAGTTCAATTCAGTTCACATTTTTGTGTAGCACTTTGGTTTTCACAATACGTATCGTTTCAATGCAGCTTGAAAATGTATGTTTCTATATTATTAAAAGGTGACTGTCAAAGTAATGTCCAAATCTATAGTTCTAATTTAATACAAATCATGCAATTAGCTAAAATCATTTGATTCGGCATACTTCAGATAACAATTCGTAGTGTTTGTCTTTTTTATAAATATACTGAATTGATTCAAGGTGCACTGGCCTTTTTGTTAGCTTTTAGGCTACTTGTTTAAAGTGTAGTACACTACCAGTTTCGACATTGACATTAGTTTGTCATTCTTTATTATCACAATTAAAGGGAAATGAAAATGTTCCCATAATTTACTCACCTTCAAGCCATTCTAGGTGTATATGACCTAAAAAAAAGTCATCCATCCATCCATCCATCCATCCATCCATCCATCCATCCATCCATCCATCCATCCATCCATCCATCCATCCATCCATCCATCCATCCATCCATCCATCCATCCATCCATCCATTATAAAAGCAAATTCACATGGCTCCGGTGAGTTAATGAAGGCCTTGTCAAGCGAATCAAGGTTTTTTTTATAAGAAAAATATCCATATTTAACATGTTTAAAAAGTAAAATAAATTCACATTTTAAAAATAAACTTAAAGTTCATTACACTGTCAAGTAGTGTATTTAAGCTACAATAGTAACGCTCACACACTCGCTTGCACACGCTGTAAATGTTAAAATAGTGGTTGTGCATTTTTTGTATTACTGGAAAAATTGTGATTTAATAATCGTGATTATTACCAAAATTATCCAGATGCAGCCCTAAAACTAGGTGTATAAAATATCTAGTGATTTGCTTTATGTTAATTGTGAGTAGCTTAAAAAGCAGCAGTCCATAATGAAAAGTAAAAATTTGATGAGAATCGCTCAATCCTTAAAGGGTTAGTTCACCCCAAAATTTAATTTGTCATTAATGACTCACCCTAATGTTGTTCCACACCCATAAGACCTCCGTTCATCTTCAGAACACAGTTTAAGATATTTTATATTTAGTCCGAGAGCGTATCTAAGTGTAGGCACATCATCCTGTCCATGTCCAGAAAGGGAATAAAAACATCATCAAAGTAGTCCATATGTGACATCAGTTAGGTAATTAGAATCTCTTGAACCATCGAAAATACATTTTGGTCCCAAAATAACAAAAACTACGACTTTATTCAGCATTGTCTTCTCTTCTGCGTTTGTTTTCAAACCTCAAATAAAGATTCAAACAGTCATGAATCAGTGGATTGATTCATGATTCGGATCACGTGTCAAACTGCCAAACTGCTGAAATCACGTGACATTGGCGATCCGAATCATGAATAAATCCGCTGATTCATGACTGTTTGAATCTTTATTTTAAGGGTTTGAAAACAAACACGGAAGAGAAGACAATGCTGTTGGACTAAATATAAAATATCTCATTAATGACATAAATTTCATTTTTGGGTGAACTAACCCTTTAAAGGGGGGCGTCCACGGTGCGTTTTTTGCTGTCGTACGAACTCGCAGACGATTTTTTTCTCTCGGGAAAAATCTAATGGACATTGTGGATGCTCGTATGGTCGCGGCTCGCACCATGTGAGAGGAAATACGAGACGAGCCGAGCACATTAGGAGCACCTCCCGACCTTATGATAATTTTTGAGCATGTTTAAAAAGTTCGGGGAGTCTGCCCATTTTTTTTTACCAGCATATGACTGTCCCCTATTGCCGAATCATGCACAAGCACGTCACATAGGCTTAATCTATGAGTTTTATTAGCTCAGTGGCTGCAAACATACAGCGTTCACACACACACACACACTCTTTCACTCTCTCACTCGCACCCTTCTCTCTTCCTCTGGTTGTTTCGTTTGAAAGAAATGGCTTCTTTTCTCTGCTTTTCAACAAATCATTTGCACACATTTTCTCTTTATTTTTTGTATCTGAAGCTATAGCAGCAACATTGAAAGCTCCGGTGTATGTGTTTAACACGAAAGCTTGTGTGATCGCGGCCGGCTCGCGGTGCAAACAGTCGTGCTGTGTACCAGCTGACTTGATGCGATGATCAAATTAAATGACTCGTAGCGTCTGCAATATCTCACGACCTCCCGAGTGTCCGAATTCGCACCGTGTACGCCCGCCTTAAGCGTGGGAAGTCTGTTGGATCTGAGACCACACAGAACTGTAGTTTAAAATTAACTCAGTTTTTTTTCTTTTCTTTTCCTCTTTTCTTAGACTTGGTTTTAAAATAGTCTTCCAACAGAGTTATTTTCTTCTAGTCATAAAGCTCTTATTATGGCTCACAAAGATTATACGCATTGGCCACGTACACACTGCAAAGATTTTGGGCGTGGCGGCCACATTTAAATGCGGGAATACTGTTACTGGTACACAAAGCAGGTCTCTGGACTGTAATGAATGGGGTTCCCCGAGACCACAGGCCTGGTGAGCAATGGCGCCAATCCCGGTGCTAAAGCACAAGATGTTCTACATTGATTTTGTCCAACTAAAGTCGATTGAGTTTCAGGGAACTCTCTGATTGGTGGATCTCACATCAGGTCCAGGCGGGTTGTAACACAAATTTCTACCTTTATTTTTAGCGCAGCACAACCTGACATGTGCCTTTTGTTTTTTTTGCATGATGATAAATTGCATTTTACATAATTAACTCCATTATCAGGTAAATCAGTGAGAGAGCGGCTCACAATAACACTCATGGAAAGAATGTGTTTTTTAGTTTGTTTGTAATTGGTAATCATAGGCGGAGGAGGGTAAACCTTTCCGGTGGAAGACTAAAGAGATGTGCATTGAAAACTGCAATTGCAATTGTTCAGTTTAGTTCTATACAAACTCACAAGTAACTCATAAGTAAATCACTGCAAAATGTTAATTTGTGGGTGTCCTAATCATTTTTGTTTTGGGTTTGTAGTATGGGTTTGTTCTGCATGGATATACAGTATTAATTTTATTTTTGCAGTTCTTAAAAAGTCTTGCATTTGATTTTAAAAATTCTGCAGTACTCTTGTTTTAACTTAAACAGCCAGTCAGATGGTGGATTTCATTTGGTTTTTATTATTCCTAACGTTTCTCTGTCACCTGCACTCCCTCTACAATCTGATAGATGTAAAACAGATGAGGGGTTCAGGCATGAAAGAGTATTTTCTTATAGTTGGGCCTGGTCGACAAATTGTTTGTGTGAATGCACCAGCCTGCTGGAGGTCTTGGTATGGAGGCCCCTTTGGCATATTGTAGTGGTGTTAATCTGGGGATATGGACAAAACCCTTCAAATTGAAAAAGTGAAAAAAAGTGAAAAAAGACACCCCACCCTCGTGTTACACGATTGCTTCACAGAGTGTTGCGGGTGGCACTATTGCCGAAGCCCATGTGGTAGGCGATATAATGGCTCGCTGCGCTTGTGAAGTGGAGAAGAGAGATTTGTTGGGCAGTAACTTTCCCACTGAAGGTGAGGGATGTTTTTGTGTGGGCCTGTGGTTGGGTAGCATTTCCTGGGGTGTGGATTTATAGCCACAGTTCAGTAGATTGGTCATGGGGATGTGCCAGTTGGCCCATGAAATCCTAGCGAAGTACAGGGCCATCATTAGTGCTGGATGTAGAGTGTGTTTTTTTGGGTTCATGTCAAATGAAGGCTTCTTGATAGAGGTTATTTTGGTTTGGCTGGATGAAATATGTAACTGAAATGAGTTTGAACATGAAAAGTTTGACTTGTTGGTTCAGAGTGCTGCTCTCGGTGTGTTTATTTCCTCTTACGTGCTAATGGGATACTCCAGACTTTGCTAATTTCTTGCACTTCAAAGAATGCTCTTTCTGTTCGCGTTAAAGAGAAGTGGGACAGTGTGAAGAAGGCAGACAGGCAAAACGGCAAACCCAGTGCCGTTTTCTCACAGATGAATTACAACAGAGCGTCACTAAGCTCGTCTGCCGCTTTGGGCAAAGCGCAACTAAGGCAGGTCGAGACGTGCCTATTGATTACCTGTTGTTAGCAACAGAGAAAAGGCCAGCAGCTGTGCGTAAAAGCTTTGAAGTGTGTGATGACATTGTGTCAAGCGACTAATTTTCTAGGAAACGTTTGGAATGTTTGCTGGGACATACAACCTTTTTCTCAGGAAAAGAGAGCTGAGTTCGTTTCCGACTGTAGCAGCCCTAAAAATGTAGCTGATGTTTAATTGACTAGCACTAAAACTATTAACTAATTATTTTAATAATATTTTCCCCCTTGTTTTTTAATATTAACTACAATATTGTTCTTGAGTCTGTATCAATGTGTAAATATATTTATGATCAGATGTTTGGTGAAATTAATCACAGAAGATAGTTATAATGCTTAAAATAGTTTTTCGTGGATTGCATTAAAATATTATTTTAATCATTATGTAATATTATTAATAATTAATTACAAATAAGTGTTCAATTTATTTTATAAGAACATTTAATATTTGTTTAAAAAAATAACTACAACATTATATTTCTCTTCATGTTGATTCTGTAATAATTTGGGGGTTAAATATATTTATATTTCTAATGAAAGGAAGATGTGTAGTTAATTAAAAACTTGTTCAATCAGTTCAGTACTTATAACAATAATGCATGCTGGATCAGTATCATTAATTTGATGGACCTTCAACTCAAGCCACTAATTCAATATCATCCTATTGCATTTTGTCCCCATGAGTTAAGGACATGTTCTCAACTTCAAATTAAAGACATCAATTTTGTAAGTTTAACTTTAACATGTTTCTGCTCTGTTCAACTTTATTTCAAAAACATGTTAGATCTGTCAGCTATGAGATCAATCACTAATGTGTTTGTTCACGAGAAATCTACGTTGACTTTCTTGCCGATGAGACGTGGGATACGGGCTGTTTGCAGCCTTCGTTCTCACACTGCGGTGCAAGGCTTGTCAGTTGGGTGAGAGTATGTTAAACGGCTCTGATCAGAGACAGAGGGGCAGGCGAAGAGCACAAGCGAAACATGAAGAGACTGAGCGTGAAGCGTGGCTGGGCCAGCACACAGGCCAAGCGTGGGAGGGACGGTGACTCGCTGCTGGAGCTCTCAGAGTGAAATAGACCCTGGACGGAGGGCCGTCAGCGGGGGGCTCATCCCGAACAATGCATGTGTTCCTCTCTGGCAGTGTCCCCACCGAAACAAAGCCCCCAAGTTCCCCCTGAGCAGTTTTCATGCATACTTTTTAAAATCCCATTGTTTTGACAGCACTGAAGAGTTTGGGGGCCCAGATGATGCATTATTCATAACTGAGTGAGAGCGGGTTTGGAGAGCACCGATAGCTACGCTGGCATGAAGACGTCCTGGTACCCCAATCAGCTCTGACACATGACATATCCCCCGGTGTGCTGGGCCCCCATTGGGTGGATGCAACATTCCATCAAGCTTTTGAGGGGGTGGATCACTCCCTGCCATTCAAACCAGCCTGTCCCGCATGTCAGGCCACACTTAGAAATCAAACATCTTTAGAGACCAACAGCACTTCGGTTGTGCTGTTTAGACCGGGCTGCACCAGTTTCATCATTAGAAATGTGCTGTGCACAGACAGCTTAATCAGAAAAAGGCTTTTCCTTCTGTGACCTGCTGCTTGGGACTTGACCCCTCACCAGTAATTAGAAGGACAGAGAGGGGAAGACCTTAAACTGGGGTGGGGGCTACTGAAGGAGGCCTTTTTTCTGAGGAACACTTCAAAGTCAGAGAGGAGAGAGGACACTTGAGTATCCCTGGGGCTAGAGCCTCCTCTCCTCTTACCACTCTGGAATCTCCTAATCCTGAGCCCAACGGTTTGAAGACGTCCACCTGATCACCGCGGTGAAGCAGGGAGGTTATTGTGCTTTGCATGAATTTAAGATTTGGCTTTGTGTAAAAAATGGTTTCTGCCCTTTGCCACCACTCATTACCTCAAGTTGTTTTAGTCCCTCTCTCTGTTGATGAATAGATGAACAACACGAATAGCATTATGTACTAAACATAAAATACATTTAACCCTTTCCTCTCTGGTGTATTTATTGCAAAAAATAAGTTTAGAACATGAATCTTGAGTGTTTCAAGGGATACTTCACTGCTTTTTCATATTAAACTATTTTATTCCCTTAACATACATACCTCTCTCGTCTGAGTGCGTGCACTTAATCGCTCTGACGCACGGTGACGATCTGATAGAATTTACCTTGGTCCAGTAAGCCCAGTTCATTCACTATGGTACCAAACAGAGATCAAGTTAGAAGCGACCAAACACCTTCACGTTTTCCCTATTTAAATACAGTGACATGAATAGTTGAACAACCTAGTATGGTGACATAAAATAAAACGTGGCGTTTTAAAAAGGAGAACTATAATGTATGGCGGAATAGCACTTCTTAGAGTACTTCGACTCGGTGCAGTAAAAAGTCCCGGCTGAAACATCCTCCCTCACATCTCCCCCTCCCCCTATTGACAGATATGAGAGAGGCAGGGGGAGATGTTTGTGATAGTTGATTGAATATTTTTTTATACAACAAAAGTAAATAAAAACACAAAGTTTTACAATTTGATTCAATTTAAATTTCACAAGCTTTCGATTTGATTTTGATTCGATAACAATTAATTGGGGCTTATTAGGTACAGTACAAGGCAAATTTCCTTAAGGAACAAATCTCCTATCAAATGCTGTACACTACAGGGAATCCCAGTTGGTACATCACTATAATATTAAAGGTAAAAATTTACTGATTTGAAGGGTACTTACATTAAAATTTACACTTAAGGAAGTTTTTTAAATAATAATTATAAAAGTAGATTTTATAATATAATAATGTATTATTTTAATAATTGGCCTATTTATTAATTGACTGTGAGCAAATGGTTGTATTTTGTGACCCTTTTTCTTGTCGGTGTTAGTAAAGGTTGCACTGGTGTGGATTTGATAGCGCGGTGCGAGTTTGATCAAGCAACATGGTTACTACCCACTCCTAGTAGATCAAGCGAGTGCACGTTTGAATTCGCCCCAGTTTTAAGGTTCACCGCAAGATCTAGTGAGAATCATTCAAAGTCGCAGCCGAATTCTCTGTTATAAACCATAGATATCGAACAGTGCTGATGTGGAAACCAGGAGAAACATTGTGCCATGAACGAACAAGTTATAGAAGGCTTTTTAGTCCATAAATCACCAACATTCTTCATGGATTTAATGTAGCAACTCTAACTGTAACCATGGGATTGTGGCAGAAATAGTTGAATGTTTTTACATTATTCATTTCAGGGTTCATACAACCTTTTGAGAGTAAAATTCAAGCACTTTTCAAGGACTTACTGCTTCACACTTTTTCAAAGCCATAATACTATCCAATTTAAATGTTATTTTTAATGTGATGACCAAAAATCTAGCTGTGGCTAACACAATGAAAACAATAAAAGGTTGTTTTCCCTTTATTGTTAATCCATGTTAATCCATTGTTTTGTCTGAACGACACTACGTTTTGTTGATCAGCATTGTTTCATTTTCTGCAGCATTGCACTAGACCTGCCCACAACAAAGACTCCTTGGATTGAATGTCTCTCTTCATGCATATTAATTATTACATAATGAGTTGATGTAAATAGAAGTGACTGACACATTGGTCTTAAAGCAATGCACCAGGCGGTCATTGCATACATGCATTCGTGGGAGTGAGTTGGAGGAAGAGGACTGATAATAAAGATTCACAGCAGAGGTGATGAGGCAATAAAAAACCCATCGCTTATCATTTTGGCACCACACTGTGGGTCGTGACTTTGTTTCCCTGACATCTTTGTGTTTTTCCATGTGTTTTCAGAGGAAAGTTTTAGGTGGTAGATGTAGAAAGCTAAATGCTTAACTGTCAGAACATTTTGAGTTTCCTACTTTTTTCTTCCTTTTTCTTTATAGTGAGAGAAGTGATCCTCTCTCTGTTCCGCCAAACACAAACATACCTTCCACGTTGTAACTGCACTCATAAAGCTTCTGTCTCATCCCTGTGGCATGATGTACATCTGCACAGAAAGGATAAAAACAGATGCTCCTGCTATCAAAATGATGTTTAGAATATTATAATATTAGCTTTTAAGGCATTGTTTGTGTCTCATTATGGTCTGAAAAGACGTTTCATCCAATTAATTCCAAATGAATTAAACCAAGTCCTGGCTTGCATTTATTGGATTCATATTACAGAAGTGGATTCACATTTAAAAGGGTTTTACATTGATTTTAAAGGGCCCCTTTTATGCTATTTTATCTCATTTTCATTAGTTTAAGGATTCAGTCTTTTTAAACCCCTCTTTCCCGCAAGGCCACTCTGTAGGGTTGTGCCAATAGACGATATAATAGTATATCAACGATAGTCAGAGATATTGCCAGTGGCTGATGCCTTTGATGAATGGCTCATTCCCCATTAATGTATTGAATTATTATTATTATTATTATCATCATGACATAAATAGTGTTGTTGTTATTGTTAATATTATTAGGCTAGTATTTGGATCTAAAATGAATTTGCCTTCCCTAATTTCATAAAGACATCATCTCATAACCACACTTGCGACACCAACATGAGCGTATGAGGATAGAATTTCAAAGTGATGCACTCACAAATTGATTCAGGAATGCTTGTTAGGGCTGTGTGATTTGGGTAAAATATCTAATTGTAGTTTTTCTGACAGATATTGCATTTTGTGTTTTCATTTTGTAAAGTCATGCTTCATCTCAATATTCTCAATAGTGTGCAGCACACACTCTAAATTAAAGAAGTACAACATTTTAACTATAGACCCCGTCACTACCTTGTCAGATGCAGTGGGCCTTTCTATTAGTGATGGAAATTTTAAAACACCGCTTCATGAAGATTTATGAATCTTCTGTTACAAATCAACTGTTTCGGAGCGTGTATGAAACTGCCAAAGTCACGTTTTGAAACTCATCGAAATGTCAATGGTTCACCACTAGGGGGCGATGATCTCTGTGAACCCACGAATCATGAGAAATCACTGAAAACTATTGAACAAGTGTCTGTGCGTTTTACCTGATCTCAGTTTTATACATTTGTAGACATTTTAACTAGACATTAATATAATTAAAAGGAATAATTGTAGTTAATATTCTCGTATTGGCCTGTTTATCAGAGCCAATAAACAAAACAGGCTTTGCCAATTGATAAAAGAACATATAGAGACTTAATATTTAATTTTATTAGATGATTAGTTAATTGCATTTGAAAGATTTTACTTTCAATAAAACATTTGCACTATATTTGTAAAAGGTGTTGTGCATGTTTATCCTGGGTTTTCGTTGCATTTACACTGTTCTGACCTAAGGGGTTTGCCATGGAGACGGGTGTCGAATTGTTTCGAAGCTTCGACACAATACGATACATTTGCTTGAACTGTTTCAGTGTCTCACGAAGCCTCTACCTGTCCATCACTACTTTCTGTAAAGCCCCGTTCACACCGCCAGCGATTTTTGTCACTGCATGTCGCCAGCGATTCATGTCACTAGTGGGCGTTCCCACTACGGGTTGCATATACATGTCATTAAATAGTACCGTTTTTATTACTAGTGTTTTGCAAGAGCAAGTTATTAGAATACATACACACTGTACTGTAATAGGTAGACCATATTGCAAGCAGTTTAGTCAAAACTTACTTTATATCCCCACAATCCCAGACACGTTTTTCCATGCATACTTTTTTTAAATGTGTCTCTGTATGTAGGTTACACAGAGGCATATCGTAAAGAACAGGGGACTTGCTAATAGCTAATATCAACAACTCCTCCGGAAACCGCAGTAGCAGCAGTAAAGCAAACGGATCACGTGCACTCCACTGACTTCACTCCTTTTGGTTATCGCTCGCGAAAATCGCTTCTCGTTTGCATAAAGTTGAAATTTCTGAACTTTTCTCGCATTGCTTGACACGCCCACATTCTGTCGCCAACGGTCACTGTTGCTCGTGTCGCCGGAAGTCGCCAGCGCTCCATTGAAATGAATGGAATCATGTCGCTGCGTGTCACTGCCGGTGTGAACGGGGCTTTAGAGTTCATTTTCTCAGCTATTTTTTTTTAAATTTTGTCTTAGGTCATATTTAGTTAACATTGTCCTGTTTTAGTTTTTGAGCATTTTAGTCTAGTTTTCTTCAATTATGAAAAATGAAAACTAGATTAAATGGGTTTTGTTAAAGGGTTAGTTCACCCAAAAATGAAAATTCTGTCAATAATTACTTACCCTAATGTCGTTCGACACCCGTAAGGCCGGAGACACACTGCAAGTGTGGCGTTTCTGCTGCGTGTCAGCGGCGGGGCGGCTGCCTGGCATTTTCTCTGTCTTTGCACACCAGAAGCGTGTCTGACGCGGCGCTGCTGCTGGAAAGCCCTATACTTCATGTTAAATATAAATATATTGCCTATTAATACAGCAAAGACAACGTCGGCAGTAGCCTATCGACCATACATATATATGGTATTGACGGCAAAATAGGCTACAGAATATTTCGTTCTGTATTGACAGGTTTAATATTTCAAAATCGATAATTATGTTGTTTTTTATTATTACAATTAGGCCTATCTCTGCATTTATGTTAACCTACAGACTTTCAAACATGAAAATGTAATTTATTAATATATTTGTGTCAAAATGGCATATAAACATCTTTTCCTATGCTATTTTGCCTAGAAACGCTTCCAGCACGCTCGTGTGTCGCGTGAAAAATAGGCGTCTCTTCTATTTGAAGCATGCACGCGTTTTCCGCGCGGCTCGGACCGCGCTTGTGTCGCAGGCAGTATGCAAGCTCTAACCGGTTAACATGGGAGCCGAAATAAAAACGGACACGCCACGCAGCCGAGACGCTTACGACACGCTTGCAGTGTGTCCCCGGCCTAAGACTTCCATTCATCTTCAGAACACAAATGAAGATATTTTTGTTGAAATCTGATGGCTCAGAAAGGCCTTTATTGACACCAATGTCATTTCCTCTCTCATAAAAGGCTCTAAAGATGTTGTTAAAAGTCCATCTCACTACAATGACTCTACAATAATTTTATGAAGCGACGAGAATAGTTTTTGTGCACAAAAATCCCCCCGAAATAACGACTTGTATAGTGATTGGCCGATTTTTAAACAAAGATTCAGACGGTTACGAATCAGTGTATCGATTCAGGATTCGGATCACCAAAGTCACGTGATTTCAGCAGTTTGTCACGCGATCTGAATCATGAATCAATAAGCTGATTCATAACGTTTCGAAACTTGGTTTGGAAATTGTCCCATCACTATACAAGTCGTTATTCTGTTTTTTTCCGCACAAAAAATATTCTCATTGCTTCATAAAATTATTGTAGAGTACCTGTAGTGGGATGGACTTTTAACAATGTCTTTATTTTCTTATATGGCTCTTGAAAGAGGAAATGACATTGGTGTCAATAAAGGCCTTTCTAAACCATCGGATTTCAACAAAAATATCTTCATTTGTGTTCCGAAGATGAACGGTCTTACGGGTGTGGAATGACATTAGGGTAAGTAATTAATGACATAATTTTCATTTTTGGGTAAACTAACCCTTTAATGTTTCATGTCTTTTATTTTGAAGTATATTCTCAATCATGTTTCCTGGTGTCTTGTCATGTGCTTCCCCTTTTCCTGTGGCTTGTTCTGATTGGTTCCCTTGTCCATGTCATGTTCTCATTGATTCATTGTTCATTACTTTCAGGTGTGTATTGTTAGTCATTAGTCTTTGTGTATAAATAGCTCTTATGTTTCCATTGTCTCTGGTCTAGCTTTGTTCGTGTAACCTGCTGTTTGGTGAGTTTAGTTCAAGTTTGTTCTTGTTTGTATTTAACTTGGGTTCTCCTGCAACTCACCTCAGTGGACTTGCATACATTTCTGTCATGCTGCATAATGGTTAAATTGATAAACCCGATTTAGCACCGTTATAATCCTTTGTGGTAATTTGAGAAGTGTATTTTAACATTTCATCAGAATTATTGCACTTTCACTATTTAAGCACAAATCAGGAGAATGCCAACCATGATTCGCATTATTTATATGACTTAATCTAGTTTACTGATTTATTATAGGCTATTTATCATATAGGCCTACTGGTAAAACAAGGGGGGTGCTCCGATACCACTTTTTCCAGAACGAGTCCGATACTTATATTTTTAGTATTTGCTGATATCTGTTTTTTTCATTGTATTTTTAATTAAAAAAAATATTAGTCAGAGAAACTAAAAGAATATTAATCAAAATCGTTTGCTTAGCAAATAGATGCCTAATTATGTCCGTTACAATATTTTGGGAGCTAATGTTACTTTCACTGTTCATATTATTGCTCTATCATATTTTATCTTTTAATTTAATAGCATAGTACATTTTTATAGCTGCTCCAGCAGGGCTCAACCAGGCAAGAGCAGTGAGTGATTTTATTTTGTTGTGGACATTGAGGACAAATACAGCATTAGGTTTATTATTAGGCTACTGTCACTTTAACCAGTTCCTCTCTGCGCCCCACATTTGAGTCCAAATTTGCATGTCATAATTATTCGAAATATGCTGCAGAGCTGAAGTGGTTGAGAGCAGCTCATATCCAACGTAATGTTACAAACACCTTTTCTTTTCAAATGTTTATGTTCACTTTAGAACATAACCGCCTTTGTTTCACAAGGATACTTGCCTATATGGGCATTTTTGACATAATTTTGCAAGAAGCGAAGAAGACATGAAAGAGAACTCGATTTAATATTTGTGCCCTCTCTGAGGCAGCTTTCAGGGTGTGCTCCGAATGTTTGCTGACAGAAAACGTATTGAAAAAATTTGATTTATTACTGTACCACATTACTGTACCACATTCCTGTAATAATGTAAGCGAACCAACGTTTCTTATTCATAAATCATGTAACAGTTCATGTTTTTACTTGCACATATGATTTGGTTTTAATTCAAATGACACGTGTGCTGAGAATGATCAGCAATCAAGAACATGCAACAGAAGTGTTCTCTCTCTCGCTCTCGCTCTCGCTCTCGCTCTCACACACACGCTCCTCATTTTACTTTCTTTGCTGTTGCCATATCTGAGCGAGGCTGAATTTCCAGCGATGCCTATGAAAAAGGGATGTGTGTTCCACAATCTTGCACGCCTCTGCTGCTGCAAGCTCAATCCACTCAGTGACTTCCAGAATCGCATATGTAGGTATGTAACAGGAAGTGAGACTGGAATTACTTATGTTATGACTAGTTTCAGCACTTCAGAATCAAATCTGTTTTTTAGACAGTAACTTTATTTGTCGTGCTCTTTGATCTTTAAAACTTTGCAGATATTTTACCTTCACAAACAGCTATAATACACACTGATGAATGAAAGGTCATATTTAAAAAAGCACAAAAGGGAAACTTTAAGGTTGTTGCATTCACACACTGGGCTTCTTGCTCTATATGAACACGCATTCACACATACATACAGATAAAGACTCCTGTTCAAAAGTTTGGGGTTGTAAGATTTTTAAATGTTTTTGAAAGAAGTTTCTTATGCTAGCAAATCATTTATTTGATCAAAACTACAATAAACCAGTAATATTGTAAAATAGTATATTACAATTTAAAAAAATAACATGAATATGCATCTCCTTTTCCATGACAGTAGTAATCAAGTTCAGTCAGCAGTAATCAAGTGCCTCACTCTCAGTCAAAAAAATCTGTTAGTATTACATGTCTGGATCGGTGCGGGTAGCTGTTGTCAGGTTTGTCTCAGAGTTCTTTTCTTATCTTGATGTCGGCCATCTCTTAAGAGCACAGAACATTTTCTGCATCTCAGTCACGCCACGCCTCATAATCTGCTCATCGTCTCTAACCATAGGGGTTTGCACCATCACACTTCTCTGAGCCTTCTAAGAACAAGTGTGCTGTCAGGTTGTACTAATGTCACACATGCCACTTTATCATGAGTTTGCTTGGGGAAGATTCACATGGGTATTTTTAAATGACTGAATTTTAAAGCTTTCAACATTGCTGCTCTACCCTTATTGTTTTAAAGTTGTGCATCTCTTAAACGCGCAGAGGAAGTTGAGCTGATGCGATTGTGGTCTCTGTCTGTTTTTTTACCCACAGAAAATCAAGAGTGCTCGCAGCACGTGGTCAATGAGCGTCTTGGGGAGCTTGTACGTGTGTTGAAGGTCGTCATTGGCAAACACCAGGCACTGAACTCGTCAGAAATTCTCGGTGCTGCAGGCACCGTTATCGCCAAAGTCAAAGGTTAGCATCCTCGTACAGCTCTGCCTCCAACCCACTTAAGAAACTCAGAATTGTTTTATTGTTAGTGTATGCATTCGTATTTTTTCTGGGTTCATCTGCATGCATGTACATAGTATGTTTTATTAAAATACAGAAATTGCTCCTCCATTGCATATATATATATTAGTAGTTTTTTTTTTTTCCACCACTCAGAAAACTATTTGTAATGCATCACTGTTTAACTCTTGTTTCCGACTCTATAATGTGAGTCAGTTGTTTTTGTACTGATGGCAGACATATCATTCATTTGTTATGACTAATCTTTCATTTGTTTTGTTTTTTGGAACTTGATGGATACAAAAAAAAAGATAAGTTAATTTAATTTAATGTAAAAAACAATCAATAGACTATCTGCGAATAGACATTACTGCATGGTTATGAAATTCTAATACATTTTGATGGTTGAATTTTCAGTGAAAATAACTGTTGTGATATATTCTCTAAAAACTCATAGCATGATATTTATTTTTTGTCATACCACCCACTCCTAGTCAGGATAATTCCTCATCAGTGCAGGGGTCGGTTCTTCGTACCTCGCTTAATACATCCGAGATGATTTGACAGATCCCAGATCTTTTAATCCTGATAACTGATCTCTGGCTAATTTGGTTCTTCAAACAAATTTGCGGATTGGATTAAAATATCTGGATTAAATTATCTGAGATCACTGCTCGTGCCTGTGTTCCCTGAAGAGGGCAGATCCATCGATACTCGAAATCATGATCAACAATGCAGCGATTGTCAAAACAACGCAATGACATCATAGAATTAAAAAAAGACACATCCACCTTTATAAGGAAACAGACAAACGACCAAACCAACATAAAAGTTAGATAAATTAAATGTGCACTGTTTTGATGAACATGATTACCAATTATTTATTTTCACGATTTTATAATATTTGTACACACTTTACATTTTTATTTTAATATTGTAATTTCATATTTAATTTAATTTGAAGCAGATTTATGTGACTATTAATTAAAGTTTCTTAAAGATCAAATGATCTGCATCTCTTGCGCTGCATCAAGCCACTCCAGTATTATCCGTCATCACTCACATTAATGCACGACAAAGATTAACTGCACAATGGCCCTCATTTATCAATCTTGCGTAGAAACAGGTGTATATGTTGGCGTAAGATTATGCTTACACTCCTCTCACCGCCTGATTTATGAAGCTGTGCGTACCTCTGCAATCCAGGTGTACGCAATACTTGCCCTTGATAAATGTGGCGGCTGAAAACGATCGTCATTAGAATAACACGCCCCTATATATTCAAGTCTCCGCCTCCCCCACGCCCTCATTTTACGCCATGGACAAACAGAAGACGGCAAAGAAGCGAAACTTCTCCGACGTGGAGATCGGGCGCGCTCAATCATCTCACTAGTCCACTAGTCAGGGCACTGATTAGGACATAAGTCAATGGGCTGACTCCCTGATCACTGACGATCCTATTGAGATAATTGAGACGCGCGCCCATCGAGATCAGCAGGGAAGTGGAAAAAAACCCCGAAATTGTTTTATTTGGGAGTTTAAAGAGTGGAATTAAAGGCACCTACAAAAACAAAATATGGACACAAATAATGAGTACTGTTAATAGTGTGGAGATTGAGAAGCGCACTCCAGCAGTTTAAATAGCTGTTTGGATGATAAATTACCATCACTGCATTATTTTACAGCACGTTTTGAAAAAATTAGCATTTAATTTCGTATCACGGCACATGTATTGGGGTGTAATAGTGATGATGATGTGATGTGGAGTAAGATTCATTCACATTAATAATTACATGACAATTTGTAAGATTCTTCTTTTTATTATTATGATTATTATTCTTAATGACGCTTGTTATTTAGAAGAAGAATGTCGTTTTTATTGATTTTATTATTATTTAAAAGAAGGTCATTTTTATTATTTTGTCAGTCTGAATTATTTTAGTCCCAGTCCGTGCGCAGCTGCCGGGCCAGACGGGCCTGAAACGTCAGATACAGCGCACAGGCTGAGGAATACATATGCCTAAAAATCAAACGCTTTGGTAAAGTCACAAAAATTAAACATTGACGTTCATGTTGCACAAAAATAAACTATGAATGTTGTTTTTGTGGTTTTTAACAGTGGGTCATATAGCATATCTTGTCAGTGCGTTTTGTGGTGTTAGGAATTGTTTTTCTGCGCATTTTCCCACTAACTCAAACGTGCGTACACCACCTCCTGAGCTGGCGTAGGATTTGAGCGTGCCGTACGCCAACGTCCATATTGATAAATCTCAAAGTCACCGTGGGTTTGGGTGTACGCAAGGTGTACGCTGGAAATATGGTGTACACACTTTTGATAAATGAGGGCCAATGTGTGTAAACCTCCAATACATCTATAAAGTAATTATACCATCACAATTCACAAAAAAAATCTTTCAATCAAGTGATATAGTATTATACACAAATTTTACAAAAAAACATTAAAATATTATTTTCAAATATACTTTTATATTTATTATCATTTTAAATTATTATTGCCCCTGGTTCAGTACTGAACTCTTGTAACGAAGTAGTAGTGGCTGGGACAGATTTTAAATATCACCTCAAGATGCAATCTAATCCTGTTTACATGAAATAAGCTCCCGAGCAGGTTTAAACTATCGGACCTGTTGCTATGACCGCAAGTCCAGGATGAGCTTTGAAGAACCAAACAATCCGAGATCAAGCCAAATCGTCAACAATCAAATCCAGCTAACTGAGTTAGCCACGTACAAAGAACAGGCCCCAGGTCACAGTCCAGATTGAGGGAAGAGGGAACAGAGAATTTCTGTGCTATATTGACATGTGAATGTGTTTCTTATTGGTTATCCACATAATTCCTTTCAACAGTTGCCGCTAGAATATCGTCCTTTGCCACTAGAGGGACATTGACCCCTCTGAGCTCCCATGTGTCTTATACAAAGACAGGCTCTTGTGAAGGAAGTCTGAATAGTTTGACAGAGGAAGATAATCTGTGGATTGTGTCTTTTTTTAAATGGGGATGTTGAGAAGAAAGGCCAATCACCTTAGAGACCCGCCTCGAGTTACCTGTAAGGCTGACATTCTAGTGCGCACGTCCCACTCACTCTTCAGCTTGCATTTTAACACCCCACATCCATGTCAGCCGCCTTCTTTCTCTTGATGGAATGCTATGAACTACAGGAAATCAGATGCACATTTTTCCCCCTCCATCACACTCTGTCCATGCGGTCCTTTCTCTTAAAAAAAAAAAAATGCTGCATAGTTTTGCTGAAGAATCTCTCAGGGGCGCAGCAATAAAAGTGTCAAGTGTCTCAAGTTATTGAAATTCTTTCTTCCCCCACCCATGTCTAGAGCGAATCAGTGGCATCTGATTCACTGTATTTTTATCTTTGCCTCTGATCTGGAGATGTTATCTTATGACTCATTGCACCTGATAAAGTGATACCTGCATGTGTTTGAATGCCACAAGTAAATAGTAGTAATCGTTGTTAGTTTTTCCCCCATTCCTTTTATTCACATTGACAGAATTTTAAAGAAGTCTGTCCAATGATGCAAAAATGCTTTCAAGGTTTTTTCTTTGAGAGAACTTTCTAAATGTAGCCATTCCCGAACCGTATTTGAGCTGTAAAGGGGGCAGAAGTGGAAGCATTGTTGTGGAACTGCAGGATGTCCTGAGGAAGAAGTCAGCGTTCCACTGCAGGGGCCACTGAACCGCCCGCCTGCATTCAGAAGCAGAGAGGCATGAACCAGGAGCCACGCACCTCTCTCGCTCTCTTCTCCTGCGCCGTCTCCTCTGCTCACATTGTATCTGTGAGTATGGGTGGCAGTTGAGGTTGGGGATTCCCATCTTTGCCGACAGTCGCTGTGTTTTGTGTGGCATCCAATCAAAAATTGTGCCTGTGCGGAACTGGAAATAACAGCTGAAGAGGTTGCTTTTTTTAAATGGCCTCGTCACTTTTTCTTGTATGTCAGGGAAAAAGTGGAAGTCAAGCTGTATTGTGAACTAGGCTGTGGTGTTAGTTCCTGAAGTTCTGGGGGAGTTTTGCCTTTTGTTAATCTATGCTTTACCCTGTCAAACTTGGATATGACTGCAAGCGCAAGTTAAAAGAGTTGGTAAGTTGGGTGAAAGTTGTTTGAACGTCCTCTGAATGTTTTGAGAGTTCAAGCTTTGTCAGTGTTTCCTGTAAAGGGGAGGCTCAGCTAGCAGACAGGAAGCTCTTGGTAAATGCAAATTTGTTTTGCCTCTCGGAGACTTTACCCGCTGTCTGTCACATATTTAACGTCAATAGGATGTCCATTCTCTTCTAGCTGCTCCAAACATGGAAAATTAGCACCAATGTGGTGGGTAATCTTGTTGTGTGGTGATCAGTAATCTTGAAACAATGATGAAAAGCATCCTTTGATTTATTTACATGCAAACTAATTCGCCATTTGTGTTGTACTCTAGGGAAGCACATCTTGACTACTGCAGCATTAGACTCTAGACACAAGAACCTAGAAGTAGAAGTAAAAAAAATTTGCACATCGCAGTGTTCAAAACCAGTCTGATTTTAAAGAATAATGGGTAAATATAATGGGTTAACTATATATTATCAGTAAATGTTGTTTCTGCTCATCTGTCCTCAATAGCTACAGTGGTGCTCCCAGCTGTCAACAAATTCATATTGTCATAAACGCAGAGAGATCTATCTGAGTTTCTTATCATCATCTAATGAGAACTGTAAGTTCGGTGCCTTTTGGCTGCACTTCTGATGTGGTTTTTTCACTTCCCACAGGCGTGAACATCAAGGAAGTCAATAACGAAAACAAAGGGACAATATTTGGTGAGATATACACATCGATCGACACTTTGGCATTCACCTTTGGCAATGTGTGAGTACTGTAGCCCTCTCTTCTAAATGTATTCTATGCTCTCCATCTGTATAGATTTAATTTTAGTTTCTATGTCGTGATTTTACAGCACATTTCATCTGTGCATTCTGTAGTCACCCTCTTACTGCTAATGAAATGTTCTTTTGCTGTTCTTTTAAAGGGTTGGTTCACCCAACAATAGTAATTCTGTCAAAAAATACTTGTCCTTATGTTGTTTTTATCCCTTAAGACCTCCTTTCATCTTTGAAATGCAAATCTCAGAGGTTTTTGACCCTCCATTGATAGACTATCCATAGATTTATATGCACATAGATTCCTCAGCCCCATACCAGCCATCCGCCATTTTCGAACGGTCAAACCCGGTCATGAACGCGTTTTGTGAACATTTAAAAAAATTTGCCTATGCGTCTACAACCATAGTTATACACATGCAAGTATGAATTTATACATGCAAGAGACTGAAGCAGAACATTTTATTGGATTTAGTTTATCATTTAATGGCAGATAATTAATTCTGCATGTTCTAAAAATATTGGTTAAAGAGCTTGTAAATATTATTGATCATCAGAGAACCCTCTTAGCTTTTAATAAAAGCAGTGAACTCATTATAAACAAGTTAATTGGAAAAATCCTAAACAGTCAACCAATCAGCCATCAAAATAAATAAATTATAAAAATGGTAAAATTTATACAAGTATTATATAATTATAAAATGATAACATTACATTACTGCATTTAACCGTACATTTTTAAGAACAG
Organism: Pseudorasbora parva; assembly: GCF_024679245.1. Classification (NCBI taxonomy): domain Eukaryota; kingdom Metazoa; phylum Chordata; class Actinopteri; order Cypriniformes; family Gobionidae; genus Pseudorasbora; species Pseudorasbora parva. The sequence goes on from NC_090180.1 coordinate 12,504,846, forward strand.
AGATGAGTTAAAATGATAAATTATTATAAATTAATTTAAAATATGATTATAAATATTATAGATACATTATTTGAATGCACATAGCTTCTTATCAATTCACCAGTTAACATTTACAACACTGCACGTAGTATAAAAATAGGGGTCACCATGGTCGATCTTTTTCGGTTTTGTGTTCGTCTGAACTACAACGAAATGCAATTTCACTCTCTGACAGTAGGTTGCGCTTATTGAACAGCAGAAATGTGTTGGTATTTCTACTGACTAACACAATAATATGAAGAATGCATTAGAAAAACCTGTAATATTGAGTTAGTATAGGTTATAAAAACACATTCTCACCTCTGAACGGTTATCCCATTTCTTCGGGAATTTAAAACATGCCGGGTTTTACAACCAGAGGCAGCTCAGTGTTGTTGTTGTTGTTTTTTGTTTAAATTTAAAAGATGACAGCATCTGAAGTGTTGACCGTTCTAAAATGGCGGAGTGTCGACATGGCTGGAGTGATCAAATGAATGAGGCATCTACGTGTACATATCTATGGGACTATCCCTTTGTACTGTTCATATTTGTTATTTTTTTATTTTAGTGATTTATTTTATTTGATTATTCTTTTTGTGACAACGAACATCATTTCGTTACTGAATTATGTATGATCATGTTATGTGCAGTGTCATCAATTATGTATTTTTTTTCTTCCTCTTTTTCCATTCAGAGTGTCTGACTTCCTTATGGGAGATGTAGACAGTGGCTCCAGGTTGGGGTACCCCCAAGCCAGAAGAAGTTGTGTAAGTTAACACTTTTAATGCCTTTTTAAAAAACACAGGTCACACAATTGCGCCTTCAAAGGTCCTTAAATAGTTCACACAAAAAGTAATTTACTCACCCCCATGTTGTTCATACCCATGTGCTATATTTTCAGAGGAACAGCTCTTTTCTACACAACAACAGTTCATAGAGACCACGTCTGCCAGTATAAAATACCATAAAAATAGTCCTTATGACTTGTGTGCTGTGTTCTATGTCTTCTGGGGCCATACGATAGCTTTATGTGAAAAGCAGACTGAAATTTGAGGCAGTATTCACGATTTATAAACAAAAACAGCAACATATTTTTAGAACAAGTTTGAGTAAAGTAGGACAGGCAACGTTTTTTTTTAGAAACACTTTTTGTTATACTGGTTGAAACGCTCCCCACCGAACCCCACCTTTTACAATTGCTCTTGAACCAAAACAACAAGCTTATGGCAACCCAAGATGTTCTACTCAGAGCAGTTCACCTCCTCAGACTCGGATTTATGCATTTCTGGGACATCACCATCAATGGTGAAATTAATCTGCAGCCCGGTACTGAAACCCGGTATGTAAACGGAGCGAATCAGAACGCAGATTTCGGTGCCTCATTTTTGTGCCACTTAAATGAAAACATGTTTCCGCGCTTTGGCTGGCGCTGAGACAGATGAGCCCAGCGTCTGTCACATATCACAACTATTCAGCGTTTTCAACCACATAAGGCTTATTTAAAGTTTCAGACATTTAGGGTGTTCTCACACTAGGCGATCTAAATCGTGCCCAAGCGCGTTTGACACCTAAAATCTGGTTCGGTTTTTTCAGTTAATTAAAGTACATTTAGGTTCATATGGGGTCTGGTTTTTAGATTCTTGACAAACAGAGAATGTAGTTTGCAGCTGCAAATTCATTCATCAAAGCCAGCTGCCTTCATAATAATCTTCTGATACGTGCAATACAATCAAGTGAAAATAGCTGCACAGCATAAATGATCAATCTATTGGCAAAAGGGCTTTTCTTGTCTTCTTCAAAATAAACAGTTTCATTGTGAATGACATAAGTGTGCTCCCCCGGCCTGGTACGTTAAGTGCAATGTGAGTGCAGGACAGTGGGGAGGGGGGAGGGGGGACAATTGTGCTTAAGCACTGTACAAGGCAACAATGCCTAGTGTAAGTATGCCCTTAAATTCAAAAAGTATTAGCAAAATATAAATGTATAGTTTAAATGATGTCTATGGAAGTAGCAATAACAATCCTTTCAGTCTTATTTATATCAGATATACTTTATATAGTTAACTACATAGTTTATCCTGTTCTTCTCCCATTTCACCATTCACTTACTTTCATGTATTTCATGAGATGTGGATGAATTTACGTGATGTAAATTCGACAGATCAGATTCTCTGACTTGTGGTGCAAACTAACATTGCGGCACCCATTGCACATTATAGATCAATTAACACGATCGTTTAAATGACGAAACCCATTCACATATTTGAAAATCAGAATATCAAAGCATTTATCACTAAGTTAACAAGTTTGTGAATATTTTGAATTTAAAAAAAAGAAAAAAAACTATAAAAGCAATGCATCTGTCATACAGCACTATTGTGGCTGTGGTGTGTCATGACATGTTGCCATGGAAATCTTTAGCCAGAGAAGGCAATATGGTCATATTTATCAAATTATTTGCTGAAACTTTGAGCTGGTTTGTGGCAAGTATGACTGCTTTGTTTTTTATTAGGACTGTAACTGTTATTTAGTGTTAAATTAGGCCTATTGTAGTTGGGTTAGGTGGCTTGTTGTTTTGTATTTATTTATATATTTAAGTATACTTTAAACTTTTTAAGACATTTATATTAATTATTTGACAGTGGTAGGCATTCTTTAATATCATCCACTGTCGTTTTGTGGCTCTTTTGTTATTATAATTTTTTTTAAGTATCCGTTTAGGCACAGATATTGTTTTAAAATGATTGATTTAGTACCTGTATCGTAAAAAACCCAACCCAGTCAGTGCTCTTTTAAGTAGTTTAAGTTCATTATTATTGTAATGTTATGTGATTTGGAGATGAGGTAAATTAACTCTTTGCAAACTCTGCTCTGGCTACGCGCGTTCATGTGTTTTGGAGTTGGCATACTGACGGGAGGTGGGATCTTATGATTTCAAAGCTAGCTTGCTATCGGTAGCCTCTCCGAAAATGCCTACCCTACCTTTAAGTTTAGATGTCTTTGAAAATAATGAAACCTGGCTGGCCCCTGTGATTTAAAGAGTAGGGTGTTTCAAGCTTTGATTGACCTAGATGTTGAGAGACAAGATGAAAGAGAAGCACTCAAAAGAAGCACCTTTTCATCCTTCACCTCTGTAATCATCCTTCTCATCCCGTGTGAAACATCTTTCCCTTTATCTCCTCTAGTCTTTTGAAACCCTCTCTGAAGATTCACGGGGCTGCAGTCAAAATGATCTGGCAGGTAAATGGATTTCCTTTCTTTCTTCTTTATGTAGCCTTCTTTTACATCCTTCTATCTCTGTTTTTAGTGATAGAAGAGATAGAGGGCTTGTGCCGTTGAGGTGTTGCAGTGAATCTCATCGCTCATTTCATGTGCCCTTGAACAGAAATGCAAACTTTGAGTTTTAAGTTAACTTTAAACAAACCACACATGATAGGTGTTGTTCTAACAGAGAGACAGATGAGCAGTACTGACTAAGGTCATAATTGACAAGAGAGCTGTACACACCCCATACCTTCACACTTTTGTTGTTTTTCATATGGTCTAACATTCTTCTTGTTTGCCAAATGGTTGACATTCTTTTGGTTTTTTTTGGACGTTTGTGTGAGGAATGGGAACCACATGTGGCTTATTGGGCGGGGTGCTTGGATTCAGCACAGCTGAGCTGCGTGTCAGTGCATTTGACGAAGGTTAAGCACAGATTTTATGAGATGATCTCACACGCTCATGCCACGCAATATATCGTACATGCATCTAATGCAACCACAGATTAGTTTCAGTTTTAGAAACGTTCTTATGGGAATGGTGGAGAATATTTATTCCTCTTACAAGCAAGTCTGCCACCAATTTGAGGGCTGTCGTTGCCTTTAATAAGGCTATCTTGTAAAATTTGCCTTGTAACATTTGGCCTATAAACCAAATAAGGCGGTAACATTTAATAGTAGATTTTAAATTACAGTTTTAGAGAGCATAGAGACGAGGTTGAGGAAATATAAATGTCTTCAAAGGGTACCTCTGCATTTTCAGCAATCTTTTTAAACAATGTGAAGCGTTTGTGTATTTTTTCATATGCAGTGTTCTGTGTGTTTTTAGATCATGCTCTATCTCCAGAGCTGTCCACTGTGGAGCAGGTGGACCTCCTTCTGCTGAAGAATGACAGTGGAGTAGAGTCAGCCTTACTCTATGCCAAGGCCTGGTCCAAATACACCAAAGACGTGTTGGCCTGGGTGGAGAAACGCCTCAGCCTGGGTCAGTCCATTCTTAAAGCCTGATCCTGCTTGTTTTGAGTCTTCAGGTTTGATTGTTAGTATTTCATGTGGTCCCTCTGTGTTTGACAGACATGGAATGTGCCAAAAGTTTTGCCAAGATGGCAGAATCTGCAAAGGCAGTAGCAAGTCAGCAGGTAATGGCCTTTTTAGTATGTTGTTTTAATAAAATGAAGTGTGTTTTTTATTATTTTAAGGATGCATTAAATCAGCATCAATCAGCATTAGGGATGTCACAAGTACCGGTACTTTAGTACCAAGTTGGTTCTGAAATTTTAAAAATGTGACGATACCAGCATTTCTTGCGTACTGACTCCCGAGTATATTCAGTACTTGCAGCTGCGTTCAGTCAATTCTGTGTTAATCTAAGCGCAGGGCTCCAGACTGTAGCCGAATATATACTAGTGTATGTGAATATTACACTGCAAAATACTATTTAAATATTACTCCTGCATGTTCTGTGTGAATGGCGGGTGCCGATGTGCGGGCACATGCATGCGCACACACATATACCACACACATGTGACGCTCGCTCGCTGTCTGTCTTTGTAGTCTCTGCCAACTAACGTGTGTCACTATATGAGGACACCAATGCATGAACCATTACTTCATGAGAATTTACTGTTTCATTTGAGAAAAGTAATATCATGAACACACTCAATGGTCTTCACGGCAACCCGTCAAGTTCAGTCTAACATGAAGAAATCGACAGAATATTTTAGGCTACTGTTGTACTGTAGATTTAGCTACATCTCTATGCAATAATTATTATTATTATAAGTAGACGTGTATTACGTACATCTTATTTTTCACTTGATCTTTTTTTTAATAAACAATGTTTAATTTTAAATAGCATACAAGCCTTTAAAGGTGCACTATGCAGCTTTCCGTCCACTGGAGGGCGCCTATTCAAAACAAATTGTAGTTTGATGACGCAAAGTGTGAGCGCAGCATCTTGGGAGATGTGGTCTTCTCATCACAGCTGGTGGAAAATAGGATTCGGGCAGAAATCACGTTCATGTATGCGGTTATTAACGTTACTGTAGTCTAAAGCAGAGCAGGACCGAGTGTTGTGGAGCTGAGCACAGCTGCTGGAGCGATTGTTAAACAAATACCCGCCTCGCAAATACCGGGACTTTTATTATGACGGGACGGGACACAGTCGCCTGCACAGATCCGCTCTTCCGGTTATAATTGCGAGGTAATGTAGCTCTATTTATCATATTAGATACGTTTAACTGTGTTTAAAACGATGTTATGACTTTACTCCGTGCGTTCACTTGTTCACACTGCTAAGAGTAAAGCACTCCGGCCAAATAAAAGCCGAAACCGAATAAAAGGGTAACGCAGATATGACTCAATTGACAGGCGACTCCCTCAAATGCAATACTGAAACATCCCTGTCCTTAGTTAAAATAGCAATTTTCTCACAATTTACAAATAGTTGGAAACTTCTGGGATATTGTAGGTACTCAACTGAACAAAATATATAACACCGGCCTAGTGGTTTTTGGATATTTTACTGCAAAAATACTACATAGTGCACCTTTAAATGTTTATGTATTATTTACTTATAATGATTATCATCATAAATAATAAATAACATTTAATTTAATTTAATAACATTTTTGCAAAATAGTTAAACAAGATACAAATAAAAACATTTTGCTGTGGTACCAAAATTGGTACCGAGTACCATAACAGTTTTATGCTATTGGTACCGACTACTGGAATTTTGGTACCGTGACATCCCTAATCAGCATATTAGAATGAATTCTAAAGGACCATGTGACAATTCATGTAAAATTCAGCTTTGTCATCACAGGAATTCAAATAAAAATAAAAACAATCTTCTTGACCATAAACTTTTGAACATTATTATGGTGTTGGTTACATTATTGTGTGACTGTGTCTCTTTATCTAAAAGGACTACATGCCATTCCGGGATATTTACGTCTCTGCCTTTAAAAATGAGATTGAGTACAATCATGTTCTGCTCCAAACGTCTGCTGCTCTTCAAACCAACAAATTCATGCAGGTATAATCATTTGACTCTTCTGTACACTTTTAGCTATCTAGCCATCAAATAATTTCCTGTAATTTCATTCAATTCCTATAATTCCAATAGCCACTGCTGGCCCGCAAGAATGATCTGGACAAGCAAAGGAAAGAGATAAAGGAACAATGGCAAAGAGAGATGAAGAAAATGGTATCTATGATTACTTGAATTCTTTGAATTTCATCACTAACATTTCTTAAGCATGATAGCGCTTAATAACCCATGTGTGTTTTTAGAGCGAGGCCGAGAACGCTTTGAAGAAGGCTCGGCTGCTGAAGGTGCAGAAGAAAGAGGAGTACGAGAAGGCACGCAGCTCCACCAGCCGCACCGAGGAGGAGCAGCCTACAGCAGGAGGCAGGACTCTGGAGAAGAAACGGAGGGTGGAGGAAGAGGCCCTCCAGAAGGTACTTGAGAAACTGCACTATAAATCATTTTAAAGGTCTAAATTCAACTCCAACACTGTAACAGACTGCATAAACACGTACACACCCTGGCCTTTATTGTCCTTGTTTACTGGGCATCAAAGTGGCAATAAGAAACAGAGTTTGTGGGAATTAATTTGCTTTTCTTTTAACATCCAATGTACTGTCTGAAAATGTGGCTGTATAATCTAAACATTACTGCTGCTATAACAACTCTAGCAACTACATAGCATCACAATAAACACCACTCAGTAGACCTTAGCAAATGGGTGAGAGTTCTCTTTATATATTGTTAAATTTTCCAAGCCTGTTTGGTGCTGCTAATGACACACTGGCTTTAAACAGGCTAGTAAAATCATTATGCTTTTGTTTGACTCAGTCTGTTTTTTTTTGGTGACTGTAGGCAGAGGAAGCGCAGGAGCAGTATAATGCTTGTGTGGCTGATCTAGAGGCAAAGCAAGTCGGCTTGACAAACGCTAAGAGTGAAATCCTCGCTCAGATTCGGAAGCTGGTCTTCCAATGCGACCTCACTCTCAAAGCGGTCTGTATCACCTCATCATATACAACACTACAGTTAAAAAGTTTGGAGTCTGTAAGATTTTATGTTTTTGAAATAAGTCTAATATACTCACTAATCCTGCATTTATGTGATAAAAAATACAGCAAAACAGTAATATTGTGTAACAATTATTACAATTTCAATATAATTTTAAAATGTAATTTATTCCTGTGATGGCAAAGCTTTAGTGTCACATGATCCTTCAGAATGCATTCTAATATTCTTATATGCTGCTCAAGAATCAATATTGAAAACAGTTGTGCTGCTCAATATTTTTGAGGAAACGGTAATAAAAATGTTTTCAGGATTCTTTGATAAGTTCAAAAGAACAGCATTTATTTAAAACAGAAATCTTGTTACATTATAAACTTTTGAAATCTTACTGTCCCCATTCTTTTGAATGACATGTATCGAACAGTCCTTCATGAAAATAATTAAAAAAAATGTCCTATAATTGCATTCTGACTATTCTCTTGAACTCTTGTAGGTGACAGTGAACTGGTTCCAGATGCAGCAGGCTCAGACTGTGCCTCTGTCTGTCAACTACCAATCTCTAAGTGAACAGGCCAAAAAATATGAGCCAGGCCAGCGCTACTCTGAGTTTGTATGCAGCTTGCCTAAAGAGCGAGTATGGCTGGAGTCTCTGTCTCAGGACATCACCACTTCCTCAAAAACGGGGTTAGTCCACACTCAAATTTCTGTTTAAGCCGTGCATTGTTTGCATCTTCCTCAGGAAGAATGATGAACGAAGCAGCAGTCGGTCATGGCGTGTTGTTTACCCAAGTGTTCTGGTCTCCGTAATCGCCGCCCCGTGCAAACTCTGCTTTTCAGCTTGACCTCTGAATCACACCTATGTACAAACATACTGACCTGTGCTATCACATCTCTCTAAAGTGAATTCAAATCTCACGCTTGCCTGTTGAGCAACCCATTTCATAATCAGCAGAGATTTTGCACAGCCTGTTTTTGTGGTATTTTCCTAAAGCATTCTTTAACAAGCATTTTTCCTTTCCAGAATGTCCCTTCATAAGAGGTCTCAGAGCAGCACCCGTTCATCCCATGGGAATTTGTCTCAGGGTTCTGTTACCTCTGCGGACAACCACAGCGCAGATGAGGTCGAGTGTACCGTACAACCCTGCAAGACCAAGATCGCAGAAAGACGGTCCAATAGTAGTATAGACATGCAGGGTAAGCAAAGTTGTATATTAGGCATTAAAGATCTAGGCTGGTTACCTAAACGTTTGTAGGTTTACAATGATATACTTCTGTGTCACTAAAATGAGAATGAGAACAATGACAGAATTTCCTTTCTACAATTTTTTGGACAAACTGATAATCCTGCCCCAAACTCACACTATTGGTTGAGCCAAAGTTGCTACTTCAGGCTGCTCAAACATATAGAGCAAGTCTTTGGGGGTCAACTGCATTTCAACTGTCATTTGTTGGACTCCAAGATTTATTTTCCTTTCACTTAAACAAGATCCTGAGATGTTTGCAATTATGAGGCACGTTTATTTGGCAAGCTTCAATCTCCTGCACAGGTTATTAGTTTTATGGCTTGACGCGTCCGTCCACAGTAGGTTTTTTGCCCAGCGTTGCCCATTCATAGTTTGGACAACCTGCAAGCAGTCAAAATTAAGGCCCTGCTTCCAAAAAGCCCCTGGTGCTGTGACATCAGCAGCCTGCTGGGTTACAGCCTGATCATCCAGCCTGGATGGCTAAACTAAAGAAATGAAATTAAATATTCAGACTGATTCTCCAAAAAACATTTAAAATTACTAATTTAGTTAAGTTAATTCTGAGGTTAATTTTGTGTGTTGTAGCGTCAAGGACGCAGGGTTCACAGCAGGCCTGGAGCTCTGGCAGTGTCGGCGGTGGAGGGATGTGCAGTGACTCAGAGAGTGCTGGGGGAAGCAGCGAGTCTCGCTCCATGGACTCCCCAACAGCCAGTCCAGGTGCTTTTTCTGGCGCACATTTCATCCTACAATCCGTTACACAGTATGGTACATCTGAAAATGGCTTTTTATATCAGTGTTCATTTTCTATTTATTTATTTATTTATTCCTATTAGTGTTGTTAGAAGTACCGACCGCGATATCAAATCGGTACTGAAATTAAAAAAATGTGGTGATTTGAGTGCTGTTGAACGGAATCGTAAACACCTCTGACTGGCAATTGTGCTCACGCGCTCATCAAATAGGTCTGTGATTGGCTACTACGATCAGTGCTTCACAAACATGTTGTAAACATACATCAATAATGCTTTTCACAGAGTGCTTACACAGATAGACACGGAGCGTCTATCAGCCTACCGGTCCGCTGGTTGACGCCTGCTTGTGCTTTCAAACGCTCCTGCTCCCGCTTTCAAAACACCTTCAAACACTTCCGTGTTCTTTCGAACCGCTGCCGTGCGTTGATCATTGTAGCCAATCACAGGCACATCCGATGAGCGCACAAGCACAATGGCCAGTCAGAGGTGTTTACAATTACAGCTCAACAGCGCTGGAAGAAAAAATCTTTGCCTGTGTTGTAAAAAAAAAGAATAGACATTAATTTAAGGATAAACAGAGTACTAACCAACATGATCATTTCAGAGAGAAATAGTGAAGGTGAATGCATATACAAACAAACTCTCCGTTTGGGTTTTGAACAAATATAGTCTAACTGCCTTTGATGACGTGCATGTTTATGTTACTGTTTATCATCTGTCCGTTATCGCCTAAAGCCCGCCCTTATGATTTCATTGGTCCGAACAGTTTCTGTTTGGACATAATCACTCCTCTATGGATCGAGTCCAGATTGAACCGCCCGTCCTCAAATGTTGTGGGCGGGGCTGAGTTCGGCTGGCATCCAGGCTACCGATTTGGTTTCGCGGTCGGTACTTTAGACAACACTAATTCATGTGTGTTCATTCCACCCTGTTTCTTGCCAAAAATAATTTCCCCTATTTATTGATTTATTTCATTTATTCAGTCATTTAGTTATTCATTCTGTCCTGACATTAAACAATGTACTACTACTATTTTGTTTTTTGTTTTTTTTATTCACTCTAGTGTCTAGTGGCATCAGCCATTCTTTTTGTTGAGCCCTGTATATTTTATCATGTGTTTAGTACTAAAAAGAAGTCCCTCTAAAATATTGCTGGTTTAGGCACATTTGTAAGTTTTGTTTGTAAATTGGTTGACCTAGTTCTCATTGGACAGGATGGAGAAGTGTTCTGCAGGATGGAAGTATCTAATGTGTGTGTTTGTGTGCTAAAGGGGATTTCAAACGCAGGCTTCCCAGAACTCCTTCAACTGGAACTATGTCTTCTGCAGATGACCTGGATGAGAGGGAACCACCTTTCCCATCAGATAATGGTTGGTAGAACAAACTGAATAGTGTGAATGGCTGTCTCGTGTTCATGGTTTTGTGGTGACACACCACAGGTTTATGTTTATTACACAAGTGCTGATTTGCTCGCACCCATGTTTTTGCTCTCTGTGCAGCTGCACGGATAGGCTTGGTGTTGTATTGACATTGGCAAAATGCCACCGTTAACAGTTCCTGTCTCTCCACCAAAAGTGTTACATTTCAGTAATAACTGCTGAATGTAAACAAATGTTAGACTTACATTTGAGGAAATGGAGAGAGGGTTGTGCTTCCTCAAAAGTACTAAAAGAGTCATTCATTAAATCGGAATGCAAACCATAATCATTACATTCCCATCACATTTAAGACTTTTGATTACCCCATGTCCAGACCAGAACTTCTTTGATGGGTCAGCAGAGTCTTTTAATACTATTTGGGAATTAGTTTAAAAAAAACATTGTCTTCTCTCGTCTCAGGCCTTGCTGAGATGGTATTGGAAACGGCCAGTTCTCCTGGCCCTTTCCGCAATGCTCAGATGTCAAAAGCGGCACACACCCACAAGTTGCGAAAACTGAGAGCACCTTCCAAATGCAGAGAGTGTGACAGTCTGGTGGTGTTCCATGGGGCTGAGTGTGAAGAGGTACATCATCAACAACTCCCACGTTGATTCAGTTCACATTGTTCAGGAGAGCCGTTTGTCATTCTCTAATATTTTGTTCCGTAGTGCTCCTTGGCCTGTCATAAGAAATGCCTGGAGACTCTTGCCATTCAATGTGGTCATAAGAAACTTCAGGGCAGACTGCACCTGTTCGGGATCGACTTCGCCCAAGTAGCTAAGAACAGTCCTGACGGCATCCCTTTTATCATCAAAAAATGCACCTCAGAAATCGAGAGTCGTGCCCTGAACATTAAGGTAAACAATTACGATGTAACTGAAAGAAATTGCTTTAATTCAATGTTTGAGTCATTTTGTGAGTGACGCCTACTTTCGGTGCAATACAAGGGCATTTATCGGGTGAATGGGGCGAAGTCTCGTGTGGAAAAGCTGTGCCAGGCCTTTGAGAACGGAAAGGACTTAGTGGAACTTTCTGACCTCCACCCACATGACATAAGCAACGTGCTCAAGCTTTACCTAAGACAGGTGTGGTTGGACAAATAATCCCAGTTTCATCATGTCTTTATGAAACTTGACATATTAGAGTGCAACAGTGCCCGCCCGTTTTTTCGACGTCCATGGTTTAAGATTGTTTTTCAAAGTCAAAGTTATGAGCCATGAACCAAACCAACCAGCTTATTATGTGAATCACAACATTACAAACTTTGATTTGAAGCAAAAAAAGTATTTGAAAATCAAATAAAAAGACTAATCTACAAGCCTGAATAATTAATGATTTTAATAAGGTAAAGAATTGCAAATAAGGAAAATAATTTCCCATGAAGCATTGTAAATGACAATCAAAATGATTGATAAGTATCAGTCTATTGATTTGAATATGTTGGTTTTTATAGAAACATGTATTGCAAAAAAACAAAAACAATATGATCCGTGGCAGCCCATAGTTGGAGAAATTGAGATAAGCCATAGACGTAAAGGATGCAGCTGCAAACATTAATAAGGAAAGAAAAGGGTTAACATTACTATTCTAAACCAAAAGTGCAGTTATTGTCTACTAGCTACCATATTTTCTGTTTAACTTTTATTAGGCTCCAGGTCGAAAGAAAAGTGCGTTTTTACACTGAGCATATTCTCTGCAGTCCAAGCGCGATCCACTGCGAGCTCGCTCTCCCTCATGTCATTAACACCATCACCGCATGCAGTACATGTGTTTTATTGAACTAAATACATTACAGTTGGCTAAAACGAATACACGGGTTACTTTTCTGAACAAGAGCGCTCCCGAGTCCGTGTTTCTAACACTGTTCATGTGAATCGCGGCACAGTTAGGCACACACACAAAATACCGGCAGTTCAATAGGGAATGAGCAGCTCTTAAAGGGGCCACACTATATTCCTACTCGTGAAATATGGACCTCCTCCAGTTATGGTGTGGTACTGGTGCGCTCCCAGGTCCGCATGACAGCTTTCACATTACCAATTTTTCGAACTGTGCCCTGTTCTGAATTAAACTGCCAGTGTAAAACTACCTTTATTTATATTCTTAAAATGAGAGCAATCACTGCTTATTCTGAATTTTTAATCTTAGGCTTAAGAGCAAGTTATTTGATAAACATCTATGAACATTTGGTACATGTCTAGTCTTCATGCTGTATTATTGAATATTATTGAATAAGTATGGTTTCACTAAAAATAAACTTACATTTGCATAAAGCATGCGTATTTGTCCATACCCATGTTGATTCGAGTGTTAACTTAATTTAAGATACATTTACAACTGATAAAAATCACAAGTTAACTCATGACTATCAAGCAATTAATCGCGATTAAATATTTGAATCGATTGACAGCCCCTATATATATATATATATATATATATATATATATATATATATATATATATATATATATATATATATATATATAGTGGTTTGAGAGCTTAGCGAGATAGGCAGATAAACAAATTATATCTGATGTCTGAATCATTTTTGGTTTCACTGCATGTGCTGTATATAATTATATAATTAACATATTTAAAATAGTGGTTTTATGTTTCTTAATCGTTTTTAATTTGATTATGCGGTTCACAATGCTTCATAGGATTGTAATTCTTTCTATTACTAAGCTGTTAAATATAATACAGTCTTATATGGTACCTTTTGAATTTTGGCAGATTTTCGCATACATTTGTTTCAAATCAAAGTTTGTAATGTTATGGTTCACCTCATAGCTGGTTGGCTTGGTTCATAGCTTATGCTTTAACATAGACTTTTTCAAAAATCCCTATGGGAGATTGAATGGAAAATATAATTATGGAGCTAACGTTGCTGTAAAAGTGAGGAGGCACTGTTCCACACTATAGGCTCGTATTGCTTTTCTCGTTTAAAACCTTTTGTTTTACAAAGCCTAAAAAATAAAATTGTTTTTCAGTTGCCAGAGCCATTGATTCTGTATCGGTATTATAATGATGTCATTGGGCTGGCAAAAGAGACTCAGAACATGGATGAGACTGACTCTGCTAAAGAGAAATCACCAGGGGAGCAGTTGTGCCTCAGCATTGAGCTTAAAAGAGTTCTTTTCAAAATTAGAGACCTCCTTCGCCATCTACCTGCAGCCCATTACAAAACCCTACAGTTCCTCATCACACATCTGCACAGGTATGCTAACACAAACCATAAACATAAGCATCTGTAAAATAAAACTGCTGGTTGCTTGAGACTGAAATATAAATCCACCACTCCCAAACATTGTTCTACAGAGTAACAGAGCAATCTGAGGAGAACAAGATGACAGCTAGTAACCTGGGGATCATCTTCGGTCCCACGCTCATCAAGCCCAGGCAGTTGGAGGCTGAAGTGTCACTGTCATCTCTGGTTGACTACCCCCACCAAGCCCGCATGGTGGAACTGCTCATCAATTACCACCAGATGATCTTTGATGTCCCGCTCAGCCCTGTGTCTCCCACCAGTCCTACAGCATCACATGCTTCCATTGTGCCCAACGTCCAAGACAAGGAGCCAAAACTCAGCCGCAACTCCCGATCTCTAATGGATATCAAAGAGGTGAGATGGGCCAGAGAACGGAAACTAGACCTCACTTGCTTTATAGGGTTAATTTTCATTTTTGGGTGAACTATGTCATTAATGACTCACCCTAATGTCGCTCCACACCCGTAAGACCTCTGTTCATCTTCGGAACACAGTTTAAGATATTTTATATTTAGTCAGAGAGCTTTCTAGCATGACAAGCCAGACCCACATCAAGATGTTTGGTCTGGAAACTCACCATTGACGGCTCAATCTGAGAAGCGGGATAAACGGTTGTCTTTCAAACTCCCTCTGCACGCGATAGGATAGCTCTACACCAACCAGAGCAACGAAGGTGAAACAGAGCTTGTTGATAGATTAAACATTCGCCGTATCCGGTCGACAAAACTCCGAACTCCGAATAACTTCAGTGCCGTTCTTTTCTCAGAGGAAAGCATAACTCCAAATCTTCCAGAGTCGCGGTCAAAGCTGATTCGAAAGGCCGCCGTTCGCCAGTTTCTGTGTTTACTAGAAGCACGCAAACGCAACTCGGCTGTCGTCATTATGGCCCCGCCCACCGACTTTATACACGATGTGATTGGCCCAGCAAGAGTTAGGCGATTACAACTCAGAAGGGTATTGAGAGTTGCTAGACAACACTCACGGGCAGATTAGATTTGCTGCCGCTAGGGTGCGTCTAGATTTCTAGGCTAAGAGCTTTCTGTCTCTCCATTAAAAACGTATGCACCAGAAAGGGAATAAAAACATCATCAAAGTAGTCCATATGTGACATCTGTGGGTTAGTTTGAATCTCGTGAAGCATCGAAAAGACATTTTGGTCCCAAAATAACAAAAACTACGACCATATTCAATATTGTCTTCTCTTCCGCATTTGTTTCCAATCCGCGTTCTCGTCTGCGCAGTGACGCTGCTGACGTGTTATCTGGTGCACGCGAGCTTCGTTTATAGTCTGAGGGAGACTGTGCAGTTGCGAATGTCGATTGGAAACAAACACGAAAGTGAAGACATGCTGAATAAAGTTTTAGTTTTTGTTATTTTGGTATCAAAATGTATATTCGATGCTTCACATATTGACTACTTTGATGATGTTTTTATTACCTTTCTGGTCCTTCTGGAAAGGGACAGTATATACTGTGCATACGTTTTTAATGGAGAGACAGAAAGCTCTCTGACTAAATATAAAATATCTTAAACTGTGTTCTGAAGATGAACGGAGGTCCTATGGGTGTGGAACGACATTAGGGTGAGTAATTAATGACAAATGTATTTTTTGGGTGAACTAACCCTTTAAGGACATTTTTCGGAAGTATTAGCATTTGTGATATGTAATCTGTGTTTATTCTTCACACAGAGTGCGAAAGTCTACAAAAGACACTCGTCTGTGATTACCTCTGCACAGCTTATGGAGGATTTGACGGAGAGGAAGACCGAGGTTGATAGAGCACAAACACCTGGTTAGTATGAGTGTCTTTGCTCACCTTTGGTAAAATGATGGTCGAAACTGACCATGGCAGCATGAAAAGTAGTTTATATCTTGTTTGAAATCATTGTAATAATACGGATAATTTATAATATAATAATACATTTAATTAATAAATTTGGACTGTTTTGAGGAGTTATAAATTCTAAATAATGTAATTAAATCTATTGATTTAAATTCTCAGATGTGTTCTTATAAACTTCACATAATGATATATTCAAATAGATTTTATCATGAATATTGCAATAAACACCTGCATCAAGCTGTTTAAATTTAAAATTGTTTTCATTTATAAAAAAAAAGTGTAATTATAGTAATAACATGGTAATAACATTCAAAGCTCTTTGCATTTACTATTAGAAGTTTATTTTTATACAGCTTTTATTTTATTTTAATTTTTTATATACAATATGATTTTAGTTTAGAAAAAATATTAAGTTAAGACTGTTTTATAAACTTGTGTTCCACTGGGTCAAAACTGACCAGGAAACGCGAAAGTCCTATTCAGATTTTAAATGTATTAAGAGATTGCTGAGAGTTTATTTTGAATTAATAGTTTGTATAAATTAAGTTTAAGATAATTTTTTTTCTCTCCAGCGGCTGAGGGCTCAGATATAAATGGGGTTGACTCCGCTCCTGTGGACATGCAAAAGTCCATATCTATGTTCAGCCGGCCCAGTGCCAGCAGCCGATTGGTGCAGCTGCGTCCCCAGCGTTCCAAGCCGGTGTCTCGACCCATCAGCATGCCCGTGGACCGACTACTCAATGAGCGCAACAGCCGCAACACGGTGGAGCACGAACACTCGCCTGCCGCCATTCAGGAGACCACTGAACCGGAGAAGCCTTTGACACCACGACTCTCAAACTATTACAGGAACCCCTTCATAGACACTCAGACACTGAGGAGGACATGGGACAGGCAGTATAGACATTACGATGTGACACCCAGAACTGCAATGATAGTGGCCAACCTGCCACCTTCTGGTGTGCCAAAACAGTCTGAAATTAGTGTCGTACCCCACAGCATTGCTGCTAAAAAAGATGGTACAAGCCAGTCCAGCGGGGCTCCAATATCCTTCCGAGCGCCACGGACACTCAAACCACCTTCCGGAACGTTCTATAGACCTCCGTCAGGAAGCCAATTCAGGTCATTCGACTCGCTGTCAAAAAACGTTTCAGCAGCACCAACCACTACCACAGGAGCTGTTTACACAACAGCCATTACCATATTAACAACAGCAGCCACGTCAAATGTTGCAACAGTCTCTGCAGCGGTGACAACGCCCCCCACCACGCCAACAACACCGGTGACTATTACTCTAACGGCCAAGCCGACTTTTACAACAGTGACCAGCACTGTATCAGGAGGAGCGGAAGAAGGACTTTCGGAAAGCGATTCGCTAAGCCCCATCACACTCTCGCCGCCTCAGTCTCCAGGCTCCAGTGTGGAGGAGCTCAGCCCAACAGACGCCAAACCCCTCTATCAGAGACGCAGTCGGCGTATGCACGAGCTGGAGCAGCGAGAGGCACATTTTGTTTAAACTAAAAAAAATTAAAAAAAAACCTGGCTGTTAAAAAAAGGGCCAAATCTGTTCTCTAGGGCAGTTTTTGTCACGCTTGGTACAGTATTCTCCAGATATGTGACACAATGACTGATTCCTCCAGTCCTCACAATGTTACACAAATTTTATTTTCTCGTAGATATGTCTACGGCTTTATATGTATGTATCTCTGTGTCTTATTTTGTGCCATATTGTATATATGAAATTGTTTTAATATCCCTTTGAGAAAGGGCAAAAATATTACAGGAGGGGTGAAACGTCTCCATGATTTTTTTTTTTTTTGGATTACTAGCTGTTTGTTAATGTCCATTTAAGCTACAGTTTGAGCCGGAAAAAATCAGCAAAGGTCCAAAACATTTGTGACATTCACTTAACTTTAAGTGAGCACTTTTTTTTTGTTTATTGTTTCTGAACGTTCATGCCAAATGTTTCTCATTATCTCCTTCACTGTGATAAGATGGTCAAGAGATACTTCTATATCATTAAATAATCAGTTATATTGATGTGTTATTCAAACCAGAAGGTCTGTGTAATAATTGTATGAACTGAACACGAGTGTGTATAGTATTGTCTATAAATGTATTCCAACCTGCTCATTGTGATGCACTTGCTAAGCCTAACCACTGCATCATCACTGCCTTGACATGATGTAATAGTTACTGCTGGCTGTTTTTTGTTTTGTTTTATAGTTTGTCTCTCAGAAACACTTCTGCCCTTGCGTGGTTTAGGCTGTGTAAGTGCATTTGTTTCTGTTATATATGCATTTGTTGTAGACATAACCTGCTGCCATAAACATACGATAAACATACCAACAATTCTTGAAGACGTGCAACATGTTTGCAGATTAAATATTTAGTTAAAACTAGTTTTATATTTTCTGCCCTTTTTTCTTGTTTTGTCCATTTGCATTATTATATTTTTTGCATTATTATATTATTTGTCTTATTATAATTTTAGACTTAAATTAAGACTTACATTTTTAAAATTTAATTTTCAGAATTAAATATGATGGGTCTCTGTGATGCTAGGGTGTTGCCAGGGCATTATTATGCATTCGCTCAGGTGTTTCAAGTGCATGCCATCATGTAACTATGCAGTAAATAGGGTGAGTGGTTTCTAGGTTACTAGCTATATTTCTGGTCCAAATCAAAAAAGTACTGTCGTCACTGTATTGTTCGAGTCTATCCCAGTGTTATTGATAACTAAAACTAGTTAGCATGTTTGTTTATTGAATACAGCTGATCAGCAGATCCCCCAAGTCCTATAATATGCGAGGTGGGTTCTCCATGGATTGGACGTGTTTGTTCAGCACATCCCACAAATGCTTGTTTGTCCTCCAAATTCCCCAAATCTCACTCCAAATCAACACCTCAAACTTGTGCTCCTCAAACCATTCCTGAACCATTTTTGCTTTGTGGCAGGATGCATTGTCTTGCTGGAGGAGACCACAGCCACCAGGGAATACTGTTGCTGTTGGGTGTACATGGTCTGCAACAATGCTTCGGTAGTTGGTATGTGTCAAAGTAACATCCACATGGGTGGCAGGACCCAAAGTTTCCCAGCATAATCCTGCCTTAAGCTTCACAATACCTCCACCACGTTGCCTTCTTCCCATAGTGCATCATGGTGCCATGTGTTCCCCAGGTTAGTGATGTACACACCCCCGGGCATCAAAGAAAACGTGATCTATCAGACCAGGCCACCTTCTTCCATTGCGCCGTAGTCCAATTCTGATGCTCACGTGCCCATGGGCACCCTGACTTGTCTGCAGCTATACAGCCCCATACGCAACAAACTGCGATGCACTGTGTATTCTGACATGTTTCAATCAGAACCAGCATTAACTTCTTGAGCTGCTGTAGCTCGTCTGTTTGATCAGAACACACGGGCCAACCTTCGCCCTCCATGTGCATTAATGAGCCTTGGCCACCCATGACTCTGTCGCCAGTTCACCACTGTTCCTTCCTTGGACCACTTTTGATAGTCTTGTCATCACAATTTGGCCCTTCTCAAACGTACTCAAATCCTTACGCTTGTCCATTTTTCCTTCTTCTAACACCTCAAGAAGGACAAAATGTTACCTTGCTGCCGGATATATCCCACCCACTAACAGGTGCCTTGATGGAGAGATAATCAGTTCACTTCACTGGCCATAATGTTATGCCTGATCGGTGAATTTCGCAATATCCCCACACAAAATATAAATACTATCCTGTATCAGTCCCCACCACTTTATTATGATTTAATCCGGTGAGCATGTTCAATATTCAATGTCAACAGTTAGTTTAGCTGCTGTATTTCAGGGGGAGGCCGAGTCAGTGACCTGTTCACAGAAGGTGTTCTTGCCTATTGTCTTCACTCCATGTGTATCTGTAACTGTCCAGAACAGACTCTGTCCCTCCTCATCCCTAATTAGGCATGTCACCTGAGCTCCAGCACTGAGCCGCTCAGCTCTGACTCATCCGACAGAAACAAAAATAGAAGATATAAAATATAGCACACATTCTCCAAATGTCCATATAATAAATAATATAACGCAACACATTATTAGTGTCTCCTGATGCACCATCAATCCACCACATTCATGTCAATAAAGTGTAGTCATGTTAAAATGGAGGGCTTTGCTGATGGCCATTTTAACCCTGCAGATTAAGGCAATCAGATTAGCCGTATCACCTGAGTCAGTCAGGAGCAGCTACTTTGGCTGTTGTGTTTCAGCAACTATCATGGACTGTAATTATGTACCTTTATATACGAATGTTGAGGGACTCAAATCTTTTCAGTACTGAGGTAAGCATACAATTTTTCTCATACACTACTGTTTAAAAGTTTATGATCAGTAAGATTTTATTCTACTTTTTATTATAATGTTTTTTTGTTTTGTTTTTAAAGAGATGATTACTTCTTCTCAGCAAGGACACATAAATTTAATCAGAAGTGACAGTAAAGACATTTATAGTTTACACCAAAACTTTGAACAGTAGTGTACATTCATGACAGGTTGGGAAAATTTGTGAAACCTAAAATAATGCATTTTAATTATTTATTTTTAACTCTTTCATATTAATTTAGTCATAAAGATCAACTCGATATGTCTGTCAAAAGAGACAGTAAGATGCAACATTTATCTGAACCTGAACTCAAAGAGCTTTAATCAGTGTTTGTGTAAAAAAAAAAATCACTGGAAAATTAGACGTCTAACAGACATAATAACAGCTCTGTCTGTGACGGCTGCGCTGTTTTGGTCTTGCTGTTGTAGTCATTGCTGTGGCTCAAAATAGTTCAGTGGTTCAATGCTAGGCCCATGTTTTCCTTTAAAGATTTGTGACCCAATTTCACGTGACAAACAAAGTCTCCAAGCACAAAAAACAGCTGTTTTTATAAAGGAAGACTGTTGGTCATGTAAAATCTGGTCACATGTAAAGCTAACAATAACAAGCTACAATGCTAACAACATTTATGACTAACAACAGTTCTGCAAGTTTTCTTTCAGGTTGATTTTGAGTGCGAAGTATGTGATGTGTTGCCAGGTTTGTGTGTGTTGGTGACCCCTACAAGGGGTTAAGTTGGAGCCATGAACACAAGCAGACAGATCCGTCTGCTGCTCTGGAAGAACTGGACACTCCGCAAGAGACAAAAGGTACAATTAACCGATTCACCGGGACACAAAACAATCATCATTGCAGGCTGTAGTTTCTAAAGCCTCAGGACAGCTTATATTTAGAGCGCTCTGTTTATGTGATACAAACCTCAGAAATTTGGTTCTGAGTGCAGGATTTAGGCAATGAGGTGTGACATACCACACAAAACCAAAATATACGATTTTGAAGCTGAAAACTGAGTGTTATATGGTTTAAAAAAGTGTTTACTCAAAATGTTCAAAGTGTACTAAAAAAAAATGCTCGTCGTTTCAAACCAATGGTTGGTTCAAATATGGACAAAGCCAACTTTTTTACTGCTTGTTCAAATTGCTTGGTTAAAATTAGCTAAAGCAACACAATTGCTTTACATTTTTTCCTAACTTAATTTGATTGTGTTCAATCCACTTAAATATATGTAAATTTGATGTTAACTTAATCTGTTTGTTTGGAGATTACATTAATGATTTGTGTTGCATTAACTGAAACTGGGCAGGCCTTGTTAGTTCCCAGCATGATTTGCATATGGCTAAATCAAGTGTTATTTTATGTTTTTTTGAGCAAGATGACAAAGGGGAGAGAACTGATATTGTGTAATAGGGTTTAAGGTTCAGTTATGTTGGAATTAGAACAATTTAAATTCAGTGGGTTACCATTGTAAAGAAGAATGGAGAATTTGCTTACTGTGGGCTGATACAACTGATATATATATATCATATATATAGTTTGTGCTAGACTGGGTAAACCCACCCTGATCTTCCGGCAATTTGATTTCGCCCGGCAACTCAGTCTGGAAACCTGTATATTCATCTGTACTGCTTCTGTTACACTTTTGCCGGAACCAATCACAGACTGGATTATCCACCTGACGCACTATTGGCGGGTTTAACACAATGACGGATAGAGAAGCGATGGGTGGTTGTCCTTTGATCACGCCTCTTGTGTTCTGATTGGTTGAAGGACAATCCAATTGGGTACAGAGTCATTTGAATAATGCTCATTGATCACGCCTCTTGTGCAGCAGAAAATACAGAGCAGACTCCCCAGACCAATGTTCATTTTTTAAATTGAGCTTGGTTTTGTGATAGCCAGACAAAGTTTGTGTTTGAAATGTTAAAAAATACATGAATGTATACAATAGCATTTTATAAAGATGAATAAATGTTTACATGATATAATTCATGTAAGTAAAAATAGTGTTGTTTAATGTTAGTTCATGATATCTAATGTTTATAACCTGAGCTTGCCTTTTTTCTGATGTGTTTCTGAACATACGGCTCTCTTGTTTTGTGTACAGATTCGCTTCCTGGTTGAGATTCTGTGGCCTGTGGTTTTATTCATTGGACTTGTTTGGCTACGAAGAGCAAATCCCCTGTATCGCCAACATGAATGTAAGAATAAACATTAAATATATTGTTAGTTCCGGGTGTGCAGTGTCAACCTCACAGCCAGATATTGCTAATGTTTTTTTTAAATAACAAAATGTTTCCATCAACATCTGTCTGCGATGACTGAGAGCTTGCTCATCATATCTGTAAATGCAGGTCATTTTCCCAGCAAGGCTATGCCCTCAACGGGAATCCTGCCTTGGATCCAAGGGATTTTCTGCAATGCTAATAACCCATGTTTTCGCCATCAAACTCGAGGAGAGTCGCCTGGGGTCGTTTCCAACTACCACAACTCCATGTAAGTCAGACACTCCTCAGCAGCTCAAATCTGGAAGATTTTCCTATCTTGCACATGTTGTTTTGGCATTCAGAGTTCAGAGATAGTCCTCTGACACAATTTAGTTTGGATGAAAAATGTGCCTTCCCATGCAGAGGAGTTTTGCAGGAGGTCTAACTAACAGTAAATTTGGTCTTATCCCCATAAGAAAGCTGCCTTTTTTCAAGTTAATACCATAAAATGGTGAGACCCAGCTAACAAATGTATGTTCTATAATCGGTTTGCTAATAACAATGTGATATCTTTGTTATCTATATTTTGTTATCTTGATATCTATGTTCTCTGAATGTTAAACATGTCCATTACATTTTTTTTTAAATAAATCCTGTTATGTGAACTTCAGTATACATTCCATTTTATCCTTTCGCAATCATAATGGTAAACAAGTAGTAACAATTAAAAAACTTTTGATGAGCCTCCAACTAACAGTTTCAGGTAAAAACATTCCATAGACGATTTTTGAGAACATTAAGCATAGACCAGATTCTCTTGAACAAAAATGTTTTATTAACTTTACTGGAAGAATGTTTGGTCATAACTTTGAGAGAGGCACAATGTTAGCTCAGGTTCTGAGAATGTTCCCTGTTTGCTGGGGAGATGTTTGTATTTAATGGCCTTCCAATCCAACTTCCAGTCTGTGATCGTTGCTCATTTCCTTCTGCCCTTCTTAGTCTGGCACGGTTTTACATGGATTCTCAGGAGCTGCTGTTCAACGACACTGAGTTCCATCAACTCGGTCGTCTATGGCAGGAAGTCACTGTCATGAGTAACTTCATGGAGACGATGCGCACCCATCCTGAGCTGGTGGCAGGTATGTAGCGCATGATCTGCAGTCTGACCCATTAACCCGGCCCTCAGGGGAACTGATGGGACCTCTTTAATGGATCTGCATGATGGATGGAGAGAGTGGGCATTTCCTCTCTTGCGCTTCCACTTGTACCGGTTTCCTTTTCCTGCTCCCTCTAATGGGTTGATGACTAGTCCTCATAATGTGAGGACAAACTCAAGTCTTAAAGTTCCCCGTAGTTAATAATTTTTGCCTCTTCTTTGATTGCGAAAATGACATATGTAAATGGGTTTTTTACCCCCTGTTAGAATAGCTTAAATCTAATCTGCTTTTATTTAGTATTTGTGGAGCCATGAATATGCAAATTAGCCCCGCCTCCACTCACACCAGCTCAGAGACCTACTCGCTCAACTTTTACTCGAGTTACTGAAGTAAACGCTGCACAAAGGTATCGCTCTTCACAAGTCAGTAATATGATTAGCCTGATTGGCCGAAACAGCTAATAATATGTTGCTAATTTTTACACAGACACTTCCCATTCGCAAAAACACTTTGACCAACTTAGAACATCAGTAGAGAAAGGCATGTAATTTATCATAACATCGTAACGTAATACAGATCATATAAATATTTCACATCAACAGAATATACCTAGCCTGACAAGCCAGACCCACATCAAGATGTTTGGTCTGGAAACTCACCATAGACAGGGCTCAATCCGGTTGTCTTTCAAACTCCCTCTGCACGCGATAGGATGGCGCTACACCAACCAGAGCAACGAAGGTGAAACAGAGCTTGTTGATAGATTAAACATTCGCCGTATCCGGTCAGCAAAACTCCAAACACATCTTCCCTTTTTAAGAATGACTTCAGTGCCGTTCTTTGTTCTTTTCTCAGAGAAAAGCTTAAAGGGGGGGTGAAATGCTGTTTCATGCATACTGAGCTTTTTACACTGTTAAAGACTTGGATTCCCATCCTAAACATAGACAAAGTTTCAAAAACTAATGTTGGACGTTTGATGGAGTATTTCTGTGTTAAAAATACTCCTTCCGGTTTCTCACAAGTTTCGGCGAGTTTTTTTCGAGTATGGGTCTAATTGACGTTAAATAGAGCGGAAGGTCCTTGTATGGGCTGTACGGGCTCTTCTCCCGGAAGGGTGCGCGCGCGCGTAACTAGAGGGAGAGAGAGGAAATGCACGCTGTAAACAGTCTCTCAGGTGCAGATCCAGTCCTCCGTGAACATTTATGTCGCGCCCCGGGAAGGCAGCGCTGCATTTGAACCGATTTGAACGCAGAAATGACGGGAAGCTTCAAGGCATCGCTTCAGTCGCGTCGCAAAGTGGATTTCCACGGTCACTGCTGTCACAGGACTTCACCAAATCATACCAAAGAAGTGTGTTTTTGACAGAGCGGTCCTGCTTTGGAAGATGCCGGTGAGTAAATCAACTTCAAATGTCTCTGCTATTGGCTACCGTCGCATGAGTAAACATCAGTAAACGATACGATCACGTGCTTCGTCATTCAAATGCGCTAACGGTTACTCCATTGTTGTTCTGTATAACGTTACACTAGTCTGACGTGCAAAACCATTCTGCTTGCTACTTCTAAGGTCTAGTCGCATACAATAGTCCATAAACCGAATCATGTCCTCATACACTGCGAGTAAAGACACAGAAATGTGGAGAGGCCATTAAATACAGTAACTTACATACCACAGAGACGGACGTCCTGATGTTGCCGTTTCTCCTGTTCAGTTTATTTCAGCCTCAGATTTGATTGTGGATCATTATCTGTATTAGCTGAGATAGATGGGTTTCTCCACGCTTGAGGACGTCACCGCTTTGCGCGCTTGTGATTCTTTAGCTCCGCCCACACGATACGCCTCCAGGCGCTCGGTTTTTTCCGGAAAGACTCGGTACAGCCCATATTTCTTTTATAAATATGATAAAACTAAAGACTTTTCGGAGATATGAAGGATGCAATACTACTCTATAGGTACTCAAGATTGACATGAGATTGACTGAAACTGAGTGTTTCACCCCCCCTTTAACTTCAAGTCTTCCAGAGTCGTATGTTTACTAGAAGCACGCAAACTCGGCCGTCGTCATTATGGCCCCGCCCACCGACTATACACGATGTGATTGGTCCGGCAAGAGTTAGGGGAATACAGCTCAGAGGGTATTGAGAGTTGCTAGACGACACTTGCGGGCAGATTAAATTTGCTGCCGCTAGGGTGCATCTAGGTTTCTAGGCTAGAATATTTCGGGATATCCTGGCTTCTTTTGAGATATTATTACAATTTAAAATAGCTCTTTTCTATTTTGTTATATTTTAAAATAATTTTTTCTTCTTCTTCTTCTTCTTCTCCTTCTTCTTCTTCTTCTTCTTCTTCTTCGTTTATAACGGGGATATATTTTTTACAGGATAACGAATAGAGTTCAAGGATTTATTTAAAAAATAAATTTTTTGTAACTATGTAAAAAATTTTACTGTAACTTGATAAATTTAATAATAAAAGTATTAATGTTGAATTTAATTAACATTGTTTATTTCAGTAAACTTTTTTTTTTTTTTTACCTAAGGTAAATTCAATGCAATTTAGTTGAATCACGTTAACATTCTTATTTTTGTCCAAAACTATTAAATTCAATTATTCTAAAATGAATATCAAACAAAACAAAAAAAATCGAATTTAATTACAAATGTTATCTAACAAGAAAGCCTTTTACAAAATCTTACTGGCTAGCCAGAGGATGGTTTTGTGACATCCATGGCATGCCCAAAGTAGTTGTTTTTATTATGATTAAAACAACGTGAATCGTCATTAGCAGGTCCTCACCCCAAGCACAGGCTCTACACTTCATCACAATGGTAACCTTGTAAACCAATGGTAACATTAACATAACACAAACTTTTAAATACCAAAATAACTGAAATTTTTGTGTGGGTTACTTGATTGAAACATGTTATTTGAAAAAAAAATCATCAAGTTAGGTCAAAGAGAAATGGTTTTAAGTCAATATAACATGAAGCAATTACATCTCAACCAGAAACCTGATTTAATAGTTTTAAATCAATATGAATTGCTTAAAGCTACTGTCCGTAACTTGTTTTGTGTTCAAGATTTACAAAAATTATATAATGAGAATGTACAACATGAATACATTTTCCAAACCGTGTTTTTGTCTTACCCTGAATCATTATGGTAAACTTATAATAAGTATTTATATTTGGACTATTTCAGGCCAGACTGGTAGGTACCGCTGCGGATGAGCACAGTACCTGCGTGATCCGCCATAGACATAAACAGAGAGAAGTAGCTCCGGCTGCAATGTTCTTCCGCAAGATGCATGCAGTTCTGTTTATTAACCACTAAAGTGCAAAAAGTTACGGACTGCAGCTTTAAAGGAACAGTATGTAAGAAATGTATTTCAATAATCATAAAATGGCCCTGATATGTCACTAGAAATTAAGAAATCATGTTAATTTCAAATACTTATATCACTGACAACAGTAGCCCGGCCAGGATATCGTAATTTAAAAGTTGTTGTTGCAGCCCTCAACTGATGTTGATGTTGTCATGTTGTGTTTTGGCCTAAAGCTCCGCCCTCCACCGATCTACCAATCACGATGTCAGTAGTGTTTCGGCATCCGGGTTGCCAGATCTGCTCTAGTTACCACAGCTGCAGCTACAAACGTTCCTGCTCAAGTTAGGGGGGAGGGGGAGAGGGAGACACCGCTCTACAGTCATTTGAAAGTGATTGCAGTACAGTTTTGGCCACAATCTTACATACACCTTCTTTAAATAAAGTGAACAGCATCATAACATAATTTTTTTGAGTGAAGGACACAATTTGTTTCATCTTTCATCCGTCATTATTTGCCTCTTTTTTTAATGTCATATGAAATTACTTTGTCTTATCATATATTTTATGTAACAGCCCATTTTAGTTTATCTCTAAACACCTTTTATTGCAGTGAATTAGTTGGATCTGTCAGCACTTTCTCCACACGACCCCCATGTCGTAACCTTTCAGCACAGAGTATGTGCTGTTGAGCGACAAAACGTTCAGCAAAGAATTTGGTGATCAAATGATCCATTGAAGTACTTTGTCAGGACAGTTTGTCCTCTGAGTGAATATATGTCAAAGTCATTATACACGCTGGTCAGCACACTGCTGCAATGTTAAGAGTGCTTCAGTTAAGAAGGTGTGGAATGCATTCTTCCCGTTTCACATATAACTAGGCCACAAAGAGGGGAATATTTGTTTACTTGCTTTTGTCTCAAGTAAAAGTTTAAAAAGGATTTCATTTAAGAAAGCAATTTTTGTGATCTAAAAAAAATCTTTCTAAAAAAAATCTATGATTTTTGTCATGTCCTTCATGTCCTTTCCTTTCCCCCGTTCCGACAGGTAAAGGACTGAAAGTGGAGGACATTCTGAAGGACGACGAGACTCTGACGTCATTCCTACTGCGGGACGTTGGGCTTTCAATAGCTGTTGTGCATGATCTTACAAATTCACTATTGCGGATTGAGCAAGTAAGTCATGGCAAATGTAAGTTTTTAGGCTGCTGCTTTTCAAAAGCACAATGGCTGCTTCTCTTGAGACGTTTGTTATCATAAATGCTTTGTCAGCTTCCACCGCAAAAGAAATCTTGCCACACTGTCACATCCTCATAAAATCCCAATGGGGACTCACTAGATGTTTCCAGCAAAACTGTGAGGTTGTGTTGTGTTTTATGGTGTTTAACAGTCACTGAGAGCCTTTCCTGAGGTTGTATGTTATTGTCTTGGTGACGTACGTCTTCTTTTGTTTCACGGTGGCCTCTCACACACAGACTGATTTATGGTGCAGTCCATTGTCTCAGTGATTCAAGCACTCTTAAGTAGCCTGCTTTGATCCTACACACTGCTAAGTGCACCTCGACATATTGTGATACACAATGTATAGTATAGAGATATTTCCGGAAATCTGTATTAGAATGTTTAATCTAATAATGTGACCATAAAGTCAGACCAAACCATAATCAATCTGAAGATCTTTCTGAGACTTTTGTTTTTGTTATTGTTCTCGTAGTTAGTTTAGAGTTCATACATATCCCTAAGATACAAATATCACAAATTAAATAATATAAATGTTTTCGTCAAGACAGCTGTAGGTTAAATAGAGATCAAATATAACCATATTATTAAGTCTCCTGCTTATCCGAAATTGTTGTCCTACGAAATACAGTTTTTGTATTAAAACGTTTTTTTTTTTTTCTTTTAATCTTTTCTTTTTTATTTCTTTTTTTTAATATTTACTTTTTTATATAAATATAAAAGTACTTTTTTATATAAAAGTAATCTGGCCAAAGGAGTGTAACATTTATTTTAAACATTTAGGAATCTTACGCAGGTTCAGATAGGCTACTGTACTGTATATGTTTGGTTTATGCCATAGTAGTGTTTAGGATATGGCTTTTAATAGTGAGCCTTTTGATTTTGTAATCAGGCTCTCAAAATTTGTATTTAGATTCATCAGCCAATATATTGATTATCGGCTTTCTGATATAAAGACTTATCGGTATCGCCCAAAATGTTCATATTGGTGCATACCTAATTAATTTGTATGTCATGATACCGTGATGGTGTTGTGTATTTGTGTGTATGACACTGTATTAGACTAGTATTTCCTTTATCTTGTGGAAAACCTACTTGGGATGGGTTTTAATTAATGTAGTTTTCTCTTTAGTGTATTTACCATTAGTGTAATTATGGTGGATGTTAGTATATGTTAAAAGTACAAAATGCAAAAAATGGCTGTTGGATTTACCAGTTTAAAATAAAGTTAGATTAATAATTAAAATATATATTTAAATTGTACTGCTGCCACAGCTGCCATTTTTAGGGTTTCACACTGTGCTCAGATTTGGCAAGATGCCAAAATATGTCAATCAAAAGTCAGAAATGTCAAAGATTTTATTGTAGCTTATGCAAAACAAAGTTATTCCAATGAAACATATTGTAACTGAGACCCCGATTAAGTCTTCAAGAAGACTATGAAAGAGTAACAGGTATTTGAGCAATAAAAAAATATCTACTTCTGGGCAGTCTCACCTTCACTAATCAAAGCATTCATTCTGGACATGCTGAACTTTGCCCAAAAATGTGTTCCTGTTTCCAGTTTGCATATGGTGTCCCGGATCTGACTCTGAAGGAGATCGCCTGCAGTCAAGCTCTTCTGGAGCGATTCCTCATCTTCCCCAGCCGCAGAGGATTGTACGGGGTCCACAGCGCCATGTGTGCCCTTTCCCAGCAGAGACTGCAGAAGATTGAGGATGTACTTTATGCCAACTTAGACTTCTTCAAGCTCTTCCGACTGGTCAGTCATGGCACTTTCTCTATACACATGCTGCACAGAAAACTGTTATACTGGTGTGTAATAAAACGAGATGTAATTTAGCCCCAAAAATGACAAAACTGAATGCCTGAAAATAATAATTCCAAGATGGATTGAAAATGTTGAGAATACAGTTAATAAGAGTTCCTTTGACCTGATTGTACATTCAAAGCTGACTACATAAAATGTAAATGCTTCTTGAACATCATATCATCATATTAGAATGATTTCTGAAGGATCATGTGACACTGAAGACTGGAGTAATGATGACAAATTCAGCTTTGCCATCACAGGAATAAATTACAGTTAATATAAATTACTAACGTATTAAAACAGAAAACAAATATTTTAAATTGTAATAATATTTCACACTTTTAATGTAATTTTAAAATAAATGCAGTCTTGGTGAGCATTAGAGACTTCCTTCAGAAACATTTTCTAATTATAATAACTTATACATTAATAAAAATAATAGAGTTATAAAATGAAATAGTTTGGAATACTCTGGAGAAACGTGATAGCTGCTGATAGTACTGAAAGAGCTTCTATATGTATGCTGTGATAGACGTCGTATTCCTGTAGGTAGACATGATCAGCTGACAGTCAGCTGATGCCAGCTGTACTAATGTGACCTGCCAGAACTGAAGCTAAGCTGGATATATATATCCATATGTCCATATATATATATATATATAATACTATAATATATAATACACACACACACACAACTAGAATACCGGTAGTTTGACTGTAACCTAATTATGGGTCCAATAATCAGCTAAATGGTTACTGTGGTGTTATAATGTTCTTTTTGTAACTCACTCTCTTTTTGCCTTATACATGTTTAAAGCGAGAAATTTCCATATTTTTTTAAGAAAGTTTGGAAATATGTAGCTCAGAGTCAACAATAATTAACTATCATCAATGTACTCCTCTTTAGTATTCTGTATACTGGAGTTGTACAGTTGTCACATGATGTATCACATGCTTTGGAATTATGGAAAAGCTGTTCTAAACACATCATAAGTGTTTGCAGGTGGTGTACTAAACCAAGAATGTGGATCATGAGCCAGACCTACTTACCTGTTGCTAGATTTTAGAAGACCTATGAATACCACTGCTGAAACAACACTACTTATCAGCTTTCTCTTTCTTAGTCTCTCTCTGTCTCTCTCTCTCCCCCTCTGTGAGGTTCAGCCAGGTTTAGGCCAAAGCAGATGGAAGCGTTAGCATGATGACAAACTGCTTGGCCTCATTTACTAATGAGATTAATGGAGACTCTCCCCCTGGTGATGAGGACTGCAGAAGCAGTTGCTGTTCTTTTGGTAGTTTTGCTGTCTCTTAAGATGATGTTAAGCTTTTGGGAAAAAGTTATTTCTTATCTTGCTTCTCTTTACTCATTTCTTAAACACCAACACACCACATTGTGGAGTGGGTCTCAGCCTCACAAAGCTGAATAGATCCAGACCTGAATGTAAATTTGCTAGAACAGTACCCAACACAACTGTTTTTTGTAAAACAATATCAAATCACCGACATGGCCTAAGTGGTGTTAGTAGAACTGGCGAGTCATTTCAGAGGAAGAGGCAGAGCAATTTATTAGATTGTCATGAAAGATTATGAAGGCAAACATTTTTTATTTAATTTAGAATAATATGTACCAATAAATGATATACCATAAAACAAGTAGAATGCATTTAATAAATGGAAAAATGCAACAACAAAAAATACTTTAATAAAAAGATTTTTGTTATTAAACAATAGACAATAAATAATTAATTACAATTGTCAACAGCCAAAATGCACCTGAATAAACGTTGAGTCACTGAGAATGAAAATGATTCTTAAAATGGTTGATTAGCTCTAGTTTTCGATATATGCTATGCTATTGGGTCACTATATACGACCCTTGATTTGGGAATGGCAGAGGATAAGTGAATTATAATGAATTAGATTATATTATAAAGACTTATTTGTTTCTAATCTCCTCACACCTGGAAAGACAACGACCCCTCACCTCATGACCCTATCAGGTGGGACTGTGAAGGAACTAGAACAAAGAATGTAAAGTGTTTGTGTTTGTATTTATTTTACAACACAACATAATCCAAATATACATAACGAAGGGCAAAAACTCACAACTTTGAACATGCTGATATCAGGAACTAGGGCTCCACGATTTGGTAAAAATAAAATAAAAAAAACTTACCAGCACTTTTTCAATCACTCCCTGCTATTACACTAGCCTCAACAACAGCACAAAAGCTCGTCTGCCCAGTGTCGGTCCTTGGGGATCTTTTTCGCTGAGTAGCCTACGTGATAACGGACCTAAAACGGAGCTCAAACGGACCTGTGCTGTAACGGACGTAGCATCACAAAATGTTGCTGTATAGTTTTTAAACACTGATAATATTGCTCAGCATAACGACAATGCATTTATCTCATGCTCTAGATAGGAGAAAAAAAATATGCAGACAGGTAGCCTAACCATGTTGTTTTGAAAATGTTTATTTCTTCACACAGTTTGAGAAAGTATTTCGGATGCGGTCCACATCAGTCTCTGTCAAAACAGTGTTGGCTCAAATCCGTTTTGCAGATATGGGCCAGAGCAGTTTTTAGCCCTTTTTAAATGCAGTCAGCTCAGATATGTATCACAGATTCGGGCCACACCAGTGTAGCCTATGTGAAAACAGTATCGGCTCAGATTCATATTGCAAATCTGAACCAAATCAGTGTCAGACACAGCTAATGTCTTTCAGTTTCGGTTACCTATGGAAAAAGTGATCTGGGCCAGATCTGTAATATGATATGAATACTGAACTGATGGCAGTTAGAATGTTTAAACTGAAAGCTCTATCTTGCACGGATCTGGTTCACAATCACAAAACTTCTCTAAGATAAAAACGGAGGCAAGGGGCTTAAAACGGATCCGGGCCAAATGTAATTGCTATGGGGAAGAACGGACGAGAGACGAGGTGCACGCTGCTGAGCCAAATTAAAGTAGCCTAAACAACACTTGGGTGAAGATGACAGAATAAGACTACTGTACACCGTGGTTTTGATTTTTTTATAGTAATAAAGTAATTTAGTTCAGTTAGAGAACAGGCCGTTCAAATAATCCGAACGAGCGTCGCAGCAGCAGGAGTCAGATCTTGAGCTGACAGATGATCGCAGAAGATTTGGTTTCAAAGTGAAATTTAAAAGCCACTAATGAAGGGAGTTTGTCATTGTGTTGTGTTTTTCATTAAGAATAATAGGCTAATTTTAAACCGAAACTAAAATCTGCTTGGCCGCACAGAGTGCGCATTTACTGACGAGCTGTCATTCACGGTGTTTTCAGTTCATATGGAAGCATAACTTTCATGTAGGAATTCATTGAAAGCACTCGCTTTACATCCGCTCCCGTTATTAATGCCTGAACGGCAATGCGCATGTTCCTTTTGGTTAGATAGAATTAGTGATTTAAAAGCCCAGATAGCCTACTATTACCGGTGTTGTCACATCACACTTTGTTTAACCGGTGGGAAAATGTCCCCACCGTCACATCTCTACTGTACATTCGCGAGATGGATGCGCATTGCTAAGAGACATTTAAAAAATCTCTGAAATGGGGGTCTATATGTAATGTATTTTAATTTTACAACAGTATTAAAATTACATATTGAAAAACATTACTATTGTGTAGGCTGAACTCAGCTAAAATGGGCCATCAGGTAAAATGGGCCAAATAAGGTTGTAGCATCATATCTCTTAATTTTTTACAGCCAATCACATTAACTGATCTTACATTGTTACTTCAACACTTGTTGACATGTAACAATAGTTTTGATTGGTCTGAGTTTTTTATGGTAGGCAGAGCAGAGAGTTACATGAAGCTTGTCAGAGAAATGGTAAGGTAGGCCTAAGTGAGCCTGACATAGTACATTTCATCCATCCTAAATAAGGGTACTAAAGCAATTATAAGTAAGCCTACCAACAAAGCAAAGGTTTATGAACAAGGTTATGACATGCTCTTTCAAATAAAAAAGTTTAATTTAAAAAAGAAACTTCGATTTTTGTGAAAAGGATCATTTTATGCCGAAATGGCTGGTTAAGCTAAAATGGGCCACAGTATTCAGCTAAAATGGGCTCCATAGACACGCATACACTTTTATACAGATTATAGTTTTTTTCAAACATGTTCTAATCTTTAACAAAATGTTTGAAAAATATTTGACAAGCATACATGCACACAAAATACAGAAACACAAACCTATACAGTATGATCAGTTCATTTTATTAGCATTTTTTTTAATGAAATATTTGTCTGACTTTCTGTTTAATTAAATACTTTTTATAGTGCTTTGGTGGCACACTAAAGACAGTAGTGTCACTTTACTGTTAAAAATATAAAAAAATCGGCCAATATTATTTGTTTTGTTCTCTTTTTATATTGGCCCATTTTACC
This sequence comes from Pseudorasbora parva, assembly GCF_024679245.1. Classification (NCBI taxonomy): domain Eukaryota; kingdom Metazoa; phylum Chordata; class Actinopteri; order Cypriniformes; family Gobionidae; genus Pseudorasbora; species Pseudorasbora parva. The sequence continues at coordinate 12,539,203 of NC_090180.1, forward strand.
TGAACAGCTGGCCCATTTTACCTGAATGTTATGCTGTGGCTCGAGAAGGTACCAGCTTATACTCTAACTCTCATAATTGTAAACCAATTATACTTTTTCACATTTAAAATGTATATACATATTTAAGAGACCCATGCTAATTTATAAAAATATCATTAGATCTCATACACAGCTTATTTGATGGTATTATAAGTCATTTACCAAAATGTGGCCCATTTTAGCTGACTTCACCCTACTTATATCTATAAATACTGAAAAGTAACCTAATAAATTCTGAGATTTCCATTTTTATTGGTTTCATATAAACTCAAAGGTGTCTTTTCTCCTCTCTTTGTTCAGTTGCCCATGGTGCTGGATAAACACACGACTGGGATGGACCTGCAGTTCTGGGGTCGAGTGCTTTCATCAGTGTCCGACAAGCTTCAGGAGGTATGACTGCTTGAGAAAGCTCAGTTCCTCTCCCCCTTTCAAGACCCTTATTTTAGCATCCAGGAAGCTCCTCACTTCCCTTCATCTCTTCAAAAAGCTCCAAGAGCGAGGTTAGGAAAATGTGTGCTTGTGATAATTTTTTCTATCACATAAGAACCCCAGTTGTACAGTTCAATCACCAAAGTCTCGTAAAGAGGGCAGAAATCATTTTATATGACCAGTTCATGTGTGTACATACATGTGTGTCATCACTCCTGTTTTATTATTATGTTGAAAGGACATTCCACTGAGGTCACATCCTGTAGGTGGAGTACATTTCTTTCCCTTTTGCTTGGGTGACAGAAAGCCTGGCCAACTAATGCTATCACCCATCACTAAATCCATCTGCGCTGAGTGGGTCTGAATGTTTGAATGAGAAGTAGGGAGTAAAAGTGTTAGTTTAGCAGAGGTTGAGCAATGACTCATTACTCATACTTAAAGCTTTTATGGAAATCTTCATGTTTTCACCTACACTTATCTTGACCTGGTTTGACTTACTGTGGCTATCATAGTGTGAATTAGAGTTCACGACCCATGGAAAAGTGCTGGATCTCACGTTCACTCATATTTTGACACAGGACAGTGTTTGCTAGGCTTTGTGGTTCAGTCTGGAGATGAATATGAGCATAACAGCTGTGAGGATATTTGCCCCTTACAGGAATTCTCCCTGATGCATTTCCTTAACATCAGAGATAACATCAGATTACGTTATTGCGTCTTTAATATTGTTGTTAAAACAGTTTTCTTTAATGCACTATTACTTCTATTACCCACACGTTGTTCCAAACCTGCATGATTTCTTCTGTGGAACACAAACAAAGATAATCTGAAGAACATTTAAGGTTTTTATTTTATTTTATTTTTATTAAAGTCAGTGGGGTCCAAAACAACAGTTGACATTATATGGACAAAAAAGCACTTTTTAAAAAAATATCTTTTTGTGTGTTGTTTATTCCTATACAGAGTTTACCGGTTGGATTAGATTAATCATGTACATGGCAGAATTCACATCAGATAAACTGCAAATGTGGTTCTCACCTTATATTTACCTCCAGGATGCCAAATTCAGCCCCAACTCTAGGTTTATCTAGGGCTATCCTCTTCAAAGAGAGATGCGTCTTTAGGTTCTCACGTGTATTGAGAATAGTTCTGGCAGATAAAAGATGTTGACCTGGATGGAGAGGTTCAGACAAGGTCAGTCAAACAATTAGCCAACATACTGTAAGCGACCATCTAGGGCACATCTCTTGCCTTAAAAGAGCTTTATATAAAATTCTTAAAATTCCACTTGATAACAGTACTATTATTCTGAAGTAATAATAAAGAATGAAGAGACACACTAACGTCCATCACGTTTGGGGTCAGTAGTATATATATTTTAATGCTTTGAAGGAAGTCTTTTATTTGCATTAAATTGTATTCGTGTTTGATCAAAGATACAGTAAAAATAGTGTGAAATATTTTGAAATATTATTACAATTTTACATAATTGTTTTCCATTTTAACACATTTTTAAATGATTGATTCCTGTGATGGTAAAGCTGAATTTTCAGCATCATTACTTCTGATATGTTCTTATATGTACTTCTAATATGATGATTTGCTGCTCAAGGAACATTTCTTATTATTATCAGTGTTGAAAACAGTTGTGTTGCTTAATATTTTTGTGTAAACTTTTTTTTCTTTCAAAAAATTCTAGAATTTACTAACCCCTGAAATTATGCGGTAGTGTATGTTTTTAGGCATACATTAAGTTTTATATTTAATATTCTTAAGTAAGAGTTGTGCTATTACAGCCTTAATGACTTAAAGACACCCTTCAAGATGTAGTTAAGAAAAAATACCATCATTTACTACACTCAGACTGTTTAAAAGCGGTATTTTTCTCTGTGGATCACAAAAGTAGATGTTTAGCAGAATGTCCAAGTTGCTTTTTCCTATACAAGTAAATTCATGTAATTCAAACTCAATAGATAATTAACCCCATAATAAAATTAGATGTTTTAGGTTGAAAGTTAGGTTGACCCCTTTAGGTTGACCCCTTACATAGATGAATATGTACATACTGTAGCTTTTATAGTTTTTTGTTATTTTTTTAATCAGACTGTAAAAGTTTATATTTATTAAAATGTCCTTTCTCTCACAGCTTGCAGAGAGGCCCAGCTCCAAAGACTTGATGCGGGTCCTGTACTCAATCTTCCAGCCTGGGGGTCCCTCTTCCTTCAGTCAGCTGATGTCCACTGTGTCAGATCTGTTCTGCGGATACCCTGAGGGCGAGGGCACCCGGGTCTTCTCCTTTAACTGGTATGAGGACAACAACTACAAGGCTTTCCTAGGCATCAACAACTCCAGAGGACACGAGAGCTACTCCTACGATGAGACAGCAAGTGAGAGCTGTTGATCTGTCTCTTTCAGTTTGTTACTGTTTCTTTCTTTCTTTTTTACCTCTTTTACTTTTTTCTTTTACTTTCTTTTCTTCACTTTCTTTCTTTTTCTTGCTCATTCACTCTCTCTGTGGCCCACAGCTCCTTTCTGTAATGCACTGATGCAGACCCTGGAGTCAAACCCTGTTACCAAAATCGTGTGGAATTCAGTGAAGCCTCTGGTGATGGGGAAGATCCTGTACACCCCAGACTCCCCGGCAGTCAGAAAGATATTAAAGAGTGTAAGATTTAAATATCCGCACACTCTCACACAAGAGAGAGTCTTTTGTCAACTAAATCATATACTACCATTCAAAAATATTTGGGGTTGGTTGGTAAGATTTTCTCTGAAATAAGTCCCTTATGCTTATGAGGCTGCATTTTTTTGGTCAAGAATACAGTAAAAATAGTTATATTTTGAAATATTATTGCCATTTAAAATAAAATGTACTCTACTAATACTCTAATAAAAGAGTTAGTATACATGTAGGCACAACGTTTCTTATAGTAAACCGAATGTGGGACCATCAAAATAAAGTGAAACCTCTAACAATTTAAAATAATTTATTCCAGTGATGGTAATGCTGAATTTTTAACATCATTACTCCAGTCTTCAGTGTCACATGATCCTTCAGAAATCATTCTGATATGATTTGCCACTCAAGAAACATTTCTTATTAAAGGGGTACTTCAGCACTGGGAAGATGAATCTGTATTTAAACTGGGTCATCAATGTAGTAGAAATGTGAAATTATTTTTGAATTTGGTGCCTTCTAGACTGAGAAAAGACAGAAAATGCATTTTTGTCTTATGGGGATGAAAGACTACAATTCCCAGAATGCTTCACTGCCCTGTGAGGCCATTCCCAAAGCCACCAACTTGATTACTGTGACTGAGCGGGAGAAGACACTACAATTAAAAACTGAACGTGTCTGTTCAATACAATGAGTGAGTCACCGCGCGAGTATCACAGCACTGAGCACTAACTGCAGGAGTGAGATAAATGAGCTGATGAGCTCTCGTGATAAGAGCTGAGGTAATCGCGACTACACTCACGGCATACATTCACAACGCGAGTTCAGTCTGGCACGTTTCAGTTCATGCCTTTGCAAGCTTAACTTTCATAGAAATTGATTTGAGAAGATAAAGGTCCCATTTTTCGCGTCTTTTCAAAGCTTTGATTATGTTTACAGTGTGTATGAAACATGAGTTCATGTTTTGCGTGAAAAAAAACACAGTATTTTTCACACAATTGACTTATCTGTATACCACTGTTTCCTCTGTCCTAAAAACGGCCTGATCATCAATTTGCATCATCAATTTTTCCAGAAATAAAATGCATAAATCTCTTGTCTCAGGGGGATATGAGGGGGGAAAGCACAATCATTTGAATATACTCCAGGGTTTCTACTGATACGAAGCCATATGCTAATCGCTGAAGTAACCCTTTAATATCAATGTTAAAAACAGTTGTGCTGCTTAATATTTTTGTGGAAACAATGACAACAATGTTTTTATCAGGATTCTTTGACTAATAGAATGTTTAAAAGCATTTATATGAAATATAAATGTTTTGTAACATTTTAAATGTCTTTACTGGCACTTTTGATCAATGTAATGTATCCTTGCTAAATAAAAGTAATCATTTCGAGAGAAAAAAAGAAAAGAAAAAAAAAGAAGAAAGACCCCAAACCTTTGAATGGAATACAGTGGAGACAAAAATCTATTTCCTGCATCATAATTTGAGATAATCCAGCAAGCATCTTGTGTGCTTCAATGGTCAGGGTTACACTAAATTATATTTTCATCTGGAGGGTTGTTTTTGTTTCAATGAGCTGGAACATTGCTGAGTCAAATATTTTGTTATTGTGCATCTCTAAGGTGCCCTGTAGACAGTATGACACTGACACTGCATATATTAATGTGTGTGTGTGTGTGTGTGTGTGTGTGTGTGTGTGTGTGTGTGTGTGTGTGTGTGTGTGTGTGTGTGTGTGTGTGTGTGTGTGTGTGTGTGTGTGTGTGTGTGTGTGTGTGTGTGTGTGTGTGTGTGTGTGTGTGTGTGTGTGTGTGTGTGTGTGTGTGTGTGTTCTCCAGGCCAACACTACTTTCGAGGAGCTTGAAAGGTTGCAGAAAATCGGTAAGGTCTGGGAAGAGGTGGGACCACAGCTCTGGGAGTTCTTTCAGAACAGCGTCCAAATGAACATGATACGGGTAATGGATCTGTTTCTTTTCATCTCATACACACACATCGCTCTTTATCACTTCACATGCCACATTATGACAACAAACTTCTGAATATCTAATCCACTGTCCTACTTCAGTCTCTGTATGATCTGTCGTGGGATTAAGTTTTCATTTTCATTATCTCTCATGATGTAGTGTCTATAAGTAAATCTATTTTCAAATATTGTCTAAGATTATTTGTTTAATCTGCTGCAAAAAAAAGGGGGTCGGTAAGATTTTTTTTAAGAATGATTAGCTTGAAGAAAGGATGCATTAAATTAATACAAACTTACATTAAATATATTTATAATATTTCAAAAGATTTATATTTCAAATACATAATGTTTTTTTGAACTCTCTTCATTTAAGAATCCTAAAGAAATGTATCATTGGCTCCTAAAAACAATTAAGCAGCACAGCTGTTTCAACATTAATAATAATGTTTCTTGAGCACCAAATCAGCATAAGTAATGATGCTGAAAATTCAGCTTGAATAAATACATTTTAAAATGTATTAACAAAGTTTTATTACATATTTTAACAGCATTTTAATGTGTTTAAAAAAAACAATAACAAAAAAACACTGTTTTCACTGGGTTTTTTGATCACATAAATGCAGCATAAGAGTCTTTACTGTCCCAAATTTCTATCTCTGACTTTCTCTTTTTCCTCCCCACCGTAGGACACACTTAGAAACCCCACTGTGATGGACTTTTTGGACAGGCGTCTTAAAGAAACAGAGTTCTCTACCAAAGACATCCTTAACTTCCTGCACAATGGTCCAGAACACAAGAGATATATGAACATGACAAACTTTGACTGGAGAAATGTCTTCAGTCTGGCTGATCAGGCTATTCGGATGTTCAACCAGTACAGTGAGGTGAGAACAGCCATCAATTCAGATTAGCTTCAAGCATAAATAAGAAATTGCAAATAAATAAATACTCCTCCTTTCCACCACCTCAACAACATGTTTCCTTCATAATCAAGCTAGACGAATGCATCTTAGTAATCAGAATGACATTGGATTCAAGCATTGTTTGAATCCAATTTCAGCATCTTTCTTTTGGTGTATGTGGTGAATTATTTTTACAACTGTAATAATATTTATATTATATCAACTATCTTTACAGTATCTTTTCAGTTTTCTGCAATTATGCTAGGTGACGACAGCCTTAAAAAAAAAAAAAAAACACTAATTTACTCATTTACATTCAAAAACACTGATTCATTCTGGAACAAAACAATAATTTATTCAACAGGTCACAGGTGGACTGTACATCCTTTAACCTTGCCTATCTAAAACATTCAGCTCTTTCCAGAAGAGATGAAAAGGTCTAGCGGTGCCCCATGTAGAGCATTTCCTCAAACCATCCTTACCGTTCCTCACTTCACAGAATGAGGCTCTTTAGCTCTGAGCGCCGCAGCTCTCGTTCTGCGGAGTGCTGATTGCTCTCAGCAGATCACCACAAGAAAGACCACTTAGCACAGCTATATAGAGCCCACCGTGGCCAGATGGGTGAAAGGGAAAAGAACAAGCAAGCTGTCAACAGCATGCAGGCCCCTCTATTGTATGGATGTGATTAAGTGGAGAGTGGATGGGAGAGCCACCCTTTGCCAGCTCCGTGTTGTTTTTGTGGACGGGGGGCTTCATTGAGAAACAAGAGGGGCAAATCACTCAGCTTCACTCTGTTACCTCACCTCCCCAGCCACAACCGGCCCCTGTTCATAATCTGGAGGCCTCTTCTCACAAATTGATTAGACTGGGACGGTGATGGTGGGAGAGACCGATCATAGAGCGACCCAGCCTCCCTTTGTCTCTGTCCAAGCGGCGAGCCATCATGCTTTACAAACAAACATTGCTCGTTTAGCCCATTAACTATAGTTGACATCATTCAGCCCTGCTCATAAGCTACCACGAGCTACTAGATCAAAAACAATTCTTAATTATCTCCATTTTTGGTTTATTTGTGGTTTTTCAGGGGTGTGATTTCAAGCTGAGCGCTCCTGAATGTGAATGTTTTGTTTTTTAATTGAAATGTGTTGAGAACATGCAAGTCCTGCGGGGGGTCCCATTGAATCTTTCCATTCACTTGTTTGTTCGGGACCTCTGGTGGCATTGTACATTACTGTGAATGACTCCATTAGATATGGTGCACATGAAATAGGAGGCCTCTCGGTTCTAGTGCGATGGCATGGGATGTGAGAGCGAGCCGTTCACTCAACTATTGTACAGCAGTCCTCCTCCAGTGAAGAGCCAACACAGACTCTGTGATTTTCCCATGTCATTGGAGCGCTTTGAGAACGAGAGGCCTGCGACATGGAGAGCGGTTTTGGCTCTTGAAAGCGCGACACAAACATGCACATTATTATGCAACATTATTAGTTCCAGTCCTCGATTTTGATTGGTCGCTTGTCTGTGTTTGTGAACTCTAGATGTGATGGGATCTTATGGGTACACTTAAAAACAATTTACATTGTTATGCCAATAGGTGGCGACAAGTCAAGTGGCAAACCCATTTGTTCAAAAATAATTCATAGTTTTCACGTGATGTCACACAATTATAGGAAAGCCCATCTGGAGGGCAAAACAAGGGTTTCCTCCACTACCCGCCAATCATTTTTACCAGGTTTGTAGGGTTTAATGTCAATTAAAGACCAAATTCAATATACACTTTTTTGATGTTGCATACTTTGTACAGGCAAGCAAATGAACATAGAATATTAATAGAACACAAGGTTTCTCGTTAAGTGTTTTTCCCATCGAAAACCATTATAAAGAAAATGCATTGCGTTCATATTCTTGACTTATTTACTCGCCTGTATAAATGGATCGTCAAAAAGGTGTAAACTGAATTGAATCTTTTAACATCACTATTATAGTAAGGCGCTTTAAGGGTGGGTTGAACTAATAAGGATTATTTAGCCTGTCGTCGGTTCATCGCGATCAGTATTTGTCCATAGTTAATCTGTTTAAAATAAAACCCATATCAGCAAATTCTAAATTAGTATTAAACTTTGCTTAATTTAATTCTTGCTGGTGCAACTCACCCTATATGAGTGTTTTTCACGTTAAGCATTTTAAAAACGTCCTTGTTTTTAACGTAGCTGTTTTTAGTGATTGAAATACTGCAGTACTGCAGCAGGTACTGTATACGGACCACAAGTGACCAAAACTTGCATCTTGTTCACATATTTTAAAAAAATTGACAGGATTGTACTGCAGTTCTAAGGCTGTTTTGCCCTCCAGGGCTCCAGGACAGTCACGTGACTAAAAACTACTCAACAGATTCATTAAAAACACTGATTTATTCCATGAGTTCTTTGTTTGGAACTATTTCCATTGGCAGAGCAAAATAGACAAAGTAACTGGCAATATTGTGTCTAAACTGTAAACAGATGATTACTAATTTCTTGTTTATTGAATGACCTGTTACATAAAAAATTCTTCTTCTTTTTATATCTTCTCAGTGTATAAGTCTGGATAAATTTGTGGGTCACATGGATGAGAATCTGATGACCCATCAGGCTCTGCACCTGCTGGGGGAGAATAAGTTCTGGGCGGGTCTGGTCTTCATGGACATATACCCCTGGACTACAGATCTGCCCCGCCACGTCAAGTTCAAGATCCGAATGGACATTGATGCAGTGGAACGTACCAACAAAATCAAAGACAGGTGAGAAGAATGTTGAACATGATTGTTCATTTGATCTAATAAAGGTTGTTCTTTATAGGGTCTGGCTGGGTAGTTTATGAGACCCAGATTAAGAGACTTTTATTAAGTGTGAAACTGAATCTGTTCAAAGAAAAGAAACCTTTTAGTAGACTTCCTGGTTGTACTTTATTTTACAGTAAATTTAATTACAGTGTACTTATAGTACTGGGTAATATAAGGTAACAACATTTGTTGGGTTTAGATTCAGGGTTACAGTTATTACCCAGTTATTGCAATTACTATTATAACAACAACATCGTATGTACATGGGAAACAGGACTGTATAAAGTGCTACCGACTAAGTCAGATTTTATACAACATTTATTGTGTAAGGAGAGAATGGAAGATCTTCTCTTATTTGTTCATGTAAGGTACTGCTCAACACACTATTGTTATAGGAAGAGAAAGAGCTGGCACAATCACATTCTCCATGTGTGCTGCACACTGCAAAGTGACACCACTCATTACTGAGAGTCTCTCTGGAGCACAAAACATGCCTGCAGGTGTTAGTCTGGTCACATCTCTGTAGCCGTCTCTCTTTGACACACGAAGACAAACAGCAGAGGGTACAATGACACTGTGTGTTTGTTGTGTTTTTATTATGCGGGCATAATGCAAAGTGCAGCCACCACAAAAACAAAAAAAACCACTGTGAAATGAATTACAGATTGTGATTGTGTGTGTATGTGTGTGGGTGGTGTAAGTGTAACACTTCTCCTATTCATTTTAATCATAGGCTGTGTTTTGATAACTTGTGGAAAAACAGGCTTTGTTGCAAAATTTCAGAATATATGTATCCAGAAACTTTCTTGGCTTTGACTTTCTTGAGAAACCTTTCCAGCAAACTAGGAGGTTTAAAATTATTTACATTGATATGAAAAACGAATACTCTCTAAAGTGTCACGGTCCTGGAATATTCATATACAGCATTTCACTGACCTCTACAGTTGCTTTGAGTATTATAGACGTCTTTCCAGTAAAACAATCATTCACTTAACATGTTTGTTCAAAACCACTGATTCATTCAAGAATGCAGAGGTGGACAGTAACTAAGCACATTTACTTGATTACTGTATTTAAGTACACATTTGAGTATCTACTTTACTTGACTATTATTTTTTCTGGAAACGTATGACTTTAACTTCACCACATTTGAAACACAAATATCGCACTTTTTACTCCACTACATTTCTATCACGGTCCACAAAGTCAAAAGTCATTTCTGTAGCAGCTTTGAAAGGCAGTGGATGTAAAAGGTGTTTGGGTTTTTGCAGAAAGCTTATCACTATCAGGAATCACTTTTGTAGGGTCACGGGAAGTTTAATGTTTTCCCAGCATTTTTTGAACACTTATTTATAGTTTGTAGCAAAATGGAAGAAGACTGATGTCAAAATGCTCATTTTTAAAGTGACAGCAGCTTTGTAAAGGGCTTTGTAACTTTTATACAAGTATTTAAATGAGTTTAAATGAGTTAGTCGTATGCTAGTTGGATGGAACATCATTGACTGGCTTAAGCCATGATGGCATAGTGTGCATTTATACAACAATAATAAAATAATGCGTTGAGATAAAAAAAAAAAAGAAATGTACTTTTGATACTTAAGTACTTTTGAAGTACGTTTGATACTTAAGTACTCCAATTGATCATTTTCTGGTGACTGATCACATCTAAATTTTTCAGTTGGCCAAATTGAATTTCTGTGAATTGATGCAATTTAATTCACAGAAATTCAATTTAGCTATCTTTCAGTTACTAGAACATTTTCAATTGAAGACCTGATTTTTTTTACAGTGTGTGTGTGTGTTGCACAGAGACACGTGATGATCTAAGATAAAGGGACTGTTTTAAAGTAACAAATTTCATATTTGGAGTTGCTCTGTCAGGGTTAAGCTTTGTTTTCATGGACTTTTAGCTTAACTCATTGTTTCCCTGTGTTCTACTCCTAGGTTATCAGTTGCTTATGATTTGCCCCTTTAAATAGTTTTGTTTATCTTGTGTATATAAAGCTCTGCGTTTCTTTAGTCACTTGTTGGTTCTCACCATTGTTTAATGTGTTGTGTGCTTTTTCATTATACCTGAAGTGTTTCCTGAGTATTTAGATTTATTGGATTAAAGTTGTACATTTTTGAGTCATTCATGTTGGATTACACAGCAATGAAGGCTGAATTTGAAGTATGTTCATCTCAGAGTAGTCCAATGACAGTCTATAGAGTTTTATTAGGCGACATAGCATTTCTTTGATTGATTAAGGATTTATTCCTGTGATGGTGAAGCTGAACTTTCAGCAGTCTCCAGTCTTCATTGTCCTGTGATCCTTCAGAAATCATTATAATGTACTGATTTGCTGATTTGCTGATCTGTAAAATGTAACACTAAATTAGCAATAAACTACTAACTCCACCCATTAAAGTCCCAGTGAACTGGAAGTTGCAAATGATTTTATTTCAGTGCTGTGACGTATTTCCTAGTGAAACGGAATATTGAACAGAGGGCAGGATTTTACTTCAGCGCTCCATCTCTCACTCATAGCAGACTAATGGCTGGAGGGGAGGGTTTAAGCATTTTCAAACCTAAGCCATCAAGCTACCGTCATTGGAACGGGAATGCCACTCCAGACCGGAAGTTGCTTTTCAGATTTTGATTAAAGATTACCGCAACAAACTATTTGTTTCTGAGTATTAACCTGTACTATGTGCTAACAAAGTCGATTTTGATTTCATGAGGACTTTAAGAAAACATTTCCTATCTTTCCTTTCTATTAGGTACTGGGACCCTGGCCCCAGGGCAGACCCTCTGGAGGACCATCGCTACATCTGGGGAGGTTTTGCCTACCTGCAGGACATGATTGAACATGGTATCCTCAAGCTACACACAGGTCATGACTGGCCTCTAGGTGTTTACGTGCAGCAGATGCCCTACCCCTGCTACGTGGATGACATGTGAGTGATGGCTGAAATGATGATATTTTCTATTGAAGACAAAAGAAGATTGTAGGTAGTTTTGGTTCCCTTTGACTTCCATTATATTTTTGACTATAGAATGGAAGTCAAGAGGACCCAAAACTGTTTAGTTATTAAAATATCTTTTTTTGTGTTTAGCAATGCAAGATTGAAATGACATGAGGGCGAGTATATGTTAACATAATTTTCATTTTAGGTGGTCTATCCTTTAAAGTCTGTATTGAAGTATAGCAATGATCAAATAACTAAATCACTCCAGTTGCATTAGTTCATGGCATATTATAATTCTCATTTAAATTAATCCAATGGATCTTGTTTGTTTTGTCCCATGTCAAGGTTCATGCTGACCCTAAATCGCTGTTTCCCCATCTTCATGGTGCTGGCCTGGATCTACTCCGTGTCCATGGTGGTGAAGAGCATCGTGCTGGAGAAGGAGATGAGGCTGAAGGAGACACTGAAGGGCATGGGCGTCTCTAATAGTGTGATCTGGTACACATGGTTCATTGACAGCTTCCTCATGATGTCTGCCAGCACTGCTTTGCTGACTGCCATTATCATGGTGAGGAAGAAATGTGATAACTGATGAAAACTGTCCTTCTGAGCCTTCTCAGATTTGTCGCATTGTGACCTCTGCTGGATGTATGTTGTTAGTACATATGTATACAGAGGGTCTCTGTCGCTCTCTCACTCACACATATTGTTTTTTTTCTCTGGAACTGATTACTTTCCACATTTTGCAATTATGGATTCGTATGTCAATAACTGTCTTCTTTCCTCATTACCTCAATGCAATACATACAACAATTATTAGTTTTAAATTAGAAGAGTATCCTAATTATTGTATGTCTTTGTGCTCAGGTTGGAAAAGTGCTCAATTACAGCGATCCCATCATCGTGTTCCTGTTCCTCCTCACGTTCACTGTGGCCACTATCATGCAGTGTTTTCTCATGAGTGTGTTCTTCAATAAGGCCAACCTGGCTGCGGCTTGCAGTGGCATCATCTACTTCACCCTGTACCTCCCTCATATCTTCTGTTTCGCCTGGCAGGACCGCATTACCAAGGACATGAAGTTAGCTGTGGTGAGTCCGTTATGGTGTTCCACTTCTCTTCAGTTCGATCCAATCTCAAACGCCTGCCTTTAAAAAAAAAAAAAACCTGCCAAAACCCCTAAAAATTAGTGATTCTCAACCAGGGGGTGTTGATCATTTATTATTTACCCATATGTCATTCCAAACCCGTAAGACCTTAGCTTATCTTTTAACAAAAATCTTTTTAATGAAGTATGATAGATTTCTGGCCCCATAAACCATGATGGCATAGTGTGCATTTATACAACAATAATAAAGTAATGCGTTGACATAAAAAAGGATTTTTATTTACTTTTGATACTTAAGTACTTTTGAAAACAAATACTTCTGTACTTTTACTCCCACTTCCGCTTATAATGTAGTAATATTTGACCAGTTATACTTTTACTTTTACTCAAGTAATGAAGTTGTGTACTTTGTCCACCTCTGAGAGGTAGTGAAGACATCAATTAAATAGTCCATGTGAATACAGTGGGTCAACCTTAATGTTATGAAGCAATGAGTAAACCCAACAAAAATAACTTTATTGTTTCTTCTCTTCTGTGTCAGCCTCCTACACTATTCATGTTGTAAACACAATGCAGTGCTTTCGGGTTCTATGTCAGGACGCCGACTTTATATTAGCCAACTCCTGCATCAGCACCACACACACATGCATCATTGTGGTGACGTGAACAGAATCGGCCAATACAAAGCCGGCATTCTGACGTAGAACCTGGAAGTGAGGCCTTCAAGTAAAATAGGTTGAGAAACTGCTACAAAAACACTGCTACACTGAAAAATGTTTTTTTTTTTCATGATTTGTTATCACAACTTAAATAATTAATGTGGATCAGATAACATAATATTTTGATTTTCTATGTATTAAACCATTCTCCTTTGTTGTATTAACTGACATTTTTAATTTCAATGAACTCAAAATTTTAAGCTAACCAGGTAACTTACTTTTTAAGTTAAACTAAAAATATATTTTTTACATTGTATAAATGTAATTAGTATGAAGTCTTATTTAATTTAGAAACTATTTTAATTTAGAAAGCCATTCATTTATGTTTGGACTTTACATCTGAGTGGTCAAAATGGCTCTGGCATGTAGTTAATGTTTTGTAAAACGGTCCACCTTTTCCAGAGCTTTCTGTCTCCAGTGGCCTTCGGTTTTGGGACAGAGTATCTATCCCGCTATGAGGAGCAAGGCCTGGGTCTGCAGTGGGACAATATTCGTACAAGTCCTCTAGAGGGTGATGAGTACTCCTTCTTCACTTCTATTCGGATGATGCTATTGGATGCAGTTCTTTATGCTGTTTTGGCTTGGTATCTGGACAACATCTTTCCAGGTCAGTTTCTTATAAAGCCTTGCACTGAATGTTGCTAAACTACTGTAAATGAATGCTTACTTTTTTCCATTGGCTTTTCAGGCCAATATGGCATCGGTCAGCCATTTTATTTCCCTCTGCAGCCCTCTTACTGGCTGAAGCCGACACCTTTACCCTCACAGAATCCAGATCCAGGTATGGTTGATTTCTTTGACATAAACATTCATCTTGAATGATTCGATCACAAGTTGGCAGCATCATATACAGGAGTAAACGGGGCCTACATTAGATTTATTTTGAACACACCTCTGTTTCTCTGTAGACCCTGAAAAGCCTCTGATAAATAACTTGGAGAAGGAGGAGGATGCTGAGTATGGTGGCCTTTCGCCGGAGCCCAGGGAATGCAATGGTTCCCGCAGCAGCAAGCACTGCAAGCACAAAGAGAAACGAGAGAGGATGGAGAAAGAGAAAGAGCGGGAGGAGCAGCTAAAAACGCATGAAGAGATTCAACAAGAGGAAATCCAGCCAGTGCACGATGGTAAGGATGACAGTTGGGTCGTACTCCATTTAAAATTTGAATTGAGAAAACCTTTTCTGGATAGAAGTTTCAAAAAGACTGTACATGTGTCCATATGGGTATGTTCCTGCAGGAAATCCATTCTTTGAGCCAGAGCCGGAGGGGTTGTTAATAGGAGTATCAGTGCAGGACTTGGTGAAGGTGTATTCTAGAAACTCCAGACCTGCAGTGGACTGTCTCAACATGAACTTTTACGAGGGCCAGATCACTTCTTTCCTGGGTCACAATGGGGCAGGAAAGACCACAACTTTGTGCGTCCTTACCTTCTCTTTATCCTTTGATGACAATGATGACTATCTAGTTTGCATCATCTTTGACACATTTTTTTATCCATATTTTATCCAGGTCCATATTGACCGGGTTGTTTCCACCCACCTCTGGAACGGCTTACATATATGGGAGGGACATTCGTACAGAAATGGACGCCATAAGACAATCGTTGGGCATGTGTCCACAGTACAACATCCTCTTCAAACAGTAAGCGCTCTTTCTTTGCAAGTGGACATAATATTATAAATACTGCAGTCTGATTATAAATACTTTGAATGTTTCATTTTATTTCACTCAGTCTGACAGTAGAGGAGCATATTCTGTTCTACTCTCTGATGAAGGGACGTGAGCGCAAGGAGGCCGAGCAGGAGGTTGAGGACATGCTCAAGGATCTGGGATTGCCTCATAAACGAGACGAGGAAGCACAGAACCTTTCCGGTGGGTCTGAATAAAAACCTAAGACAATAATCGGGTAATCTGTAATCTGTTATTAAGGGGTTTTAGAGTTTGCCCACAGGATCTGTGTTTTAGACAGATAGGGGGTACTGGAAATAAGATTCTTATTTGGAGCTAATCTGGGTTAGGGATAAAACATAGTTTCTCCTTTAGGGTAAACATGGAAATGATGTTGCCTTTATTCAGCAACGATGCATTCATTTGATGCTAAAAAAGTAAATACATTTTTATGATATAAAAGATTTATATTTTTAATAAATGCTGTTCTTCTGAACTTTCTATTAATAAAATAATACTGAAAAAGGAAACCAATTATATTTTAAAATATATGAAAACAGAGAACCATATTTGCCTTAAGATTTTTTAAAGTACAGACATATTGAATGAAGTTAAAGAACACTGCACTGAACAAGGCATGTGTATGCGGCATAACAGATTTATTCACATCTTTCATTCTCTTTCCCTTATAATAGATCACTCTTTAATAATTTACATAGCCTTTTTTATTTGCACATTATTTGTTTACACATTATAAGCTTTTTAAACATATTCTTCAGTATTCACTGTTAACAGCCAAATTAATTTCACTACATTTGGAGTCATACTACTCCATACTAAAATCGCTCAAATTACATGAAAAACCCTGTACTCCTATAAATACTCAAATAAAAGGTAATTATTACCTTTTATTAATTATTAAGTCACTTTGTTAAATATACTACTGTATATTTTGTGACTTTGCTAGCATATCATCTTGCTATGTGTACTTTGCTAGACTAACGGGCTTGTCATAGCAAATTGTTGCCTTTATGTTGGTTTCTTTTCTTTATTGTTATTTTTAATTTGAAAATTTCACGAAATGTCACAATATTATTTCTTATTTTCAACTTTATCTCAAAATTACATGTCTTATTTTTTACTGTGAGGTGAATAACTGGTTTGCCTTGCATAATGATATGTCAAATGCCAATGTTAATTCCTGAGACAATTCCTAGGTATCATTTTGCCTCAAATGACTGTACTCACAATATATGCAATTTTAAGTGCATTTTCTTAAACATCAAGCACTAATGTGTATGAAGTCAGTGTTAGAAACAATTTGTGTTTTGGTATGTGTTGTCAATAGGGGGTATGCAGAGGAAGCTGTCGGTGGCGATGGCTTTCGTGGGCGGTTCTAAGGTGGTGATATTGGATGAGCCGACATCAGGAGTGGATCCATACGCCAGACGCTCCATTTGGGACCTGCTACTCAAGTACCGCACAGGTACTGCCACCTTCAGGCCAAATAAAACACTGCAGGATTCAAACGATAATCACTGCTAGAGACTTTAGGCTGTACAGCAAATCTGAGCCTCCTGTTGTTCACTATCTCTGTCATCTCTTTCACTCTCCTACCCATACTCTTCATCCAGGCCGCACAGTAATACTGTCCACTCATCACATGGACGAGGCAGACCTGTTAAGTGACAGAGTGGCCATTATCTCTAAAGGGAAATTACACTGCAGTGGCTCTCCTCTCTTTCTGAAGAACTGCTTTGGAGTGGGTTTCTACCTCACGCTGGTGCGTCGCATGAAAGACCAGCGCAAGAAGGAGGTGAGATTTCTGTGACAGTTCGCCATGTTGTTGATTAAAGTAAAACACCAAAGGTAAATATAAAACAAACCATTATTATTTTTGCTAATCACACAAATCATTACCCAGCTGATAATAACATACGTTAAGGTATTTGTTTAGTATTACAAGTTTTCTGAAATGTTAAAATGGTAATACTTCAAAATGGAAAAAGGCATTGTCTAAATAAAAATGCACTAATTTGCACACATCTGACCATTGTATAAAACCAGTTTAAATTTTAGTGATTTTGGATATATCTTTTTATCACTCCATAAATCAGAAAGTAGTATTTTAAAATGTTATATAGATCAATCGAATATTAAAGAGCAAACCCCTCTGTAAAACCCTTCAGAATATAGATAGGAATGAGGCTTGAAGTGCTTCTGAAGTGGAGAAAACAGCCCTTAAAGATGTGTATTGTAATTGAAATCTTCTGACACAAATAGATAAAGTGTAATAAATTACACACTTTACTGTGTATTTTCTATTTTGGAAATGTTCTATTCATTCTTTTCATTCCTTTTTTTTATCTGATTTTTCTAATACAAGAAGAAGAAAACCCCTCAAAATAACACAAATCTTGGACTGTGGTTCTTAAAGGGTTAGTTCACCCAAAAATAAAATGTATGTCTTTAATGACTCACCCTAATGTCGTCCCACCCACACCCGTAAGAACACTTCGGAACACAGTTTAAGATATTTTATATTTAGTCCAAGAGCGTATATAAGTGTATGCACACTATACTGTCCATGTCCAGAAAGGGAATAAAAACATCATCAAAGTAGTCCATTTGTGACATCAGTTAGGTCATTAGAATCTCTTGAAGCATCGGAAATACATTTTTGTCCAAAAATTACAAAAACTACTTTATTCAGCATTGTCTTCTCTTCCGGGTTTGTTTTCAAACCTCAAATAAAGATTCAAACGGTCATGAATCAGCGGATTAAATTATGATTCGGATTGCGTGTCAAACTGCCAAACTGCTGAAATCACGTGACAATGGCGATCTGAATCATGAATCAATCCGCTGATTCATGACCATTTGAATCTTTGAGGGTTGAAAACAAACCCGGAAGAGAAGACAATGCTGAATAAAGTCGTAGTTTTTGTTATTTTTGGACAAAAATGTATTTTTGATGCTTCAAGAGATTCTAATGACCTAACTGATGTCACATATGGACTACTTTGATGATGTTTTTATTCCCTTTCTGGACATGGACAGTATAGTGTGCATACACTTAGATACACTATCGGACTAAACATAAAATATCTTAAACTCTGTTCTGAAGATGAGTCATTAATGACATAAATTTCATTTTTGGGTGAACTAACCCTTTAAATGTAACTTTTGACTGTGTCCAATAAGAGTTATTTTCCTGTGCTCTTCAGAATGAGTGTGACTGTGCGTCTGAGTGTTCCTGCAACTGCTCCTCCTGCACTAGATATAAAGAGGAGAGTCAGACTCTACAGCCTGAGAGAATACTAGACGGTCAGTGGAGTAACAACTCAAAATATATACAGTCATGGCCAAAAGTTTTGCCACCCCTGAAATTCTTTCTCACAGAAAAATATTGAAATTACACGTTTTGCTATAAATTTTTATTTCCGTTGTGTGTATTGGAACAACATAAAAAACTATTAAAAAAAAAAAAAAAAAAAAAAAAAAAAAACAGCTGAAAAAAATAAAATTTGACATAATTTCACATAACACTCCAAAAATGGGCCGGATAAAATTATTGGCACCCTTAACTTAAGATTTCTTTTCACTTTCTATAACCATCAACCATAATACACCTCTCAGTAGGAAGTTTGGACCACTCTTCTTTTGGGAACTGCTCCAGGTCTCTCATATTGGAAGGGCACCTTTTCCAAACAGCAATTTTAAGATCTCTCCACAGGTGTTCAATTAGATTTAGATCTGGACTTATTGCTTGCCACTTTATAACTGTTCAATTGGATTTAGATCTGGACTCATTGCTAGCCACTTCATAACTCTCATTTTGTTGCCATCCATTTCTGGATGAAAATTTCAGGGGTGCCAACACTTTTGGTCATGACTGTAGTGATATAAACATAATTTCTTCAAAAATAATTATTTTTTTGTATTTCGCTGTACAGGGAATGTTGAGAGCATAACTACTCTGATTCATCATCATGTACCTGAGGCGAAGCTGATTGAAATGATCGGTCAAGAGATGACCTATCTACTCCCTAATAAAGGTTTTAAATATCGTGCGTACGCCAGCCTTTTCCGAGAACTGGAGGAAACGCTGGCTGACATGGGCCTCAGTAGCTTTGGCATATCTGACACATCGCTAGAGGAGGTTGGACATCATTTCTTTCTGCATTAGCTTAAGCAACCATTACCATCAGTGATAACAGTCAACAGACTGTGGGATTTATATTGCTACAGTTTTTGTGTTTAAATTTTGTGTCTAATTTTAATATCCATTTATGTATGTGTTTGAATCAGTTGCAGTCAGTTGTGAAAAGTTTTAAACCATCACTATTAAAAGTTTAATATTTTAATATATTTTTTAAATGAAATATAAACATTAGTTAAAAAAAACCTCAAACTTAAAAGAGTACTAAAAGTACATAAACTAAAACGAATATAAATTAAAGCTAAATTAAATATTTTTTAAAAATAATAAAATGAAAATAAAAGTACTAAAACTAAAATTAAAATCACAACCGAAAAAATATATATTGAAGGTGCACTATGTAGTATTTTTGCAGTAAAATACTTAAAAACCACTAGGCCAGTGTTAAATATTTTGACGTTCTTACGATATAACAAATGTTTCCAACTATTTGTAAATTGTGAGAAAATTGATATTTTAACCAAGGAGACGGGACATCTGAGCATATCGTCAGAGGGAGTCGCCTGTCAATTGCGTCCTGTCTGCGTTCCCCTCAGTTTCAGCTTTACCTGTTAGCAGTGTGAACTAGTGTCACAGCAGCCACCGAGCAAACGCACAGAGTAACGTCATAACATCATTTTAAACACACTTAAATGTATCTAATATGATAAACAGTGCAGCGTTACCTCATACTCATGACCGTAAAAGCGGAAATAGTGCCGATTACTGTGTCCCGTCATAATAAAAGTCCCGGTGCTTGCGAGCCATGTGTTGCTCAACAATTGCTCCAGCGGCCTTGCTCAGCTCCAAAATACTAAGTCCTGCTCTGCTTCATACTACAGTAAAGTTAATAATCGCATCCATGAACATGAGTCCTATCCCGATTCTTTTCCACCGACTGTGAGGTGAAGACCACATGTCCCAAGATTCTGTGCTCAAACTTGGCATCATCAAACTACGCCTTTGTTTTGAATAGGCGACCTCAAGTTGATGGAAAAATGACATAGTGCAGCTTTATATATATATATATATATATATATATATATATATATATATATATATATATATATATATATATATATATATATATATATATATATATATATAGCACTGCTTGTTACTGTGCAAAAGTTGCTGTATAGATAAGTGTGTACTCACTAATGATTTAAGAAATTTGTGTTGTATACATTTAGATCTTTCTGAAAGTTACATCAGATGGAGAGGCAGCCAACAGCTCTGTCACACCAGGTAAAAATCCTCATATTACCTATATTTACAGCCATTATATATGTAATATATCTCACGGTTTATTCAAGTCCTGTAGTTTCCATAAACCAGGAGTTTACGAAGTAGTTTATGATTGACTTTTAAATCCTTGTGTTTGACTGTGTACAACTACCCCCTCAGAGCAATGGATGCTACAACAGAGGAAAAATGGTTTCTTGAGAGAAGGAGAGGCTACGAGTAATGTTGAAGGTGAATCGAGATCCCAGATCTCAGCTTTGCTTAGCGCTCGTACTAAGAAGCTAACAGGATGCTATAAAGGGTTTGACTGAGGTGCTATGCTTTATGTAGAGATCTGAAGAAAGCTTCTTGAGATACAGTAGCTCTTGGCAGAAAGCACACCATCTTAGACCAATGTTCATTTCCTTGCTGGTCCAGGCTGTTTTGTGCTGATTAGTGCTGGTCAGTCATGCTGATTGGTTTCCTGAAAATGGTTCTTGGTTAAGCTAGTAAAATGATGGGGTCTTGCTTGTTAAAGCAACTAATGTGGTCAGTTGCCTATGGTTAATTAGCCAGGTCAGGGCAAACCAGCAGCCAAAATATAATGCTATTGAGCAGCTACGCAGTTTTTACAGCAGGTCTAATTAGATCATGCCCGTATCTGGTCTGGTTTACAGATGCTAATGGTGTGGGGAGCCCACTGGAGTCTGACAACAGTGCCGGTAGAGCCTCCAGGCAGGTTAAAGGCTTTAGCCTGGTACTCAAGCAGTTCCACGCTCTTCTGGTCAAGAGATTTCACCATGCCATACGCAGCCACAAAGATTTTCTTGCGCAGGTAAGCTGAATTTTGCATGTGGACGCAGTGTTATGAAAATGAGGAAATTTGGCCCAATAAGGGTCATTCTGTTACCTTCATGCCATTCCAAACCTCAATGACTGTCTTTCTTCCATACACAAAAGTACAATTTCTGAAAAATATTCAATATACTTGAAGCTTTTATTCTTCCTTTTTTTCTTTACATTTTGCTTTGTTGTAGATTGTTTTGCCATCCAGTTTTGTCTTTATTGCTTTGGTCTTCACTATGATTGTCCCACCATTTGGAGAGTATCCCAGTCTGACCCTCACTCCATGGATGTACGGACCACAGTTGACCTTCTTCAGGTGAGATCACCTGTCTATCAGCTGTAAAGGCTATGGGCCGAAATTATTATTAACATTGTTACAATGTTGTGATTTCTTCTTGGTTCAGTTTACTTTCACAAGGCAACATTTCTAAATGGACCAAAATTGGTTCATATAAGTCAAGTATGTGTAAACTCTCTTCTCAATGGCTCTTGTTTATGCTCCTAGCGGTCATCATATTTTACTTCATCATTTTTAGCAAAAAGCAAAGCTTTGTTTGTATTTGTATGTGTTCTGTACAATTGTTCTGAAATCTGTTCATTCAGCCAAAAAAAGGCTTTTACTTATTCTTTGTCTCGCAATTTATTTTGAGAGGCATTAGCAATACAAACACTGCTGCTTTTCATGCAAAATGCGTAATTACCCATTACATATTGTCATACAGCTTGATTCGTTAGTCCGTCGGTTCAGATTGCTTTCGCACCACAAATAAAGCACTCATAAACCACTTGTTTGCAATTGTGCCAAAACCACCTTATTGATGCAATCTCGGATTTTCCATTCATTATTTTGGTGCGGATCCAATTCACATATGCCTAAACAAACTGAACTAAGGGAGAAAACACACCAGGTTCCGAAACAAACACTCCAAACGATCTAGACATGAAAAAACTCTAAGAATCTGCTTATGAAGTAGTTTGCATGTTTTCATGTGAGATGAATTTATCACTGGTCTTCTGTATCTCAGTAATGAGCAGCCATCGCATCCAAAAATGAAGCACTTCATACAGACGTTGCTGAAGGACCCTGGCATGGGAACACGCTGTATGACCAATCAGCCGCCCTTGGTGTGAGTTTTGAAGTTTGGTCTGAAGGGGTTTTGAAACTACACTATGAGCATACTTATTTTAAAATTGACTCTGGGGAATATAGTGAGCCGATGTACATCTATCCAGTTCTGATTTATGCAAAGTTCTGTCATGAAACTCTATATCGCACAGCTAATAGGTCCATAAACCAATCTGCCTGCAATCACATCATTTTCTATAGGACACAGCTGATTGGTTACGGCTGTATCTCAACATTTAAATACTTGTTTTTTTAAAATCACAAATACATTTTTTGTAGCAGTTCCGTATGCTTTTAGAAACCTCGCACCTTCCCCAGTTCCACTTGTATAGATCTGCTTCGGGTAATTTATGTACGCTGTCCTGTCTTGTCATGTCTTGCTCACAGCAGCGTGTCGTGCTGTGCTGCAACAGCAACAATAACCTACAGCAGTCAAAAATCAATTTTGCCAAGACCAAACATATCAACATTGTCACTCCTTACCATATTACCGAGAGTTGTCATGACAGAAATTTAATCTTTAAAATGGAGCGTGACAAAATCTTTGTAGATGTATAATAATATAAACATTTCAGGGTTATGCACCTGTGCCACAATTCAGTATTGTTTTAAGTTAGTTGTTTAATTACCAAATTCTCAGTAAATTACACTACCATTGAAAAGTTTGGGGTCAGTAAGATTTGTTTATTTTCTTATTTTTTTAAAGTTTATTCAGCACACATTATATTGATTTCAAGTGAAAATAAAGACATTTATAATGTTACAAAAATAAAACTTTTTTATCAAACAAGTCATTCTGCTCTCTCCGACGACGACATTTGTGTTCTGTCTCGGCCGTTGTAGCGCTGGTCGATTGCATTTCACAACCTCACCACTAGATGCTGCTAAAATTCACACACTGGACCTTTAACTGTTTTCAATATTGATATGAATGGGTAACTAAACCCCTGTTCACAGGCTAACTCAACCCACTAGCAATATTTGAATTTTTTAGGAAAAGTGGACAGAGCCCAGTGGAGACAGAGGGGATGAACCGAGGGCAGGGTTGAGGGGGGATTGTACACCTGAGACCCACAGTGACGGATTGATTGACCGCTGTCAGACTTGCCAAGATGAAGAATGACTGAGTGACGGCAGTGGTTCTGCAACAGATCTTTTGAAGTAGAGGACTTTCCTCCTCCACCTGAAGTGGAGGAGGGTGAATTGTCTGTAGACACAGGGCCAGAGCCTTATCAATTCGAGCCGCTGGCGTTAACTCCTGATGTCAAAGGTCTGGTGAGCTCGTGCCAGGGCCGTGGGTAATAGTGAGCCGTTGAGAGAGCCAACATTTGTCACAATGGCCAACAACATTCAATAAGAAAATTCAACTGCAGTAGCCACCGTTCAAACTTAAGAGGGCAGCACTCAGACTGGAGTAATGATGTTGAAAATTAAGCTTTGACATCAGAAATTATTTTTTTATATATATTTTAAAATACAATAAAAACTGATATTTTATATTGTAATAATACATACAGTAATATAATAATTACTGTTTTTAATGCATGTTTGATTAAAAAAGTGCAGCCTTGGTGAGAATTAGAGAGTTCTTTAAAAAAAAATTTTTTTAAATCATATTGACCCAAACCTTTTGAACAGTAGTGTATATAATCGAGTCTTTCTCCCTATATGCTCTACTTAAACTACTTAAAATAACTGTAATATTGTGAATAATTAAAAATACATACATTTTTTGCAATAAAATTATTATAAGTCGATTATATTATGTTATGTATATGAATATGTGCTTGCAGGAACCTCTTAACCTGCTTAAACACAACCTCTGATTGGGAAGTTCCTCCAGTGTCTCCTGAGGTCAGTAACATCTTATTGAGTCCTGAGTGGAATACAAAAAACCCCTCCCCGTCCTGTGAGTGCAGCACTGATACAAAGCTCACCATGCTGCCGTTCTGTCCGGCTGGAGCTGGAGGACTGCCACCTCGACAGGTCAGCATCAGATGCAACTGAAATATTTTAATTGTAATTATAAATATTCAGGCAGTGCGTTTAATACATCTTTTTTTGTTTTGTTTTTTACTATAGAGAAGAGAGCCGACAGGGGACATTTTGCTTGACATGACAAACAAAAATATCTCTGACTACTTAGTGAAGACTTACCCCAAGCTCATCAAGACCAGGTGAGCTGTTCTAAAAACTTCAGTGTTAGTCGTGTTTGTATTGATGTATTCATTTTGTTTAATGACTGCTGTTGTCCTTATATGCAGCTTGAAGAGCAAATATTGGGTGAATGAACAAAGGTAAAGTTTCTCTCTCTTTATTTTAGTTGTATGTAAAAAAAAAAACTTACTTCAGCTGGACAATAACTTTCCTCTAGAGCTGATGTAGAGCCAAAACAATCTCTCTTCCGGTATTTTCCTGTCAAACAATTGTCCAATTGAAACCATATCTGTGGAAAACCCATTATAATCAAAGAAATTAATTTGGCAGAATGCTTCTGGATTTTACCGAAATCATACGCTGGGGACTTCAATAAAAATATTTTGGGAAGATGACGTCCTCCAGTGTGACATGATATATTTCTAAAATGTTTTAAAACACCATTTTGCTAATTCTTTTGTAATTATTATGCATAGATTTTTATTTTATTTTTTATTTGTCTTGTAGAAACACTGTATAATAACTTAAAATAGATGTGTGATCAGTCACAGAACCAAATTAGACAATTTCCTTTCTATTAAACAAAACAAAAATAAACCAGTGGAATATGTTAATGTGCAAACACAAATTGCTCGAATAAACCCATTGTTTCATAGGTATGGTGGACTCTCAGTTGGTGGACAACTACCGATTCTCGATGTGGACCCTGAGCAGATCCAGGATATTTTTTCCCAGCTTGGACGGATGATGAATATTACAGGGGTATGATATTGTTTATGCTACACACAAATGATCATGAGATTTTGATAAGAGGCATTTAAATATATTACTCTCTATTCTGCTCACACAGTATACTGTTGAATTGTTTTGTCTCCTTAGGGCCCCTATTCAAAGTCAGCCATGACCGAATTAGGAACTTTCTTGCATTACATGGAGAGTGAGTACAATGTTAAGGTAAGTTAAACAACCTTTTTAACAATGTAATGTCCCAAAATGTGTTTGGACACTTTGATTAATGGACCTTTGATTTGGACCATGATTAATCATAAATGTCAAGGATATTTTTCCACTGACTTTATTTTGCTCTTGGTTCCCTAACTTTGAACAGGTGTGGTATAATAACAAAGGCTGGCACGCCATGGTCTCCTTCATGAACATAGCAAACAACGCCATTCTCCGTGCTTACCTTCCACCTCACGCCAACCCATCAGAATACGGCATTACTGCCATCAACCACCCGCTCAACCTCACCAAAGAGCAGCTCTCGGAAGTCACTGTGTGAGTGTCAGATGTCACGTTAAAATGTTTTTTAATTGATAGGCTCAGTTTACATCATCTGTCCAACACTAAATACAGGTGTACACGGTGTCCAAAATATTTAGTAATCCTACTCACCTGTCAATCAAACCCGTAAGACCTTAATTCATCTTCAGAACACAAATGAAGTTGAAATCCATAGACAGCAATTTAATTAACAAGGTCCCAGAAAGGTAGTAAAAACATTGTTAAAATAGTCCATGAGACTACACTTATTCAACATTAATTTTATGAAGCGTTAAGAATACTTTTTGCGTGCAAAAAACAAACAAAATTAACGACTTTATTCAACAATTTCTTCTTGCCTGTGCCAGTCTCCTACACAGTTTACACTGTAAATACCGTTTAAAAGCGCTGCACTGTATTTACAACAAAATTTCATTTTTGCCTGAACTAACCCTTTAAGCTTTACATGAAGAATCTGACGTTCAATTATTAGTGATATATGAGCGATGTAAACAACCGTTCAAAAGAAGGTTGGTACGCTTTAATGACTTTTTTGCTCACCAAGACCACATTTATTTGACAGTAAAAAAAGACAGTAAAATAGTAACATTGTCAGATTGTTTACAATATAAAATATCGGTTTTCTATTTGAATATATTTTAAAATGTAATGTATTCCTATGATGGCAAAGCTGAATTTTCAGCATCATTACTTCACGTGATCCTTCAGAAATCATTCTAATATGATTTGCTCCTCAAGAAACATTTTTTATTATCGATGTTGAAAGTTGTGCCGCTTAACATTGTTGTAAAACTGATGGCAGCATGTTATTTTGTTAAATTAACATTTTTACTGTACCTATCTATCATTGAATGTTGAATCTAACTCCAAGCTTTTAAAATGGTAGTATATGTAGTCATGAAATCAGAAACACGATCTGATATTAATACATTTCAAGTGCACTCCTGCTTTCATACTTATTTACTGTATAACTGTGTACACTTTTATAAAGTGTACTTTTGTGTAGTAAAAGCTGCTTTTCCTTTCGGACAGTCTCGCCACATCAGTGGATGCAGTGGTGGCCATCTGCGTCATCTTTGCCATGTCCTTCATCCCAGCCAGCTTTATCCTCTACCTCATTCAGGAACGTGTCACCAAGGCCAAACATCTGCAGTTTGTTAGTGGAGTCAGCCCGGTTGTCTACTGGGTCGCCAACTTTTTCTGGGACATGGTGAGATTCATCAGCGTAGAATGTTAACAAGGACAGTTCTGTAAAATGTCAATCATTAGTCATTGTGAAATGTTTTTGGACTGCTTTTTTTCCTCATATCCCATTCTTTTGTTTGTGCCAGATGAACTACTCCATCAGCACAATGTTGGTTGTGGCCATTTTCGTGGGTTTTGATAAGAAGTGCTACACATCACCCACAAATCTGCCAGCGCTGGTCGCTCTGCTTGGTCTCTATGGGTCAGTCAGCGACTTATGAAGGTTGCCATTGCTTTAATGATTTTAAGAAAATCAGCCAAGCACAACAGTGATTATTCTTTCACTCTTCACTATGCAGGTGGTCAGTGACACCAATGATGTACCCCATGTCCTACATCTTCAATGTCCCCAGCACGGCATACGTGTCCCTCTCTTGCATTAACCTTTTCATTGGTATCAACAGTAGCGCCATCACCTTCATCTTAGAGCTCTTTGAAAACAATAGGGTAATAGGTTGTTTGTTTTTATATACAATTCTTATATAACATTTTTATTTAGTACCTTTTAGTCACAATAATGCATTAAAGAAAAAAAAAATCCATTATATTTTTTATATAATTGCATTTTTTCTTCTTCACAAACCCTTCAGTCTCTACTAATGTTTAATGAGGTGCTGAAGAAGGTGTTACTGGTCTTCCCTCACTTCTGTCTCGGTCGAGGTCTCATTGATATGGCCATGAACCAGGCAGTGACTGATGTCTACGCCCGATTTGGTATGTTTGTCTATTACCAAGACCAGTTAATGATAGATCAATTGTTGTGTAAAATCTCTCACCTAAAAAAAAAAGCTCTTTAATGTCCTTACTCTCAAACATCATGTCCATTTAACTAAGACCCAAGTTGACTTGAATAAAAAATCGAACAATAATAACGTTTTTATTTTATTTTATTATTATTAAGTATGTAGATAAGAAACTTCATATGTAAAATCCAGAAAACATTCCTTCTCTTGTCTAAATCCATCTGAATTGCATCTTTTTCCTTTGAAACCAGTATGATATTTCATCAAAATGTCAGTAGCTCTTTTCCACACCTGGTCTATTAAAAATATGATATAATATAATATAATATAATATAATATAATATAATATAATATAATATAATATAATATAATATAATATAATATAATATAATATAATACCACTTTATATTAGGTGGCCTTAACTACTATGTACTAACATGTAAATTAATCATTTTATACACTGCACTTATTGTGTACATACATGTTTTTACATTGTACTTACATTTTTAAAAATACTTGCAAGTAATTACATCTGTAATTCATTTCTGTTATTACATTAATAATTGCACTGTTGATCCTTCCCTTACACCTAACCCTACCCTTAAACTGACCCACACCAACACACCTGTCCCTAACTCTACCCGTGTCCACCTCAGTATTAGCAAAAGTGTATTGCAATACAATATGAACACTAAGTACAATTGTATTTTTTTTTATGTAAGTGCATAGTAGTTAAGGCCACCTAATTTAAAGTGGGATCTATAATATAATAATATTATTACAGTTTAAAATAATTGGAATATATTTTTAAATGTCATTTATTCTTGCATTTTCAGTATCCACCATGCCCATCTTCAGTGTCACATGATCTTTCGGAAAGTGTTCTGAAATGATTTGGAGCTCAAACATTTATTATTATTATCAATGTTGAAAACAGTTGTGCTGCTTACTATTTTTTTGTGAAAACAGTGATATTTTTTTTCTTCAAGATTCTTTGATGAATAGAAACTAAAATAAAATAAAAATCTCTCGTAATTTGAGGCGTTATTAAGAGCTGATATTTCTGTGAATTTGCTCAATTAATGAATAATTTTGCAGGTTTAATGAATTTAAAACTTCGGAATAATAGCAGACTTTTCAAAGACTTTTACAGTTACAAAAAATTGTCATTTTTTCTACTTTCAGAATGAAGGTATTCATTTGTTCACAATAAATAAATAAATAATCAAACAAAAATCTTACTGACTCCACATTTTTAAATGGTAATGTATATTAATTCTAAACAAAAAAGTCTAACCAGCACTGTTAATATATGAACTAAGTAATTTTTTGGGTCATGTTTTATCTTACCTATTGTCATAAGTGATCCAGATCTGCTACTGGTGCCCCTAAAAAAAAAAAAAAAGAAGCACCTGTCCTGGCTATAACTATATAATAAATCTTGGTGCAGGGGAGGAGTTTTCCATGGATCCGTTCAGATGGAACTTTGTGGGGAAGAATCTCGTCTGCATGGCTGTGGAGGGTTTGGTGTTTTTCATCCTTAACCTGCTCATCCAGTACAAGTTTTTCCTTGATCTCTGGTGAGGGCAAAAAGACATTTTAGATCCTCTGAGATACTTCTCAGTACAGACTTTCACACTATAGGCCCATTCACACCGCACAGACAAACACCAATAAACAAGTTGGCGGTTGGATTTAGAATTCTATGAAAAATAAATGTCATGTTCACACTGCCCCAACAGAAACCAACAAACGCTGATTGAACATGTTCAGTCGGGTGAAAACAAACCCCGACCAGCGGCAACAGACGGTGACAGGGGTAGTAACAGACTGATCTGACAAAACCCAACAAATGTATTTTTACCGTTTGTTTGTGCGGTGTGAACTAGCCTTACTGCAACTGCAAAATAAACATTCAAAGAAAAGTTGGCTTTAAAATGGGATCTGTTTAATATTACTTTTTGTTTACTGTACCTGTTAGGAAAATGACGGTAACTATTATTTGTGTAGGGCGTCAGACTATGTGAAGAGCCCTGTTAAAGATGAAGATGATGATGTAGCTCAGGAGAGAGAGCGCATTTACAAAGGAGGAAACAAGAATGACATCCTGCTGGTTCGAGACTTGTCAAAAGTAAGTGACCGGAAGATAAAAAGCATCCATTTTTGGAGTATATTTTGTAAGCAATGTCAGTGTTGAATTTGTAGTGGTTTTTTTTTTTGTATGGTTATTACCATGCTGAAATGTGCAGTCTGATCTTAGACATACAGGCGAAGAAAACGACCAGCAGTGGACAGAATCTGTGTAGGAGTTCCAGCGGGAGAGGTAATTTCTAAACCATACCGCTGCTCTTCAGTTGAAATGAACCACTGAACAATGACGCGGTATTTAACTTAAATGTTCTGTGCAGTGCTTTGGGCTTCTTGGTGTGAACGGTGCAGGTAAAACCACAACCTTTAAAATGCTAACTGGAGACACAGATGTGACGTCAGGGGAGGCATCAGTAGCAGGATACAGGTAATGTACAAACTAAGGAGCCACTAGTTGTGAACTTACATGGATGTAAACTGTTATCATGAACTGTGCTTTTCTTCAGTATTCTTACCAGCATACTGGATGTGCACCAGAACATGGGCTACTGTCCTCAGTTTGATGCCATAGATGAACTGCTGACGGGGAGGGAGCACCTGTACCTGTACGCCCGCCTCCGCGGGATCCCTGAATCTGAGATTAGCAGAGTGAGACTCACAGTCTGACCCCTCATTCACTCATTACAGATCACATGACACACCTGGGAAATAACACGTACTTAAATGAAATTAGAAGTTTCCACATTTCATTAATAACACAAATAACCATGGACATAAATTTTATCTAACAGGGTTGACAATAAATACATTTTCTCAAGGGCAATTTTTAAGCTACACTGTGTAACTTTTTTAGTTTATTCTTAGCTAAAAACACTTAGTTCTTTCAAAAATATATGTGCTCATTAATGTATATTTACTTCTTTCAAGTAATAAAGTTTTCTCGTAAGTTTATAATATGCCATTGAAAATACATACGGGTGAGGGGTTCGAATGCCGGTCGCCATGTTGCCCCTCCATCTTGAAAGTACATTAGCCAAAGAGGGACATACCCATAAATACAAGCTTCGCCTTTAGCGGTTTAATACTCGATGACACCATGTCGAATGTGAAGAGGGGGATTGCCATGTTAATCTTGGACTAAATCGATCGGCCACCGTAGGAGTTAAAACGAAATCAGAATTGAGAGGAACAGAAACTATTATTCACTGGATGGTCATATACCTTTACACCGCTAGATGGGGGAAAATATCACACAGTATAGCTTTAAGGGGGACACAAATAATGCAGCCAAAATTATACTTGTAAGGATATGTGTGGCGTTTTGTTGCACTGAAAAAAATATCTCATGTCCGTTTTTCTGTCATTTAATCTGGCCATCAATAATCGCAACGAAATCAGACCCATGGAAAAATACATTATCTTTTTTTTTTTTTGCTAATTTATTCATAACTCGCACCGTTTGTATTAAAGAGAAAATAATCGCTTCATCCAGTGTTTAAAGCAAAGTTTACTTAATGGAGTTCCACAACTACTGAAGAACTGTTCTTTCCCACTGGACTTGTGTGTTTAGGTGAAGTACGCAGTGGACAAAACCACTGTGAAGCAAGAGAGGAGGAAATCAAAATGTTTCTAAAGTTAAAACGTATTTTTCCCCTTTTGCTTTTGTATTTGTATTTTGTATTTGTATTTTGTATTTACTACTTACACAATTATTTTAAGCAGTGCTTTAAGTGGCCCAAAAGAGGTGCTGGTACTCTATCATTAATTTTTTTTTTTTTTTTTTTTTTTGCTGATTCCCCCTTCCTGAGGTAGCAACAACTATATTGAAGGGGATTTATATACAGCATAGGGTGGCCAACTTCTGGAAAATAACATAAGGGACAACCGTGGATCTTTAGGAAAATAAGGGAAATAATGAGTGACACTCAAAATATGTGTTCTGTACCACACAGTGTGTTATTTCAGTGTCTGCAGTTAATTGTGTGTATGAAGGCTCTCAGACAAACTCATTTGAGTCATTCTGATTCAAAATCTGCCAAATTTAAGAAAATTTCCAAGATTTTGTTAATTTTGTTTCTGAATAAAGACAGTCATGAATTAAGAAAAAAAGACAAAATATTTAATGTGATGGATGTATATTTACGGAGTTATTCAATATTTTGTAGTGGGGGTCTGAATGACAATTGTCCTTAGATTTCCTTAGAAACAAACCCTTAGATGAGGTGGGTCCAGACCCCCCTGAAATGTACCCCTATGCAAATAACTACTATATGTTAGGCTTTGTTAGAAATTCTTAAAGCATTCTTGTACAATCATTATGTATGACTGTATGTTTTCTGTAGGTGGCTGAATGGGGCATTCAGAAGTTGGGTCTGTCTGAATATGCCGGAAACTGTGCTGGTACCTACAGCGGGGGCAACAAGAGGAAGCTGTCTACTGCTATTGCTATGATTGGCTGTCCTCCTCTAGTGCTTCTGGTATGCTTTTCCTAGCATTCTCAATGTCATTGCACAAAACAAAACATTGGTGTAATGTAACGCTGTACGTGTGTGTAGGATGAGCCCACCACAGGAATGGACCCTCACTCCCGTCGGTTCCTGTGGACCGCCATTCTGAGTATCATCCGTGATGGGAGGGCAGTCGTTTTGACATCACACAGGCAAGAATTAGTCTGGGTTTCCTAAACAGGCTGTAATTGACACTGCAAAAAAAAAATGCTTTTCGTCCAGTCCAAATATCACTTTAGTTTAAGATCCAGTCCGCTCTATTAACTAGTATGTTTAAAGCTCATATTAATGCCTTATTCTGCATAACCTTATTCTACATCCCATAATCCTACCCAATACCTAAACATGACAACTACCTAACTAACTATTAATAAGCAGTAATTAGGAGTTTACTGAGGCAAAATCCGTGGTTCATAGTGAGAATCTAAGTGTGACTCAAATATTTAAAAATGATGAAATCAAGATTATTTTCTAAAATTTAAACAATGTGACACTGGACATGGAAGCGATAACTGCGTCGGGCTGAAACTAGCAAAAAAACATCTGCATCGCATTGCACCGGGTGTATGATAGGGCCCATTATCTTATGCCGTTTTACTTATCTATTAAATGTATCTTAATTTAACCATTTTGAGATATTTTGATTGGAAAACAGACACAAATACTATGGAAGAAAGGCATTTATTTTGCTGTGTAATAATTAAAGAAGAATACAGTCAGTTGCACTGTTTGAGACTGCCACAGTTCTTTTAACAGTTACACTGTACAAATGTTTCACAGTAAATGAAAGTAAATCAGTAGCAATATGAGACATTTTACTGTGAAATCATACTGTGGTTTGAAATCACATACTGTGAATCATATACTGTGATTTATTACTGTGAATATTTTATATCTTTTTTGAATCCCTGTGTAAATGTAGTGACATGGATAGTTCTTAAGTGACTCGTCAAATGTGTCTTTAAATAAATAGTTATTTATTGTAAATTATTAATCATTATCCTTTTAATTAAAATAAAAAAATATATATTTGAAAAATAAATTGTCCAACTATTTTAATTTATTAAAAATTATTATTTTAAAAAAATGTAAATATTCTGCACATTATTTATTTGTTTGTTTGCATTTACAGTATGGAAGAGTGTGAAGCCCTCTGTACTCGTTTGGCCATCATGGTCAATGGGACATTTAAATGTCTCGGCACAATCCAGCATCTGAAATACAAGTGAGTATGTCCTTTTGGAAAGTTTTATGAAAACCCAAGCCATTTCCATATTACCACAAATCAACGTGAATGTTCTTCCGGTGTTAAATGTGTCCTATTCTGCTTATATACGTTTTCAAATTTCTTTAGTGTGCAATGGTGCTGTCTATGCATTAAAGAGACCTACAAAGTCCAAAGGGAGGTATTCTCTATATCAGTGCGCATTAACTCCTTGAAAAGCCTGGATTGTAGTCTGAAGCTTTCTACTTTCTATTTGGGACATGTCAAAATATCCCCCATTTAAATAATTCCCACCCAAGTATACTAAAAAAACAGTGGATGAAGCCTGGTTGAGTTGCATTAGTAGTGTGTTGAAATTCACGTTTATGGTAAGGGGTGTGACATTTGTCTAAAACGCGCTAGAAGCAGTTGACCAGTCACAAAACACACTGGTCCAGCCGACCAATCAGAGCACATTGGGCTTTTCGGAACATAGAAACCGGAATTAAACAGAACGTTGCAGACAGACTGGGAAGAGAGGTGCTGCAACAATGTCAGATACTTGAACAATAATACGTTTTTAAACATTCAAGCATGAAATCCCATTTTTATTTTGAATAATTATGACGTATGCAACTTTGGACCCAAATGTGGCGCAGAGTTGAACTGGTTAAAGGGCATAATAGGTGCCCTTAAAATTGTCAAGCTGATATGCATAACAATATCTATCAAATGGTCAACAAAACAAGTGCATACTTGATTTTACATGCATTGTATATATTGATTAAACTTGCGACAGGTTTGGAGGTGGCTATGTAGTCACGATGAAGATCAAAGCTGCAAAACCAGGCCTATCTCCTGATCTGGTCCCGGCCGAGTCCTTCATGGAGAGCAGCTTTCCGGGTTGTATACAGCGAGAGAAACACTACAACACTTTACAGTATGAAATCGCCGCCGCCTCTCTGGCTCGAATCTTCCAGCTGGTCTTGACCAACAAAGAGCGACTAAACATTGAGGACTACTCTGTGTCTCAGACCACATTAGACCAGGTGCGATTTGATAAAGCATCTAGCAACACTTCTCTTTAATGTCCATACCAGCTGTCGACAGCATGTTAAAGGGTTAGTTCACCCAAAAATGTAAATGATGTCATTAATGACTCACACTAATGTCGTTCCACACCCGTAAGACCGCCGTTCATCTTCAGAACACAGTTTAAGATATTTTATATTTAGTCCGAGAGCTTTTGTGTTCCTCCATTAAAAGTGTATGCACACTATACTGTCCAGAAAGGTAATAAAACATCATCAAAGCGAATGAAGTGAATCAAAGTGTTTGAGTCAGCATTGTCTTCTCTTCTGCGTTTGTTTTCAAACCTCAAATAAAGATTCAAACGGTCATGAATCAGCGGATTGATTCATGATTCGGATCGCGTGTCAAACTGCTGAAATCACGTGACATTGGCGATCCGAATCATGAATCAATCCGCTGGTTCATGACCGTTTGAATCTTTATTTGAGGTTTGAAAACAAACGCGGAAGAGAACACAATGATGAATAAAGTCGTAGTTTTTGTTATTTTTGGACCAAAATTTATTTTTGATGCTTCAAGAGATTCTAACTAACTGATGTCACATATGGACTACTTTGATGATGTTTTTATTCCCTTTCTGGACATGGATGGTATAGTGTGCATACACTTAGATGCGCTCTTGGACTAAATATTAAATATCTTAAACTGTGTTCCGGAGATGAACGGCGGTCTTACGGGTGTGGGACGACATTAGGGTGAGTCATTAATGACACGAATTTCATTTTTGGGTGAACTAACCCTTTAAGAGACCTTCCTTTAGAAATTAATTATTGGTTTAAATTCGATTTGCTCAGCAGATTTGGCTGACAGGACTGTTCTGTTTTGCTGCCTTACAGGTGTTTGTGAGTTTTGCCAAGCAACAGTCAGGAGACGAAGATACCGTCTCCCCTCATCTCAGAGCATCTGGGCTAAGACGGGAGAAAAAGATCTCGCCACTACAAAGAGTCGTGTCGAAACGCAGATAAAATGAACTCAGATGCTTCAAAGTGACAGTGATTGAGTAGCTCATGGCTGACAGCATGTTGTTTATGAAGTTCTCTAAAGCCTTTTATATATGTATTTATACACAAAACCAACTGCATCTATATTAAGTTTAATGGCATAGTTTTTTTATTGATTATATTTGACATTTTTGAACATCTGCCCTTTGAGCCAAAGGTAAATCTCCATCCAATGAAAGGAATCCTTCATTGACACATTGGGTGTTTCTCAAATGGAAATTGTGGGGCGGGAACGTGCGTTACGTAGCCATGCGCACTTACTAGGCCATCTCATTCTATTGTTTAATTGCTGAGGAGGACATTAGCATACAAGCCTCAGAAGGAATGGACCGGGAGGACGCAGTTTCGGTAGGATGCGGCCTTCCCCTTCAGAAATACCCATTAATGCTGATGAACTGATGCAGGTCAGGTGAAGTAGATGTATAAAACTCTTGTTAAAACTCAGAGTTGTTGCACACAAAACTTACTTTAATTTCCCATAAAATCGGAAATTTTCATTATGTTTATACATTTGTAAATATTAGTGTTGCAATTTTTCTTTGTTGTACAAATCTATCTAATGCCGAATGAAAGAGCATCTGCTACAGCAGGGCCTGTGTACGCACTCAACAAAATGCTTCATTTTAATATAACTTTGATAATACCATGATTTTGTACTGGTTAAACATCAACAGTATGAGCTCAAATAAATTTGACATCTGAAATCAAAAACTGAAACATGCAGATTTGTAGCATTTCATTATTTCAAAAAAGTCACTTTTATTGTTACTCTCTCTTAGGCGTACGTCTACACTAATCCGGATAAATTTAGAAACGGAGTTTTCGTCTAAAAACGCTCCGCGCCCATACTATCATTTTCAATCGTTTTCCAAAAAATGTTCATATACACTGAAACGTCTGGAAACGCTTACATCCCCGTACTGCGCATGAGCAAATCCAAGACGCTTCGACTTGCGTCATTTCCGCTACTTGTTTATTTACTCTTTGAAATTTTGCGGCAATGTCGAGAAAAGGCACTGAGTTTTTTAAACGGGCCGACAGTGAGGTGGAGTTGTTGCTGCGAGTAACACATGAATATAAAGTGTGAATTGGTCATATGACTGCATCACATGGCTAAAAATGCATCCCTCTTATTAAAAGCCTCCGTTTTCACAGTCCACACTACGACGCGAAGACAACGTTTTCAAATGTATCCGCTTTGGAGAGCGTTTTCAAAACGATACGTTTTCATTCACTTAAAACGCTGTCTCCGTGTGGACGGAAGGCCAAAACGGAGAGAAAAGTATACGTTTTCAAATGAAAACGTATTAGTGTGGACATGGCCTTAGGGTCAGCTGGCTGGCACACTCAACTTTATTTTGCTTGCAGGTGTTTTGGGTTTACGTAGTGAATACACACTTATGACTACTACCAACTACCAACAGCCAAACCCTTTAAATCTTTTAAGCAAATATAGTTTTAATATGCAACCGATGGTTTTCATTAACACTAAACACTATTCTGTAAGACTGTTATTATGCCATGTCTTGAAAATACTGACATTTAAAAATAGCAATCACTTATTTCTGGGAAATAAAAATCTTCAGTAACATTTTCTTTACTACAAAAACACTTCATATTTGTTCTGCAAAATGTTTTAATGGAATACAAAAATGAATAATTAACAATAAAACGGGATCACATTGTACATCATGTTTCCTGCTTGATGGTCTGAAGACCTTCAGTCAAGACTCAACTTACTCTTTGATGTCAAGCCAACTTTAAAGTTTGGGATGCATATGTGGCATCTGGGCCGACACTGTTGTTGTATGGGTAGTATATCTTCCTCGACTTCGCAGTATAACCTCAGTCTATGCCCAGTAAGCCTCTTTATAATAAATATAACTAATAGTAATTACCATTAATATAATTTGATCATAAAAAATATTACCATTACCATGCTTCGGAGAGTATATCACAGACTTAATTGTGTCTGAAAAAAAGGTCTGACGGAAAGAATAGACTAATTTTGCTGCTTGCAGTACGATGTTTGATGAAGAGTCCAATGACAAAAGTGCATAGAGGTTCATCCTCTATCCAACAGATCTAGAAGAAGAGTGGAATGATGGCCGTTCTCAGGTCAGGATAGTCTTCGAATTGCTGGCCGTAGGTTTTATGCTTTTCCCGAGCCCATATAGTCATCTGAATAAGCCCCAAAAAAGCAAAAACTCCAACTGCAAAAATATAAAGGATTATAAAGGACTTATCAGGCAGGTCCAGCAAAATATATACTCATAAAATATATACAGCAGGGTCCAAAATTCAGACACTACCGTTTGTCTGTCCATCTATCTGAAAGAGCTTGAAGGGATAGCTCACCCAAAAATGAAAATGTGATATTTATCTGCTCACCCCCAGGGCATCCAAGATGAAGGTGAATTTGTTTCTTCAGTAGAACACAAATGAAGATTTTTAACGCCAACTGTTGTCTGTAAGTCGTATAATGCATGTGAATGGTAGCAAAATTATAAGAGTAAAAAAAACATGCACAGACAAATCCAAATTAAACCCTACGGCTCGTGACGACACATTGATGTCTTAAGACATGAAACGATCGGTTTGTGTGAAAAACCGAACAGTATTTATATAATGTTTTACCTCTAATACACCGCTATGTCCAACAGTCTTTTGCGCGATCTGGTGTGTGAGGTCTGCACATGCAAATGATGCCAAATCGTGTACAGACCTTACTTCCGGTGATATATTGTTCGGTTTCTCGCACAAACTGATTGTTTTGTGCGGCAGGGTTTAATTTGGATTTGACTGTGCATGTTTTGTTTTTTTTACTCTCATAGATTGTGTTACCCTTCACATGCATTATACGACTGACATGCAGTAACGGTTGGCGTTAAACATCTTCATTTGTGTTCTACTGAAGAAACAAACAAACCTACATCATTGATGTCCTGGAGGTACGCAGATAAACATCGCATTTTCATTTTGGTTGAACTATCCCTTTAGTACTTTTATTCCGCAAGAATGCATTACACTGATCAAAAGTGACAGTAAAGAGATGTATAATGTTACAAAATATTTTTATTTTAAATAAATGAACTTTCTTTATTCGTCAAAGAGTCCTGAAACTAACCTTAAACCTAACCGTATTTCAATAGTAAGTAAGATATTACTTATTTGAGTAGGTACAATGTAACTCAACTTTTTACACTGTAATTATATATTTAAGTACTGAGTAATATTAATTAACTACATGTACACTGTAAAAAAGGCAAATTTTGAACTTTTGCAGTACAATCGAGGGGAGGGGGGGGGGAAGGGGAGAGACGATCATTTGAGTATACTCCAGGGTTTCTACTGATACAAAGCCATATGCTAATTGCTGATGTAACCCTTTAACTAAAACGAGTGGATACACACCTCTCTCATCTCAGTGCGTGCACTTAATCTCTCTGGCGCGCGGTGACGATCTGATTTAGCTTAATTTAGCTTAACCCACTATGCCCACTATATGGTACCAAACAGTGATCAAGTTAGAAGCGACCAAACACCTCCAAGTTTTCCCTATTTAAATACAGTTACACTAATAGTTGAACGACCTAGTATGGTACATAAAATAAAACGTGGCGCTTTTCTAAGCGGATTTAAAAGGAGAACTATCATGTATGGCGGAATAGCACTTCTGAGAGTACTTCGACTCGGCGGAGTAAAAAGTCACGCCTGAAAAGTCACGCCCCTCCTCCCTATTGACAGAAATGAGAGAGGGAGGGGGAGATGTGAGGAAGGATGTTTCAGCCGGGACTACTTCGAGTCGAAGTACTCTCAGAAGTGCGTTTCCTTCATACATTATAGTTCTCCTTTTTTTAATCTGCTTCAGAGCGATTAAGTGCACACACTGAGTCGAGAGAGGTATGTATCAACTCGTTTTAGTTAAGGGAATAACATAGTTTAATATGAAAAAGCGGTGAAGTATCTGTTTAAATCCCAGGTTTCAGTTCGATTTTTATGAGTTGTGTTCTCAGACATTTGGACCCTCTGCAGACGGTTTGCAATGCTGTGTACCTGGAACACACTGTGTCATGACTGTGAAGCTGATCCATGATCCCACCTGGAAATAAATTTAGGTTTCAAATTTTACATCACTGCACAAAACAATATTTCTCAAGACCATGATACTTTAACCAGAAACATTTCACAAATATGTAATATATCTGCTCTTAGATGTGAACACAACCCCAGATGGTCGGAACGTCTCATTTACTGCTTTTTTGACATAAAAAAGCTTACTCCGTACACTTGACAAACCTCATATGTGTAGTTAGGGCAGGATACGAAGAAAAACAGCCAAGTGAATGGATTCTTTGTGGGATAAGGAATCTCTGTAGGCCTGGACCCTGTCGATGTGTGAGAAGATAGTAAGGTTATAATGAAAAGGTTATATATGGACATGACTGGATAATATTCAAGAAACTAAAGAGTTAAGGATTCATTCAGGAGACTATCTAGTTCTCTGAAGCAAATATTAATGAGATATAATTTTACAGCATACACCCACACATTCCCTTTTTGAAAAGGAAGAAAGAAATGGTAATTCATCACAATCACTGGGTTTAATTGTCTGTCTTGATCGGTCGTGATTAGCACCCACTCAACTAAAGAGATGAATCTTTATTAGGGCTCACCATTACAGCTGATTCGATTCAGAATCAGATGAACTGAGAGATTGCCAAACTCACAGACCTGAATAAAAAAGTAACAGACAAAGAGATGATGGAGAAAAAACAGCTATCTAAAATGAAAGCTACACTATGTAAATTGTGGCTCTCTAGCTGGTAAAAAAAAATAAAACTGCATGCATCTTGCTGAGGAAAATGGTTGTGCTTTGGCTCTGCTCTTCTGCACAGATTAAAGTGGTAGGAGGCACTGGTGTCAAATTGATAGAGGACATCTTATCAGAGCAGATGGACACATAAATAACAGTTTCTTTGTTTTTACAACCAGTGATTCCCCAGAGATTTGCCATATTGGATGATACATGGTCAGTAGTTCTTGTTTGTTGTGGCAACAAACCTTCAGTTTCATGGTACGCACAGCTGGAGGTAGTTTTCACTATTGATTACAACTTTTGAAATGCTGCTTTGTAAAGCTTTGAAATCTTAGAGAACAATTAGTTTCAAATCAGTGATTGGAGTGTGTATCAAACTGTCAAAGTCACATGATTTAAAGTTCCCATGGCATGAAATTGAAATTTTATGAGGTTTTTCAACATTAATATAAGTTCCTCAAGCCTGAATATTGTTCCCAAGTGTCTAGAAATGTTGATTGGTGTAAACCGAGTTCAGGCTGTCTTTCTCTGCATTTGAGAAAATGAGAACTCAGATGAGCCGATCTTAAATTCTCCTGTTATGAGGTCATACCAGGAAAGGTTTCCTCCCCTTCCTCTGCTTTGCCCGCCCAGTGAATCAGTCGAGAAAGGATTCAGTTTATCAGTCACGATGTCAGGACATGGCTTTACCATACGGATTCAACAGCACCGCCACAAACAGTGAGTAACAGTGTTCATTAATGCCTGATCTGGGATCAGTGAGTTCTGATGTGTAGCTAATAATTCAAGTTCACAAAGACTTTCTTTCTAAACTGTTGAATACTGTCAGTCCCGCTGCTGGCCGTCTTGATGCATCAGTGAATCAAGCCAGTGACTAAAGCGATCAACCTCACATCTTTTCTGTTAGTAGCATGAAACAAATCTGTTATTTATATTATTAAACTACAGAGAGCGATCAAAGAACACTCTTTATAATGTTTGCATCTGTCAATCACACATATATCTGCAGTGCACACTTGTCCAAACTGCCGTTTGAATGACGCTGTTAACAGAAGCTCTTATTGTATTCATGTCGATGTCGTGTTTGTTGTTAGTTGTGGTGAAAGTATTTTGCTCCCTTGAAACAGAGCATTCAAGACAGAGGGCTAATAACAGTATAGAAAAAAATGATTATTGCTAAATTATGACATTTATTTATGTAAAACCATACTAACAGTATAAGTACACCCCAGGAAACTCCATGCCATGGGACCTTTAATCAAACACGGGCCGGCTTTGTTACTTTGTTGCATAACTATTTGAAATGTTCACCGCAAGGGTGTGAAGATCTCTGTTAACCCATGAACCATAAGTGGTTCCCTTTCGAGGAAACAATAATGCGTCATTTTATTGATGCT
Source organism: Pseudorasbora parva (assembly GCF_024679245.1). Classification (NCBI taxonomy): domain Eukaryota; kingdom Metazoa; phylum Chordata; class Actinopteri; order Cypriniformes; family Gobionidae; genus Pseudorasbora; species Pseudorasbora parva. The sequence continues at coordinate 12,581,411 of NC_090180.1, forward strand.
ATGGAAACACTTCCGCGTGACCATGTGAAATCTGGCTGCTGCTAGTCATTTGACATGAAATCGTCTATCTTATATATTGCTTGCCTGTCTAAAAGTTTGGAATGATGGCAAACAAGCAATTTATGAAGTGTTTCTCCATGTCCTCACAACATTAGGACTGGAACGACTTGTCTTGTTTGTTTGGAAGCAGAGCACAGTTCACTCTCGAGGTTGCTGGGCCGCCTGCGTGCATTGTAAGCTTCTCTCTATAAGTGCGCCCAGTTCCTGCTTGGCTCTTTTCTGAGGAGCACGGCCAAGCCAGTGTCCACACTGAGGTTGAGATCCTGGTTTCAACCATACTCGGCTAGTGTTTACACTCAGACTCAGCTGGGTGGTCTGTGTTTGTGCCCTCTGTTCAGACTGGTGTGCCAGGTTTTGCTCTGGACTCAGGATAAGCTGCTCTCACCAGCAGAGATGTGGACCTGTTAGCAACAGAGACTTCGACACTGTCTGCTGTTCTCTCTCACACCTTCATTACCCTTGGGGTTGGAGATGTGACACCAGTGCAGGGTTTGCTTATGGCCTCATTTTTGCCAGCCCGAGTTTGGTTTTCAAAACTGATATCTGTTCTGGATGGCTCTCCATGGGAGATTTCTCTCTGAAAGGATTTTCTGTCTCAGGCAGGGGACACAATTTACCCCGACCCAAAATATGGAGGGGGGCATTTCTTAGGTTATGATCTTTATACTGAGGTTGATGAGACCATCCTAAGCGCTAGGGCTCCATCCACTAGGAGACTGTATGCCTTCTAGTGAAGCCTACTTTCCAAGTGGTGCAAACAACATCACCTGGAACCAGTTAACTGCCCCTTTGGTTCAGTGTTGGAGTTCCTGCAAGTTCCTACTACTTTTCTGCTGTGTTCACTCCATCTACAATTAAGGTGTATGAGGCGGTCATTTCTGCTAGCCACATACTCATTAAAAGAGACATCATAGGTCTTTTTCCTGGTCCAGAGTTTCTTTTTGGGACCTTGCTTTTGTCCTGGAAGGTCTGGGTATGGCAGCATTTCAAAATCATCCAACTGCGGCCACAAATTGCCGTTATCGTGCTGGTGGGGGTTTCCGCTTTCGCAGACTGAAACGCCCCCTTCTTCTTCTTCTTCTTCAAGCAAATGACATCATACCCATGTGCCTTGAGAACCTCATTGCGATTGGTCGATGAGACGCTACCAGGAACTACCAATAGGCATTCTTGTTTCATGACGGGAAAGCCCAAGCCGCAGCTGGACCCTTCTCCAGCATTTAGCCTCTTAAGTAAAGCTACGACTCTACCAGTTGGCTCTCTCCTTGCAATTTCCTCCCTAAACAGTTTTCTCCTGCTCAGATTTGGCTGGGTGGAGTTAAAGTTATTCTACATTTTAGGCCAGATTATGTTCTGAAGGTGCTTTTCTCAGTCCCACATTCAGTGGTCCATCAGGCCTTCTATCCTCCACCTTTTCAATCAGCAGATCAAGAGAGGCTAAATATCTTATACCCTGTTTGGGCCCTTAGTATTTATGTCCACCGCTCAGGCCATTGTCATAAATTTGAACAGTCAGTTGTTTGTCTGTTTTGGAGCACACAGCAGGTGCTCTGCAGCTTCTAAGCAGTCTGTAGCACAGTGGATTGAGCAGGTTTATGGAGTGTGTGGAGTACCTTCACCCCTAGGCATTAAGGCCCCGAAATGATGTGATGTGACCAAACCAATTCGAACCAAATCAGGCCTGGTAAATACCATTGTGCCTCCATTGGTCCGTGGCGTTTAGATAATAGGTAGGTGTACTAGGAGGCTCCACCTTCTTTCACATGAAAATCTTCTCTGGTTTATTTCTCCTCTTCATTCCTTCGAGTGAAACATGCACACTGGAGAGCCGCTTTATAGTATAAAATTAAGTTGTACTTCTGATGAAACGAGACACTGACACTGTTTTTCATGTTTAATACGGTAAAGCTGCTTGATTTTAAGCAATCTGACTTGCACATGTTTTGCACATTTTGCACTCACTTATTAATAAAAAAAATTTTTTTAAAAAAGATTTTAATTAATAGAGCTTTTGACATACCAAAAACATTGCCAGTGCAGAGTAGATTTGGAGTCTCCCATAGCCTAGAGAAACAACCAGAAGTTAATCTGAGGCACACAAAATAATCTAATATGTGATATAATGGGGACTTACTTGGTGGTGTGTAGAGTGGATGGTTGATATAATATGCCTGCCATGATGCAAACCCCCAGTAGTATAGACAAAGCTAAAGAAATTACATTTTACATTTGTGTAAGGATCATACAATACACAGTAACTGCTCAAAGATTAATAGCTGACTTTATTTTAAAGGAAGACCTTAATTGTATACTGTAGCTATGTTTTACTTCATTTAAGCTCTCATTTGCATGGTTAGCATTCACACGTGCAGGCAATATTTTGAACGACTCTTCCATATGGACAAACCAGATGGATTCCCAGTGTGTAAGAAAGATACTGTAGGGGCATCATTTAAACCAGCAAGACGACACTTAATGGAAAGCAGCCAAATGTCCCCCCTTAAGCTCCTCAACGCTTCACTGACACCACCGAACTAATGCCAATGTCATAAGCACTTCAGACACATTAGCTAATGTGCCAAGACAGGAAAGATTGTAACAATAAGACTTTTGGAAATCATGCCGTCTTATTTTGTAGTGCTTAAAAACAGCAAGGGTCATATTAAAAACAGAGACAAAAAGTAAAAAATCATGAATATATTACATGAAAAATACAGACATAAACATACCAGCATGATGGTGCGTAAAGGTAACGTTCCGTCAGAAAAGCGATGGATAAAAATAGTTTCCACAAGCCTCTTAATGTAATGAAGAGAGTGGCACCAGCAAGCCAGCCTGTATCAGCAAGGTCACATATAAACCACTAGCAAACTGTTTGCCACACGTTTGGTAAATTATTCATCAATTATTTTCACAGATTAAATGAAAATGTGTTTCATGCGGTAGCATCTAGAGTCAAAAATACACCACTGAACCAACCTAAATACATAACAAAACTAAATTTAAGTGTGATAAATGTTCTGTTTGCCAGCGTTCATCAATGAACAAGATTTTTCACTCTGAACTTACTTGACAACTTTCAATGGGCTTTGGGTGTAGTCGTACTCAGGCCCGTAGATGTATGGAAGCCGATAGTAGAACAGCAGGTAAATGAAAAGCGGCCCAAGACACTCTGCCAGAAATACCTACAATCAGCCCCCCCCAAAAAAACATTACAGGCATGCACACAATATGAATTGCTAATGTCTAAATAAGTGTGCATCAGATTTACCATAGTCCAGCCTAACTGTGGGCCGAGGTCCTGGAAGAACATTGTTGCGGTCATGCCAACCGGTAGATCCTCCAGCACATCATCATCACTGAGGGCTTTTCCCTCTGACAATCAATCATGGCAGTCATAACATAAAGAAATATCAAGAGAAATGCACCTAAGTTTAGGTATTATAAAAACAACATGTTCCTAAATAATGCGTATATATAAGCAGCTTTAGTTTTTTAATAAAAGTGTTTCTCACTCTCGCCTTCTCCAGTGTGAAATGATGCCTGACATTCTGGCCAGAGAAATGCAGACGTGCACATGTGTGCCACAGCTGTTGCAGATCTGAGATTGCAAAAGCATCTGGCTACTGTATTGGGCTTTAATTCTTATACATATTCTTTTATTTTACCTTCTCCTTTGAAGGTTTGGTGGAGTTCAGTGCATTTACGGCTTTGATAGAACTTTCAAAAACTTTCAAGATTTTGCAATGCTGGTAAACAAAGGATGTCGAATAGAATAGAATAGAATAGAATAGAATAGAATAGAATAGAATAGAATAGAATAGAATAGAATAGAATAGAATAGAATAGAACATATTCAACAAAAGATAAAAAGTATGTTTACCAGGATGCAGCTTCAGTGCCTGTCTTGATGGATAAAACTTGGGATCTGCAGGGATTTCAAGAATTGTAATATTTACAACAGCTTTGTCATAATACTACATATATGTAAGCATCAGATTTAGTCTTTGCCTGTTTAACCTCCTGGGTGCCACTGTCCATGTATGAGGACATTATATTTGAGTGAATTTTTCTGACACCATACATGTCACCGGTTTAAGTCTGGATGTCCTGTAAAGAGCACTCTTATAGAAATATTATAATATTTCATAAGATTTTCTAGTTATCATTTAAATCTGACTAATTGTTTGTTATAAATCAACATCTTAGGAAAATGTTATGGGGTTTATAATCAAAATATGACTTAAAAAACAGGGCATCGATTTCATACATGTCTACTATAGAGGACACCGTGCTGGACTTAAATCATGTTTATCAGACACATCAAGTGAATAGGGAAATAAATTACATATCAATAGTCCTATAAAATCTTACATATTATTATGAAAATATAGCCAACTATTACTCCACTTAATTTTTCTTTACATGCTGCTCCAAGAATACATTAATATGTAAAATTAGAGACAGTGTATAGATATTAGCCACATATTGCATACAGTAAAATGGCATATCAATTTGTTCCTTTATATCTTTCATAACATATGGTTGAGAATCATCTTAAAACAAAGTTTGCTTAAAAAAATTCATGTCCTGGTGTCCACTTATGAGGACGTGGCATAACAAATAAATAAAATATATTTTTTTCAAAATGTTTCTTATGCTCTGAACAATGTAATGAGATGAAAAAAAATACTAAAAAAAAAAAAAATCTGGGTCTTAGGAGGATAAGAACCAAAATCACTTACAAATTTTGTGCAACAATGTCTTGATCTCTGCGATTGTGGCGTTGGGCTCCACCTGAGAAAGTTCAAGAAATGAAACAAAGGGACATATTGTTTCCTTAAATATGATTTGAGACCCAATTCCAGTGATGTATATACACACTACTGGAAAAGAAAAACAACTAATAAAATAAAATATTTTTATTTGATGAAAAAACTTTACACAGAAATGTGAAACATTTACTTTTCAACTACTAGAGTAGTACAAGTAATACAAGTAGTACTACAGTGACTAAATTGGAAATAAAAATAAAAATAATTGAAATATAAAAAATAAAAAAACGAATCAAAATTGAACAAACGAACAAAATAACAATATAAAAATACAATTAGACAATATAAAAATAAAAAGTATTTCAAAATAATAATAACTAAGTATATGTATACTATTAAAACAACACAACTCAATGCAAACACTAGCACTAAGGTGCGCAAGCCAACGCACCTTATCCAGGTAGCAGAGTTGCGCCTTGCTCTTGGGGTCCAGGATCTCCACCTCAAAAAAGACATAATTCTTATCCTTGGTGACACCAGCTTTCAGGCCGTGCGCACACCTGGCCTTTATGAAATGGGCTACGGTGAAGAGATTCCTTAAGTCCACACATTCCATGATGCCTGCTGAGGGCTGAAGTTGAGCCCTGATTTTGGTAGTTTGTGTACTGATGCGGGGGGAACGATCGGACAGTCAAGTGGTAAGAGATGGCATGCTCATGATGACCTCACTGGCATATCGAGTTGAGTATCACAGAGTATCTTGTTGACATAGTTGCATAATTTTGCTCAGGTTACCGCATTTTGAGATTCCAAACGCTATCAATCACGCATGACTTTTTATTTCCAGAAGACAGGGCCTGGGGTATTTTATTTGGAGTATTTGAGCTGTGTCTGCAGAAATATGTCTCTGCAGGCACATGCACACGGGCGGCCGCCAGCGAAGAGACGTGAGGGGCATGTCTTGGATTTGGAGCTACAAGCTGGTCTAAATTTGTCTCTGACGGTGAGGGGCAATTCATCAGCCCCGCTGCACCGCTGAACTCCAATAACACGGCCAACTATCATATCATCAAGTGCTTTGAGCTTAATCCTTCTGGTAAGGGGAGACGGCCCCCCCGTCAAGCTTTAATCATATATGGACTTTCATTGATATTCTAGCCTTGATTATCAGCTTTAAGTATGAAGAAAAATACAGAGCACAGCACTGAGATATCAGCCCTACTGTGAAAATAGATGACTACCACACACAGAGATAGACCATGACAGAGTCCTTCTCAGGAACCCTCTTCCATATCAAATTAAAACATGTCCTGATACATAATAATAATCATTTTAAGTATTGTTTTAATCATTCATTTTCAAATAGATAATGCTTATTTATTACATATCAACACAGAGTTAAGGTAGAGATAGAGTTGAATAGAGATCACCTAACAATAAGGATCATTTGTTTTGGTATTTTTGTCTGATAACTGATAAATGACTATAATTTTAAAGTTATTTCTGCTGCAATGCTAACTAAATAATCTACATCAATGCTACATCATATAAATAATAATTAGTTAATGCTTTAGTTAACGAACTAACAATGAACAACATATTTTTACAGAATTTATTAGTCTTTGTTAATGATAATTAATAAAAAATTGCATCTTAATTCACAGAGCATTAAATAATGTTAAAATACAATTTGATATTAATAAAAAAATGTAAATATAAAAAGTTAAAAGCTGTAGAGATGCAGGTCATTGTTAACTAATGTAACAAACTAATGTTAAAACATTATTGTAAAGTGTTATTATAATAATAATAATAATAATAATTCTTATTATTAAGCTTACATGGAATTTCTTGAACATTTCTGTTAAGTATCAATAGCTTTAAAAAGTCAAATATTTTAGGTAAACAACATATTAAAATATTTTCAAAGAGTTTTAAAAAGTTTTAAAAAATGTGGCAAAATCAAAGATTTTTGATATCATTTTTTAAATAAAACTATTACACATTTTGCTTTTCATTATGAAATTCATTAATATTTAATTTAGCACCCTATTTATTAGTGTTGTTATTCTTTAGAGATAGAGACCCATATCAAGTCATACATTGTAGACCTGACACTGATAGGGTCTGAGAATATCAGTAAAATATTGGATAACTTTAGTACATCTAACTGTAATTGTTCTAATAATTATATTATTTAATTGTATTGTAGTCACAGGGACACATATGCCACACAAAAACAGTTCATTAAATGCAGAAATATCCATTGCATCCAGATATGTAAATGTTTCCATTTAAAACAGAACATCTCTGAGGGAGAAAAATAAAGCCAAAATGGAATTCAAGCGAATTACCTCAAAATAGGCAACTCTATTAATGACTCCATGTCTCTTCCAGTCCTCCAGGTGAAATCCATGCCACACAATTGATTCCCAGCCTCTGAAAGAATCAGTGTTTTCATCCAGCATGTCCATGTGAGCAGAACAGGCCATACTTCTTCATATGTAACCCTGACTTGCCTTCGTTGAGTGAGATGTTATCAGTCCACAAACTATCTTCTGCTGAATCCTAATGAGGATGTCAAATAGAGAGGAAGTGCTCTCAACTGCTGGAAATAAATAGACAGTTGTCTCCAGTGATCAATACAGTGGATAATTAGCCATAGAACCAGGCATACATCAGGAGGTGCTGAGGATGGGACAACTGCGCTAATTACGCTGACTGACAGAACAGTGTGCAGGAAGCAGAGAGTAAATGCTGTTGTAATTGGAAGTAATGGGTGAGTTTCTTTCATAATGAGCGAGCGATGAGTTCAGTCAGACAACACAGGGGTTTTGTTACACAATTTTCCAGGCTTGCTAAAAAGTCCGATGATGTCCCAGAGAGAATTTTTATAAAGTCATTGTACAGTTTATATAATCAATTTTATACCGTTTTTCACCGCTAGGAGGCAGCACTCACTCTCTTTCCAAAGAACTCATGTTTCTCATGCTGTTCTTTCTCGAGACAGACTACTAAAATTCCTAAAATAATTAGCAGTTTTTAGCCATTAATTCCCTAGGGAATCTTTAATGGGTTTTTACAATGGCGGTTTTGGATTTATGGTTAACATCACTTGAAGAGAATGGTATGTTTTTCTACAACAGCCCACATTTCAGTCATACAAATGAATTTTGAATTAGCTGTGAGAAAGAAACATTGCATTGTAAGCTACATTGCTAACACTTGTTGGCTATAAGAACGAAAGTTCTCGGATTCCTCAAACACGCATTAGTCTTAGCTTAAAAAAAATGATTAAAATTAATTCTTGAAAACGTTTGTAACTAACATAATGTAGAACACATTAAAAAAATAAGGAGACTTCAGGAACGGGTTAATTAACATTGAATTGAATACCAGTGGAACTAACATCTGGTATGTATATATATACATATATATATATATATATATATATATATATATATATATATATATATATACATATATATATATATATATATATATATATATATATATATATACATATATATATATATATATATATATATATATATATATATATATAATAAAAATAAAGTAAATGCTTCTTCATTGCCAGACGGATTTGAAGAGGGAAATTAGAAGAGGGGAATTATTTTAACATAATAAATGAGAGGACCTGTCTGGGCTGATTGTAGATCAGAAACAGCCTTTTCCCCAGTGGAGATGTTTGTCCGGCTATTTGCATTTAGAGATAAAATGCAGATGCTTGTGAAACCTTGATACATGAGATTTAATCTGTGATTCTTACTGACCTTCATTTCCATGACCAAAGGGGATGAGAACATTGAGATATGCTGAAGATGATTTAGGGCAGCTCTGGGCTGTTATAGCTGGAAGGGCATGCTCTCTTGAGTCAACAACTGGAATCCTGAATCTTGAAAAGAGTTAATGAGACAGGCTCACTATTTTTAGCTATTAACAGTTGCATTTTATGGTCATTTATCTGAAAAATTCCCATAACACACGCACAAACCTCATACTGGATGTTGTTATTAACTTATAACAAATCACTCAAATCTAGCTAATATATATAGCAATTTAAGGACTAAGTAGCATTTAAAGGTTTTCGTTCACCCAATAAAGGAAAATTCTGTCATTAATTACTATTTCTAATATCATTCAACACCAGTAAGACCTTCGTTCATCTTTAGAACACAAATTAAGGTATTTTTGTTGAAATCCAATGGCTCAGAAATGCCTTCATTGACACCAATGTCATTTCCTCTCTCAAGACCCATAATCATGTAATCATGAATCGATACACTGATTCATAAAATTCGAAACTTGGTTTTGAAATCGGCCCATCACAATATAAATCGTTATTTAGTTGTTGTTGTTTGCGCACAAAAACTATTCTTGCCACTTCATAAAATTATTGTAGAGCCGCTGTAGTGAGATGGACATTGTAAGGACGTCTTTAGTGCCTTTTATGAGTCTTGAGAGAGGAAATGACATTGGTGTCAATGAAGGCCTTTCTGAGCCATCGGATTTCAACAAAAATATCTTAATTTGTGTTCAGAAGATGAACGGAGGTCTTATGGGTGTCGAACGATATGAGGGTGAGTAATTTATGACAGAATTTTCATTTTTGGGTGAACTAACCCTTTAATTCAAGTGGTTAATAAATTGGGATATATTGTATGTGTGTAGCTCAGGTAAACCTATGGGGACAAGGCATCCCCACAAATATGGCAATACCAGAAATCTTTGGTCTAGTGGGGACATTTTTGGTCCAATGAGGAACCAGCTTAAATCATACTAAATTATGTTTTTTTTTAAATGTAATGTTATCTGTGAGGGTTGTGTTTAGAGGTAGAGTTAGTGGATAGGACACACAGTTTGTACAGTATACAAATCCTTATGTCTATGAAAAGTCCCCATAAAACATAAAAACCCAACGTGTGTGTGTGTGTGTGTGTGTATTAAACCTTATTAAATCAAAAGATTGTATAAGAAATGGCTGCGCACAGTTATTGACCACATTTTCGACTTCACTCAATATTGTTTATATGCAGCTAGTAAACGCACATTCTGAGATGTCACATGTGACTAATTTCATCATGTCTAATGTTTTCAGACCCAGTCACTCTGACACTCCACCTGAGAGCTGAGTCAACTTCATATGCCTGCAACACCCACAGCCCTTCTGTTCGCACACAAGAACTTAAGTCCATTTACTCCATTTTTCTCGCTGTGCCTGCGCTATTCTTCTCCTGTCTTTTTTCGCTTTCTCTCTACCCCCCTTCATTTTCTTCTTCAAAGTCGCATCTCTGGCTGCCTGCTGAGAGGGGTGTTGAGAAAGTTAATTTACTGTTGGCCTTATATGCTATGCTTGGCCTGTCTCAGTCAGCACCTGCCCTGGCTTTGATACGGGGTGACAGTCTGCCCGATTCATCTGCCCAGGAGCTGTCAGTCAAATGACCAGTCATGGGCATTGTAGTCAACACTAAGACACCCCAGAGCACCGGGCCGACCGGAGCTAGGTCACACGCGACAAATTACAAGGGAACCCTCATTAATTTTCTCATAATAAGTTAGTGATTATATTGTCTGTCATAGAGACATCTTTAATGTGATGTGTGAATAGAACTGAATGGGCAAGTGGTGGACTGATCCAAACTTCACCTGCATTTGTAAAAAAGATTAAGCTACGATTTCCTACAAGTAAGAGCTTTGTAATGTTTTATTTGACTGAAAAAAGCAAAAATGTACACTGAATCAGGATTACAGTGGTGTGCTTTCACTGATAAATGAATTACAGCACCGATTTCTTGAAGGTTGTATAAAGGTGGAATAAAAAGTTATTTTTAAAGGGTCAGTTCACTCTAAAATTAAAATTTATCATTTACTCACCCTAGTGTTGTACTCAGGGCCGTTTTAGCCTTTCTGGCACCCTAGGCAAGATTCATATCTTGCAACCAAAAAAAAAAATTTTTCCTGGAAAATGTAATCTGAACAAGTAACACTAAATCGCACTACCAACAGTGATTAAATCTAATGATCGCTTAGCTCATATGCCAATTATTATCATTGTTATACTTTGTTCTCAAATTGTTAATATTAACAACATCAGTATTGCGTGACTGTGTGTATTTAGTGTGTATAAGTGTTATAAAAGGCTATAAATGATCCACCACCTGCAGCATCCTCACATGCGATAGCCTACCAATGCGGACTCCTTCTCTGAGTGTACAGACATGATGTAATGACACAAAGACGAACCGTCCCACGTTCGATTTTCTAGCAGAAACCCACCAGTGCCACTCGAATTATAACACATCATTACAAGCTTACAGTTGTGAATCAGGCTAAGGTAAGGAGATTGTTTTGAACACTGGCTGGTTATGTACTTGCTCAAAAATTAATTTTGGATCAATTTTTGGTACACAGAAACTTTTTGGGGATTTCTTTGCCGTTGTATTGTCCTGTTAAATAGTAAATTCATTTTTCTTTTTCTTTTTTTAAGAGAACACCACACTTCTTACATAAAATAATTGTATGATACTAATAATTATAACTATGTCTATATCTCTGGAATATTTGATTGTGATTGGACAGTTTAACTCAACATTAAAACTAAACCTTTTATGCTTATTTTTTTTATTAATTTGGAGGAGGGCAATGTACAGTATAGTGAGATAGTTACTGAACCCTTTCAAAATATAGAAGGATACAAGACCTGACTGTGATCCCTGTCAGGGTTTATTTCGCGATAACATCCGTTTGGCTGCGTATTATCCCTTATATAAACGTACTTATTCTCACTCTGCTGAATAATGTTTCTCTGATTCAGGGGCCTGCAGAGATGTGTTGACTGAAGTGAAATTGTGTTCGACAAACTAGCTCTAGTTGTTTCTGAATCAGCAGATGGGAAGTGAAACAACATCACCAAATGTTCCTTAAGGGGAAAATGAATGACTTTGTTGTAGATATTTGTCATTGAAGGTTATGAATACTGATAGATCATCCTCTGGCAATGAACTGAGTGAATCGCGTGTGTTGAGAAAACAACAGCATATTTAGCTAGTCTGTGTGAATGTTAGAACATTCGGAATCTTCATCACTACTATCAACAGAAAACACTACTATCTTACTCCAGATATTTCCATCTGATCATCCTTTTTGACAATAAATCAAAAATTTTCTCATGCTTTTAAAATAGGAAAGACATTTTTTTTTATTGTTCTTTTTGTTATTGATGAAAATCTTTCATCAAAAGCAAAATCACAAAGTCCTTTGTGAATCTCAAATTCCCTCATTCATTATGTTTGAAAATATGATTCACAGATAATGTTATTGAATAATAGCATTTTAGAATGAACACACTAGATTTGACTACATTATTGCTGTCTGCAGTTTTGCGTGAAAGCTGGGATATGTCTGAATGCAAAGCATTTTGAAGGAAACAACTTCAAACCATGAACACTTAATGTAACAACTATTTATTGTAATTACACTGTACACTGTGAAATGTTTTCAGCATGGAATGTTTTTTCCAAATCTGTATGACATTCTTTCTTCTGTGGAACATGAAAGAATATATTTGGAGCTCATTGATGTGTGGACAAACTGTGGATATATTTCTCAACATATCTTTTTGTGTGTGTGTGTGTTTCAGAGAAGAAAGAAAACCTTACAGTTTTGGAACAATGTGAGGGTAAATTACAATTATTATTTTTTTTAGAAGTCATTAAAAAGAGTTGAAAAATATGCCTAATTTCCCTAAATATTTGACAAGCTAAAACTAAGAGATGCAGTCTGACAAATCAATATATAGTCTCCATAATAATATATATATTTTTAACTTAATATTTCCAAGTTTCTAATGGTAAGTCTATTACATTCTTTTTTGAATGGAGTATTACAGCTGAATACCACTGTTACGCACTGAAAGTTGCACAAACAACATTTACAGTAAATAGAGCTTGAAAAGTCTGTCAGTCTGTCACTTTAATCGCGATTGTTTTATGAATGAAGGAGTGCAATGCTTACTGACATCTCCAGAGACACTAAACCTCAAACTAAGCTCATCTTCTGACTGAAATATATATATAAAATCCATTACTTCACAGCAATACCAAATGGTGATTACAGATCAATGTAACTGCAGAAAGCATCAGCAGAAAGTTTTCCCCTCACCTCAGGGTGGCTCTCTCAGGATTAGTCGTCAGTTTTAATAATGTGGAACAGCGTGACGTTAAACAGTACCTGGTGGCCGTTGTTCCAGCCATAAAGTGTACGATCCCTGGCGTTGTAATCCAGCATGGACATGTGGAAGTACTGGTTATGGATGGGGATGTCCATGTACTCATAGGTAGAGGTTTTGGTGGAATAAGAGTAATACACCTTAGCCCCGGTCAGATGGGAGTTGGTGATGTACAGCGTGCCACAGATCATGAACGACTCACCTGCGTTTCTTTTGGAGTATTCTGTGTTCCAAGAGTTTAGCACTTGGATGGTCAAAGGATCCAGCTGGCTGATCACTATATTCCCTGCATTCTGATTGGTGGCATAGATGGCCCATAAGCCGAGCTCGTCTGCCATCAGGTCAATGTCGGAGAACCCGCCCCAGGTGTACGGGTAGACGTTGTGGAAGCCAGCAGACTCAAGTGCTCGTTGGGTCGTGACCCTGCCACTATCGAAGCTGTATCTGACGATGATGTTGCTCTGGTACTTGTTGTAGTACAGGGAGCCGTTGTAGACCACGTGATTCGTGCCCGCCCAGTGGAACGGAAGGTTGTAGGTTCTTGACTCAACCCCAGCTACGAAGTCGCTTACCGATTTGTACTCCCGGACAATCTTGTTGTTTGTATAGCTGTCCATGTACCAAACCTGCATTAGAACATTACAAATGTGATGAGCAACATTTGAAAAACTTGAATTTTTTAATTATATTAAATGGATCATTTATAAAGCACAACAATAGGAATCAGGAAGTAAAAATCTCCTTAATTTTCTCGATTCAGAAACTTTTTTTTAGCAATACACCTTTCAAGACACCATCCGCTTTGAGTATAAGAGAGCTATTCTTTTGCAGAAGACGTAAATTAGCATCATTTCAAAATCAAATTTGAAATGATTTTTTTTTTTTTTTTACTTTCCTTTAATCTAAAAATCCTGAAAATGTACGTAGCAAAAATATTCATTGGTAATGATAAGAAATGTTCCTTGAGCACCAAATCAGCACATAAGAATGATTTCTAAAGGAGCATGTGACACTGAAGAAGACGCTCAGTAAATTTGTGGCATTGTGGGCATGTGCGATGCATGTAGATTACCCAAATTTCACCATGTGAATGGGGCCGGGGTGTGGTGGACTTACTTTAATTAAAAGTATTCATATACAAGCTTTCTAAAGACATATCTCTCATGTCTGTGTGGCAAGAATACGCTAAGTTAAAGGTCTTTTTTTTTTAGGTACGTTTCAAAATAGACTTCACTGCGAAAGAGACGGCAGAATGCGCATCATAATTGAATGGGAGCCCAAAATTTGAAGCCAAAAAATAGACTATGTCCGACATCATATGTTGTGCCAGTTATGTTTTTTTCATAAGTCGGAAGGTTTTCATACGGAAGGTGGTCTGGGGGAAGCTATAGATATTTTGCTTTATAGCATTTTAATTATAAATATTTTTCTTACACAAACACATCGCTTCACTTCAGAAGTCCTCTATTGGCCCTCTGGAGCCGTGTGGATTACTTTTATAATGGATGGATGCACTTTTTTGGGTTTCAAATTTTTGGCTCCCAATCACTGTTATTATAATGCTTGGATTAGCCAAGACATTTTTGATATTTCTCTTGAGAGTGAGTAAATCATGGTGTAATTTTCATTTTTGGGTGAACTATCCCTTTAACAGTTTTGAATGATGTATAACACTTACATGTATCTGTATACATGTTAGAAAAAAATGATCCCAGGCTGTTAAACAAAAGGACAACATTAAAGGTGTCATGAACTGGCTGGATTTTTTATACTGTTGTTTGAGGTGAACTTATGACGTTCGCATGGTTTTTACATTTAAAAAGTAAAAAACATAACTAATAAGCAATAGGCTATTGCTTATTAGTTATGACAAAACCAATTTCTACACTGGTTTTGAGGCTCTCTCCTGAACGCTGGCATTTGATGGGCGTGCCGAGACTTAGAAGTAAACACCCACAGCTAGGATTGGATAAGATTTGCATATTTAATGAGTTTCTGTCAGTTCATGTGGGGGTTAATTTTAAGGGATTGTTTTGAAAG
This sequence comes from Pseudorasbora parva, assembly GCF_024679245.1. Lineage (NCBI taxonomy): Eukaryota > Metazoa > Chordata > Actinopteri > Cypriniformes > Gobionidae > Pseudorasbora > Pseudorasbora parva. Next base: position 12,596,534 of record NC_090180.1, read on the forward strand.
CAGCCAGAATAATTCTCTAACAGGGCTCAGTCTTAAAACTTATTATCAAACAAATACAATGATTTATCTCTCATCCAGCCGTGATTGATTTATTTTTTTTTATCACTTGGCCCACCCGATCGGTGGATATGAGTTATTTTTCATGTTATGTTACTATTTAAGATTCACCGGCCTGCCGACGGGCTTATGTTTTGGTAGCCCGTCTGGAAAACACATAACCCGAATCACAATAAACCAACAAATAAGGCATTCTCCAGCCTGTGACAGTGTGCTGGTATGTTCTGTTAGACAAGTCACTCACACATAGTCATTACGATCTGTAACAATGCAATACTATCACAAATAAAATGCGCTGCACCATTCCTGTCGTATCCAATATAGAAGGTACAGCATTGTGTTTTAATCTCAATATGTCTGCAAATCCAGCGTCGACCTGTGTCTTGTTTGCAAATGATTATCTTGCTATCTACTGCGTGTTTATAGCTCGGTAACGTAATCAGTTTAGCTCTACGAGTCGGTGGACGGGGCTACAGAAGCATTGTACACATAGAGGTGGTGTTTCATCGGTCTTCGCCATTGATTTGAGAGCCTTGTTTGCTGAGCCTGGTGTCTATAAAAGCTTTTCTTTGACTAACAAGGAAGTTTTCAGCTCTGAAATTTAGAGGATAATCTTATATTACCATGACCTTTTATATATCAAAAGCTCAAGGGAAAGTTGATTTCTCAATTCATCACCCCTTTAAAACTTAAAATAAGTTTTAAAATAATCAAATAAAACAAAGTTCAAAATAATCATTCATAATGCATCAGGTTATACCACCATGAAATCATTAAATTACAGTTTTACCTTTGATTTTTGTTTCAAATCAAATGTTATATGCTGTGAGTGATCTCAGCGCTTGTTGGTTATGTTCATGTCTTTGAACTCTTTATAGAAGTTTTTTTTTTTATAGAGGAACAATAATGGAAGAAAAAAAAATCCTGGAAGCAACGCTGCTGTTAAGGCACTGCTGAAAATGCTTCAGCAGGCTCAGTTGCTTAGCAAAAGAATACCTTGTTGTTCACAGGTGAAGCCTGAGGGTCTGTCATCCATGCTCCAAACCTCGTTCCTGATGTCTTCACGGTGATGGGCCCCGTGATTTTCATCAACTTACCACAGGCTGATATATTGGAGAATGAGTATTATATAAAAGAGTATTTTCTGTCTGAATGTACATACCATGCCATATAAGAAAATGCCATCAAAGTCATTCTGAGTTAAAACTCACTGAGCTTGTTCATGCAGTTCCTCAGTCTTCCCTCTAAGCCGAGGACCCTCTGCTGGAGTTCCTCATAATCGTACGCTCCTATCTCCTCTTGGATAGCAGTCAGCACCAGAGACAGGTTCCTGAGCTCCTGCTTGAACTGGGAGATGAGCGTGGCATCAGTCTTATACTGCTCCAGCACTGGAATCAGCGGCTGCAGTTCATTCATCTTCCCCTTCAGCTCCTGAAAAAAACAGACGGATATATAAATGGGAATCAAATGAGATGAGATTGGCTTGAATTAACAGAAACAGATGTGAGAGCACAGCACAGCTCGCAAGACGTTCTGAACAATGACACGTTAGACCGCAGTGATTATTACCGCCTGGAAATGAAACATGACCTTTGCAGGTTTACAGGATTTCCAAGAATGTTGAACTGCATGTGGCCTTTTCAAATGTTTGTGAAGGATTAAGACAAGAAGCTTTTAAGCGGGATTTGATCCTTCGTTCTTGGAGAGTAATAGCAAGAGTGTGGCTATTTCAAACTGCTCTGTTCATGTGAGAAAAAAAGAGCATTGATTTTCTCTGACTTAAATGGTAGCCCACCTGAAAGTTTTTAGTCAATAATGTTCTCCGATTCGACTCGATTTGTCTGAACTTTGATCGGAGTCCTTTCATCTGGCTCTCCATTTTCATGACATACTGGAAATCCCTCTGGGTCCTCAGGTTCAGCACTTCGATTGATTGCGACATGTTCTGAATCTAAAGAGAGGAAGATGAAGCAAGGATCCGTTAATCATTCTTTGAACTGCAAAAAAGGAAGATGTGATAGATTTAAATTATATTTCCAACTGGTGTAAATCAGCCCTGACACTATGCCTCCAAGGAATTCCGCATTTTCATAATTTCACTCAACACAACTAAAGCAAAGATAAAGAGATCTCAGAGACATTTACCACAACTGACACATTTAAAAAGGGAAGAAAAAATGACTATGTATCGGTTAACCCTTACCTCCTTTACTAGCATCCTCCAAAAACAGTGGTTTTCAAACCTGTCCTGGAGGACCCCCAGCCCTGCACATTTTGTATGTCTCCTTCATCTAACACACCTGATTCAACTCATGAGCTCATTAGTAGAGAGTGCAAGACCTGAAGTGGGTGTGCCAAATATGGGAGACATATAAAATGTGCAGGGCTGGGGGTCCTCCAGGACAGGTTTAAAAACCACTGCCCCAAAACATAACAAAATACAGTGGTGTCTTATGGGCCAATAACTATCGCTGAATGTTACAGGCCTTACTGTAACAGAGAAGAAAAGCGTAGGAAGTAGGAACAAGAGGGGGCCTAAACTCCCTTCAGGCCTTTACGCATTACCATCATCTTTATGCTCCTCCACAATCAGCTGCAGAGAAGCCAGCGGCATTCTTAACAGATGACAATGGCGAGCAGTCTAGCATAATGTTCTCAAATCGCTGCAATGAGAGCTTTTGTTATCCGAACCAGATCTCAATATAAAGCGTCTTTATAGTGATCTAAGACACACAATGTGTGCGCACACACCTTCTCCAGTAACTGGCGGAGCTGTCTGCTCTTTGCATCTCTGGAGCACAAGCTCTGTTCTGGTGCCACCACCGTACAGATGCAGCGGCCGTCGGCATCCTGCGCTGAACTGTACACCTGCCAGCCTTCCTTTGGTCTGATGGTCTGTACACACAAACACAGGCATGCGTGAGGTATCTTAAAGGGTTAGTTCACTCAAAAATGAAAATTAGCCCATGATTTACTCACCATCAAGTCATCCTAGGTGTACATAAATTGTTTTTTTCCAGATGGATACAATCAGAGTTATATTACAAAAAGTCCTGGCTAATCCAAGCTTTAACACGGCAGTGAATCGCTTTTTCGTTTTTGAAGTCCATAAAAGTGCATCTGTCCATCATATAACTGTTCAACACGGCTCAGAGGGGTTAATAAAGGCCTTCTGAAGTGAAGTGGCGCATTTGTGTGAGGAAAAATATCCATATTTAAAACGCTGCGAGGCGTCAAAGCATGTGATGCTTTTATACATCACGCTTTTGCCGTGAGTCGAATTGCACACAGCTTTCCATCATTAGTTATTTTAGTCTATAAAGTTTTAAATATGGATATTTTTAATATAACTTAGTTTTTATTCGTCTTTATCGTTTGTATACTGTCATATACACCTATGATGACTTGAGGGTGAGTAAATAATGGGATAATTTTCATTTTTGGGTGAACCACCTCTTTAATGTTTTTTTTTGTCCACAAATAAAATAAATATAAAATTCAAACGACATTCTAAATGCAATGAAATTCAATGACATCATCTGATTTTTATGCCTCAGGCATACTTTAGGTAGTGAAACTGAAATGAGGATATTTCATGAGAACTACAATACATTTGCATGGCACACCATTCACTAGCAGTGCTTTGTTTTACTAGCCATCTAGTTTTCAATGTATAACTCATTACATTTGTTATATGAAGATAATAATGTGTAAAAAAGCTAATAAAAAACATGGACCGTGTCAGTGCAATACCTATCAATGACATCATACCCGCAGATTTTCCGGTTTTATTTTGTAGAAACCATGGAAACACCTAAGACGATTTAATATATTATATTTTATTAGACAGGTGAGCAACAGTTTGAATGCATTCATCAACAGAAAAACAATTCGTTGTTATATAAATCAACACAGTTAGTCTTATAGTTTAAATCCCTTTTTCTTGATTCAACGTGAATACCATGTTTTACCATGCCTAATATTGATCTAGCTTACTGGAGTGTGCAACAAGTGTCTTATAGTAGCCGCAGAGCAAACGCACAGTGTGGCATTATAACTTTCAACACACTCAAATAATGTATCTAATGTGAGAAAACAGCACTGCGTTATCCCACATACACATGACCAGAAAAGCAGATATGGTCGTCACATCAGAAAAGCTCTGCGAAATCAAGGCGTCATTAATCTTTGCCTCAATCTAAATAAGCGACCTCTAGTAGCAAAAAATTACATATTGTAGATTTAAACAAAAAATGGCCCGTTTTATATCGCAAAATCTGTGGTCACGTGCAAATACATTTGCATGACTGCCCCCAGGGCATTGACAAATAGATATAAATTATAGCTCAAATGTCAGTCAGTGGATGTGAGCATCACGTCAAAAGCAAACAGAACCCATTATAATCAGCGATGCTATCTACACTCGATTTAGCCTACATATGTGCATTTAGATTCTGACATACTCCATGCACTTGAGTCTGCCAACAACAGGACGAATGGAACAAAGAAAGAACATTTGCTTCTCTGTACAGACTTCAGAAAGATACTATAAACAAGTGGATGGTTTATTTTTAATGGAGTTCCAGATCACGTCGATATCAGGCTATTCAGTTTGTTTGTGTTTTAGGCCCTGTCCACACGAACACGGGTATTTTTCAAAACCGCATCTTTTTTTTGCGGTTTGGCTGTTCGACCACACACAAACGCATTATCTGGAAACTGAAACCAAAAACTCCTGACAGGGTGAACATTTTTAGAAACTCTGGTCGCTGCGGTGTCGAGTGGACAGTGAAACCGGAGATTTTGGCTTGTTGGGTCAAAACCGGAACAGACAATGACCTTTTTTCCAGGCTTCTGATTGGCCATGGCCAACATGGCTTTACGGTTATTATAGGGTTATATTGCCACCTGTTTGTTTGGCATGCTCTTTACAGTGCTTCATAGAGTCTTTTGCGGTTTCAGGTGGACACAATTTTTTTTATACGGAGGAGTATGGTGGCCCAGTAGTGCAGCCATACTAAATTAAACACAACACAACGAAATCGCCACAACACAACAAAAACGAGCCACAACTCAATGGAAATGCTCCCGACCACAAGGGGGCTCTTGAAGTGATATAAAGTTAGTTTTCCTTGCCATTGCTCTATAGATTGGCCAGTCTTATAAATATATAAACACTACGATCAGTTTAAGTGTGTAACCATTAAATATCGACATGAAATATCAATTCAAAATCACCTAGACAATGCGGTCTCTAAGAAACTTTCAATTGAATCAGAAATTGTTTAAACAGCTAGTCAATAAGTGGATAAATTACTTACTGCTTGCAGGAATATATTTGCCACTTTATTCAGTTTAAGACACTGAGTAAAGCTTGCTTGAAATGGGCCGAACAAACGAACGATTTGTTGTGGTATCCGATTATAATAAACCTCAACCATGTGTCATGAGAGCCGTTTTTGCTATCTTCGAGTGTCTTGTTTACCACCAGTAGATTCAGCTTGTTTGGACAGATGCAAATGTTGGGGGCGTGCATATAAATGATCCCCAACGCTTGCCTCACGGTTGGGTTTATGTTGAGAAGCACTTTTTTTCCGTGGTGTTTTTGATTCACGAGATTTACATAAGAAGTAGGAGGCAATGATTTTTGAGACTCACAGTATATGATGTCCATGTACTAAACTCTTATTATATCACTATGGCAAGGTTAATTCAATTTTTCATACTAGGGCACCTTTAATGACTCACCCTAATGTCGTTCCACACCCGTAAGACCACAGTTTAAGATATTTTATATTTTAGTCCCAGAGCATATGCAGTCTATGCACGCTGTACTGTCCATGTCCAGAAAGGGGAAAAAAAACATAATCAAAGTAGTCCATATGTGACATCAGTTGGTTGATTAGAATCTCTTCAAGCATCGAAAAAACATTTTGGTCCAAAAATAAAAAAAACAACGACTTTATTCAGCATTGTCTTCTCTTCTGGGTTCCTCAAAAAAGATTCAAAAGGTTCATGAATCAGTGAATCGATCAATGATTCCGATCGCCAATGTCACGTGATTTCAGCAGTTTGACACGCGATCCGAACTGCTGAAATCACATGACATAGGCGAGATTCTAATCAACCAACAGATGTCACATATGGACTACTTTGATGATGTTTTTATTCCCTTTCTGGACATGGACAGTAAAGTGGGCATTGACTGCATATGCTCTGGGACTAAAATATAAAATATCTTAAACTGTGTTCCGAAGATTACGGGTGTGGAACTACATTAGGGTGAGTCATTAATGACATCAATTTCAATTTTGGGTGAACTAACCCTTTAAGCCGGGGATGCACTTAACGACTAGCTGAAGCATCCTAAGACTGAACTGAACACACTATATTATTTTTAAACGTTGATTTTAAACACCAACTAAATGCATAATTTGTAACCACAGTTATAATATATTATAATACTATTCACAGTTACACCTTAAAACACACGACAAACCAATTTCAGATGTAATAAGGTATCTGCAAATATATTATGATGCATATTACTTTGGTTAATAGACATGATGCATTATAATATACATCATGAATACCTTTACAATTGTGATAAAAAGTGATAGAAACTGCACTATATTTCTCCTGTGCTTTTATTATATGTACTTCATTGAATATTCATTTTGATTGACTCTGATTCATCAGTATTCTGAAACCAATTCAAGCACATGCTACTAAAACATGGCAGGCCAAAAATAGTGTGTTTTGACAACAAATAGCACCCCATTGCAACACCTTCATGATAAAGCCTCTCTTTCTGTATTCATCCCCCAAAATTTCCCTAGATTGTCTGCAACAAAAAAGGGGCTTTGTAAACACCCACATTCATGTTTTCCTACTCTCGCAGCGGGCTTTGAAAGGCCGGCTCTGGGGACTAGCCTTTTACAGGAGAGCTGAAATAAAGAGAGGTTTTTTTACACATTCTGGCACACTTCCTCATGCTGCTGCAACTGACAACTAACTGCAATTTCAGCAAATTGTAACATATCCAAGTTGGATGGGTACTTCCTGCTAGTTCACTGGCATTATGAGATATGAGCAGAGGGATTCTGCTCCTCAAATAAGACCTGCAGCTGGGTTTATTAAGACTGGATGAGAGATCCTCATGACACTCACAGATCCTATGGATTTCTTTGGTTTGCAGTCAAATATGAAATTCGTGCTACATGACAGACAGTTGGCCATGCCTCAGTGCTGCAGATCTGATCTTGACCCAGTGCTAAAAAACCCCGTAGGAATTTCACACAGATTAATTGTAGTGCTGAGAATAGAATCAGAACACTACGAAAGAAACCATTTCCTCAATATCCAATACTGTAGATATACACCAATCACGCATAATGTTATGACCTAATATTGTGTTGGTCCCCTTTTTGCTGTCAAAACAGCCCTGACCCATCAAGGCATGGACTCCACTAGAAGGTTTTCTGTGGTATCTGGCACCAAGATGTTAGCAGCAGATCCTTTGAGTCCTGTAAGTTGCAATGTTGGGCTTCCCTGGATTGGACTTGTTCGTTCAGCACATCCCACAGATGCTCGGTTGGATTTTGTGGATCTGGGGAATTTGGAGGCGAAGTCAACACCCAAAATTCATTGTTTTGCTCCTCAAACCACTTTTGAACATTTTGTTTTTGTGGCAGGGCGCATTATCCTGCTGAAAGAGGCAAGAGCCATCAGGGAATACCGTTTCCATGAAAGGGCGTACATGGTCTGCAACAATGCTTAGAAGGTACGGGTCAAAGTAACTTCCACAAGGAGGGCAAGACCCAAAGCATCAAACTGCGCCCACTGGCTTGTCTTCTTCCCATAGTGCATCCTGGTCATCTGCGGCTATGCAGCCCCATAAACAACAGACTGTGATGCACTGTGTATTCTGACACCTTTCTATCAGAACCGACATTAACTTGTTGAGCATTTTGAGCTGCAGTAGCTCATCTGTTTTATCAGAACACACAGGCCAGCCTTCGCTCTCCATGTGCATCAGTGAGCCTTGGCCGCCCATGACCTTATCGTTGATTCACCACTGTTCTTTCCTTGCACCACTTTTGATAGATACTGACCACTGCAGACTGAGAACACCCCACAATAATTGCAGTTTTGGAGATGCTCTGACCCAGTCATCTAGCCATCACAATTTGGCCAAACTCTCTCAAATCCTGAAGCTTGTTAATTTTTCCTGCTTCTAACACATCAATTTTGAGGACAAAATGTTCACTTGCTGCCTAATATACACCCACTACCATGTGCCGTGATGAAGAGCTCATCAGTGTTATTAATTTAACCTGTCAGTGGTCATAATATTATGCCTGATGATCGGTATAGATTACAACTGAAGTCTCAATATAACAAATTATATTAGTACTAAAATAATACATTGAAACTTCGTCTTTTTTTACTGTTAAAATTACAATGATAGCTTGCTGTATTTATATATAAAACACTGCATGTTTATTGTAATTATAGGCTACTCTTGCACTTAATGAAGGAAACATGCATCTTGATTTGCATTGCTGTGAAAACAGTATACTACTAATATAATAGCCGTACTAGTGCGGAGAAAGGAAATGATGGGAGAAAAAGAGCGATGGTGGGGGGGCTACATGGTAACTCTTGTTCTGTGAGAAGCACTGTGTATTTGTCCCACAGAGAACCTAATACAAACCTTATGATAACACTACCCCTAACCTTAGCAGCAGCAAATGAAAACATCATGATATTTACTAAGACCAACATGTACACAATAATTGCATTGTATCACATGATATATATTTTTTAAATAGCATTTATCTAAAAAAGATACCTAATATGAAGTGTGGAACGTGTAAATAAACAGCTAATGTCAGTACAGACGGATGTTTAAAACCATTAAACTCCGTGCTGAAAGCACATCAGACTCCGCGCTGAAAGCTTTAATGCACGCGGTAGCCCATTCACTATAACAGAGAGTCTAATAATATTATGTGGCCATTTGAGCTGCAGTCATAGAGAAAGTTACAGAAAATGGAAAGCAAGATGTTTAAAAACAAATTTAGAGTATCCCACATCTATCAAGATTTGTATATCCCAGTTTAAGTGTTACTGCATTTCCTCCTCTCCTTCTCTCTGAGGTTGTCATTAAAAGGATATAATCAAAAGAACGCATAATTCTCATTTAGACATCACAACATGACAGTGACAGCCTTGTTTGTCACTTTGCATATACATTTAGTCTCGCGTGTATGCTGTTCTATGAGTCACTGTGGTAGGAGCTGCCTGGGCTCAGAAACGTCAAGTTTCTGTCTAAGTGTGTAAGGTGCGCATCACTCACCGCGGAAGGGCAGTAGCCGAGCAGAGCGAGAAAACACAGCGGTTTCAGCACCACGAACAGCGCCCGCATTCTGCCTCGAGTCTCCCTCCTACGTCTCTGCTACAAGCGGATTCACTCTCCGATGTTTCAGATCGAGCTTCTTGTCAGTTTCTTGGGATCGGAGACCCTCGACAGAGCCGCTGAAAGTGCGTGCGCTGTCATCGTCGCTCTGGGAGCAGAAAAGTTTGAGAGATGTGCGAGACTCTCAGCGGATATTACATCATTATAGCATTTCAGTGCGGGGTTACTCTTTCATTATCCAAACCTAAATATTCCTACAGGAGAGAAGGCTAACTTAAGGGATAAAATCACGACTTGTATCTAGTAAAGATTACACATAACTTAAATGCATTAGTTACTCAATAGGGGTGGGAATTGTAATGACGATATTTTAAAGAAAATATATTTGGATTTTTTTTTTTTTTTACAGTGGCATATGTTATGTAAACAATTGGCCTCATGCATGAAACGCGAGTAGAACGATTTGTGTGTGTGTGTGTGAGTGTGTGTGTGTGTGTGTGTGTGTGTGTAAATAGTTAAATAGCGTTCTGAAGAGAACATTAGCTTTTCAAAATGTACAAAAGAAACCCTGCTCCCTTAACCTGACATGCCAGACCCACATCAAGATGTTTGGTCTGGAAACTCACCATAGACAGGGCTCAATCTGAGGGGCGGGATAAACGGTTGTCTTTCAAACTCCCTCTGCACGCAATAGGATAGCGCTACAACCAACCAGAGAAACGAAGGTAAAACAGAGCTTGTTGATATATTAAACATTCACCGTATCCGGTCGGCTAAACTCCGAACACATCTTTCCTTTTTAAGAATGACTTCAGTGCCGTTCTTTGTCCTTTTCTCAGAGAAAAGCTTAACTCCAAGTCTTCCAGAATCGCAGTCAAAGCTGATTCGAAAGACCGCCGTTAGCCAGTTTCTGTGTTTACTAGAAGCAGACGCAACTCGGCCGTCGTCAATATGGCCCCGCCCGCCGACTCTATACACGATGTGATTGGCCCGTCCAGGGTGCATCTAGCTTTCTAGGCTACTGCTCCCTACCACGTGAGCAAAACATTCGAAAGTTATGTTCTTTTTGGCAAACTGATGATGACACTGCCTTTGGATGCACTGTAACATAATAATATTTTACGATTATAAATATTGTTTTTGTAACGCTAAATCATTTGTCCTGGCGCAGGGACTGGCATACCACAACGGAAGTTTTTATTTTATATTTATTTTATTTTTTTCACCCATCCAAAGATGTTAAAGGTCACGTTAAAGGGTTAGCTAACAAAACAACATTATAAATAAAAAGAATGTAATCTTTAGAAACAAGTTTCAATACAAAAAGCGTCAATTCAGGTGGCCATCTTGGTCCCTCCACCACAACGGAAGTGTTATAAGGCAACGCCAACAAGTGACGTAGGCTACCTGGCTGGCTAGGAATGTTCAATGTTTACTCTTCAGTGGTTTGCACCCGAAAGGTGAGATTTTTGTTGTTGTTTATCTTAACATTCTGATCGTATGTGCATTAGTAGGCCTATTTTGTAGTGAGTTTTTGTATTTGCATGTGTTGTGAGTATTTGCAGCACGTTTTTGTATTTGCATGTGTTGTGGACTTTTGCAGCGACTTTTTGTATTTAAGTATTTGCAGTGCTGTATTTCTTTTGTCATCAGCTGGTGAATCTGTTGTCAAGCTGATTAAGATGTTTTCTTTTTTTGCTGGTGTTTTTTCTATTTGTATGTGTTTTCTTTAATTGCAGCACATTGAGCTCTCTCATGTTTCAAAGTGCATAACATTACAGTAATAATGAACATAAGCAGCACTTACCTGTACCACCTTTAACGTCACAACATTGATGTTGGAACTTTTATGGTCATACCGCAGACATATACCGATTAAACCCCCCCCCCCCCCCCCCAAAAAAAAAAAAAAACATGATATATCAGATGATATATACCGATACTAATATTGCTGCCAAAACAGCCCTGAACTGTTGAGGCATGGAGTCTAGATGCCTGAAGGTGTGCTGTCGTATACTGACACCAAGATGTTAGCAGCAGATTCTTTAAGTCCTGTAAGTTGCAAGGTGGGGCCTCCATGGATCCGACTTGTTTGTTCAGCACATCCCACAAATGCTCGATTGGATTTTAAAACCATTCCTGAACCATTTTTGCTTTGTAGCAGGGCGCATTATCCTGCGGAAAGAGGCCACAGCCACCAGGTAATACTGTTTCCATAAAGGTGTATACATGGTCTGCAACAATGCTTAGGTAGGTGGTACGTGTGAAAGTAACATCCACATGGATGGCAGGACCCAAGGTTTCCCAGCAGAACATTGCCCAAAGCATTACACTCCTTCCACTGGCTTGCCTTCTGCCATGTGTTCCCCAGGTAAGCGACACACATGCACCTGGTCATCCACTTGATGTAAAAGAAAACGTGATTCATCAGACCAGGCGACCTTCTTCTTCTATTGCTCCGTGGTCCAGTTCTGATGCTCACATGCCTATAGTTGCCGCTTTCGGCAGTGGACAGGGGTCAGCATGGGCATCCTGACTGGTCTACGGTAATGCAGCCCCATCAGCAACAAATTGCGATGCATGTGTTCCTTTCTCTCAGAACCAACATTAACTTCTTATGAAAATTGAGCTACAGTAGCTCGTATGTTTGATCGGACCACACAGGCCAGCCTTCGTTCCCCACGTGCATCGATGAGCCTTGGCTCGCCGGTTCACCACTGTTCTTTCCTTGCACCACTTTTGATTAATACTGATCACTGCAGACCGGGAACACTTCACAAGATCTGCAGTTTTGGAGATGCTTTAACCCAATCGTCTAGCCTTCACAATTTGGCCCTTGTCGAACTCACTCTCATAATTTAAGCTTGCCCATTTCCCCTGCTTCTAACACATCAACTGAGTTGAAAATGTTCACCTGCAGCCTAATATATATCACCCACTAACAGGTGCCGTGATGAAGCGATTAATCGGTTTTATTCACTTCACCTTTCAGTGGTCATAATGTAATGCCTGAACAGTGTATAGAAATACATTAATGGAAAACTCCGGTGAGAAATGAACCTAGGGGTAATTAACAGATGGTTACAGAGTAGATCGTTCTGTGGGATGCGTTTTCATGAAAATCGAATGTAAAGAGTTTTATCTCTAAAAACAGATTAGCTTATAGCGCTTATCTACGGGGCACAGGGTAAGTGAAATTAAATGGCTAGTTAATACCACTAACCAGGCTCAAAATAGCCTCACACTAACACAGTAGCATAATGAGGGTCCCTACATGCAAAACCGAAGCATTGAGAACTTAGTTAAGTGTACAAACAGTTTAATAAAAAGATACTTTATAAAGACAGTACATTATTTGTTTACGGACAGGAGCCATCTTGGAAAACAGTCTCGACGAGTCGAGCCACGAATGCTGTGCTAATTGATGAACTGTGAGGAATCTCATATTGTCCGGAAGAAAGCACTGAACGCAACAGAGAAAATAAATAAATAAAAATAAAATCTCCATGTAATAAGATTTCGCAAACTTAATTCATATTGACCAGCTCACTTAGCACAGCGTCCGTGGCTCGACTCGTCGAGACTGTTTTCCAAGATGGTGCCTGTCCGTAAACGTGTAATGTACTGTCTTTATAGAGTATCTTCGGAATCGTAAAAACCTCTGACTGGCCATTGTGCTCACATGCTCATCAAATATGTCTGTGATTGGCTACAATCATAAGCGCTTCACAAACATGTTATAAATATACATCAATGACGCTTTTCACGGAGCAAAATATATAGCGACAATGTTGGCTGATCTGTATTATAGTTTAAAGAAATAATTAAAACCTAATTCATAAATTTTATTTGTATAAATAGTTTTTTTTTTGTATAAAAAAAAAAACTTTGATCATAATTTTAGTGTCCCCAACTGAGCAAGCCAAGTCAAAGGCGACAGTGGCAAGGAGCCAAAACTCCATCAGGGCATGACAATAAACCTTGGGAGAAACCAGACTCAGTCGGGGTGCCAGTTCTCCTCTGGCCTATTAACACACCGTGTATGATTATTATTCTGGCAACCTTAAAGGTCAGAAATCATACTAGATCAGAATATTCAAAATTTCAGGGTATCACGGAAGAGACGGGTTTATTTAGGATGGTTTATTTAGGATTATTTAGGGTTTATTTAGGATGCGTCAATTAAACAAAAGTATCAATACTTGAAAGATCGGAGTTATTGCGCCAGGTTTTTTGAGCACGACATGCCGGTGAGGCAAATTCAGAGACACCAATTGACACGGTCTCAGCAGACACTCCAGGATGCTTTGGTCATGTCCAGGCGCAGGTCCACCATCCGATCCGGACACGGGCCGGATCCGGGATAAACCTCGACTAACATTAGCATAGATGCCACTCTTTTTATGATGTAACGAGTACATCAGGTTTTATGGGAAGTGTTCCCAGTTCCGGCTGACCTAGTTAATGCAGCCTAACAATCAGTCAGTTGATTTGAACAATGAAAGTTAAAATGTTCTGTGTATGCCATAGTAAAGAGATGTGTTTTTAGTCTAGATTTAAACTGACAGAATGTGTCTGCTTCCCGAACAATGCTAGGAAGACTGTTCCAGAGTTTAGGTGCTAAATAGGAAAAGGATCGACCACCTGCGGTTGATTTAGATATTCTAGGTATTATCAACTGGCCAGAGTTTTGAGACCGCAATAGACGTGATGGAGTATAATGTGTTAAGAGCTCGCTTAAGTACTGGGGAGCTAAACCATTTAGTGCTTTCTAAGTAATAAGCAAGATTTTAAAATGTATGCGATGTTTAATAGGGAGCCAGTGCATGTGTTGTCATCATTACGTATTCTCAGTGGTGGAACGGTGAACGCAAAGAATTTTGGGAAGCCGCGACACCAACGGCCGCCAGAATTTAACATTTTCATAGAGGGAAGAAAACAGAGTTCAAGATGCCGTCTACTTGCTGTGTTATAAACTTCAATAGTCATTCTCACGATAGAAGTAGCATAAAGCTTAAGAGCGGGATACCCTTTTATCGTTTTCCAAGCGTGGAAAAATCAGAGGTGACAAAAGGCGACAAAGATTACCAAGATTACCTTTTGTAATAAAGTAATACAATCAATATAACAATTGATTTTTTTTCCCCTTTTTTCAAAAGTTCTCGTTTCTAATCTGCCCTTGTATTTTTTTTCCTCATTAAAACCAAATAGCATCATTACATCAGCATTGATGGTAAAATGTCATTGTTTCTTGTGTGTCTTGTGACTGATAGCATCATGCTCAAGAGTTGTGTGTATCATATGAATGAGTAATATGAATGAGTGCGTTCACAGAGCGGCAGGATCATAATTTCAGCGATTAAAACATTAGAATCAACTATATATATATAATTTTGGGGGAAAAAGTTAACCTGCAAAATGCCTTTTAAAGTTTAAGGGCATTTCTAACTATAAATGTGGATTAATGTTCTGAATAGTATGCTATAGTACAAAAGGTTATGAACTGCCTCACATTCATCATTAACCAAGAAAACAAGCATATCTACTGATTGTGGACAGATACAGACCTGTATGCTAAAATTACCTCATCAGAAGTTAGAGCATGAGCTTTCTCAATTAGTTGCTTGGCAACACGTGTGGCCAGCCTGTCCTTTTTTAGAGGTAGGATTCTCTCTTTATCTGTTTCTTAATCAAAAGAGAAGGTATTTTGTTTACTTTATAGTGTCATATCAGTTTAATCAATGTCAGTGAAATTACTTTCTTTATTACTGCACAATTTAAAATAAGTGTGAAGTCTGATGGCACCATCTGGGTCCAGAAACGGATGTCATGGTAAACAGTGTTAGCCATGTTGGGTATCTTATTTGTAATTAAGCTAGATTAATTACTGCAACATGGTAAATGCTACCCAAAGTTAAATAAATAAATAATAAATAAATAAATACAAACCCGATTCTAAAAAAGTTGTGAGACTGTACATATTGTGAAATACAAGGAATGCAATCATTTACAAATCTCATAAACTTATGTTTCATTCACAATGGAATATAGATAACATATCAAATGTTGAAAGTGAGACATTTGAAATGTCATGCCAAATATTGGCTAATTTTGGATTTCAAGAGAGTTAAACATTCCAACAAAGTTGGGACAGGTAGCAATTAGAGGCTGGAAAAGTTAAATGTACATATAAGGAACAGCTGGATGACTAAGCTGCAGCTTATTAGGTCAATTTGGCAACATGATTGGTTATAAAAAGAGCCTCTCAGAGTCCCTCAGAAGTCAAGATGGGCAGAGGATCACCAATTCCCCAATGCTGAAGCGAAAAATAGTTAAGCAATATCAGAAAGGAGTTTCTCAGAGGAAAATTTCAAAGAGTTTGAAGTTATCTTCAACTACAGTGCCTAATATCATCCAAAGATTCAGAGAATCTGGAACAATCTCTGTGCTTAAGGGTCAAGGCGGGAAAACCATACAGGATGCCCGTGATCTTCGGGCCCTTAGACGGCACTGCATCAAATACAGGAATGCTACTGTAATGAAAATCATTGCATGGACTCAGGAATACTTCAAACACAATCCACCTTGACATTCACCGTTGCTGGCTAAAACTCTATAGGTCAAAAAAGAAGCCATATCTAAACATGGTCCAGAAGTGCAGACAATTTCTCTGGGCCAAGGCTCATTTAAAAGGGACTGTGGCAAAGTGGAAAACTGTTCTGTGGTCAGTTTTTTGGAAAACTGGGACGCCATGTCATCCAGACTAAAGAGGACAAGGATAACCCAAGTTGTTATCAGCGCTCAGTTCAGAAGCCTGCATCTCTGATGGTATGGGGTTGCATGAGTGTGTGCGGCATGGGCAGCTTGCACATCTGTAAAGGCACCATCAATGCTGAAAGGTATATCCAAGTTCTAGAACAACATATGCTCTAGGGCTGTCAAAATTGCTCAAAAATGACTTTTCGAATATTGCCTCTAAAAAAAAACCCAGAATGTTCGAACTTTTCAAACATCTGGTTGCGCATTTTGTCAATAATGTGCATTACGTCAATAACAGGACAAATATATACAAAGAGACATTACTTGTATAGGTAGTCTATTTAAGTTTAAACATATTTGTCAACGTATTACTTACACAAAAACAAGTAAATTAACTAATGGCCAAGACCGCAGACCTCACTCTCTCGCTCTCAACTCACGCTCTCTGCGCATAACGGTTTAAATGAACAAACTTTAAGTGCTGATCAAGAGTTTTGTGCAAGCAATTTAGGGTCGCGACCCAAATATAGCAGGCTTCATTCAGTGATTGAAACAAATATTATTAATTTAAGTTTTACAGCATATTGAACACTCCAAGCGAGCTATGCTGTGGTAAACATTGAACTTTTCTTTGACATGAAACGGTATATAATCAAACCAGTGGAAGCTATTCAGTCAGTACAGTAGCCTACACTTTAATAATGTTTCTGTTTAACGTTAAACGGTCGAGTTGGGCTCTGCACTTTCTGCCATCTTCCATGCAAGACGCGTCAACTTTCAGTGTTGACGCTGTGCCTGACAGTATGACTCCTGTGACCTGTCCTTGAACCCTCAGGCACGCTAGTGTGGCCGCTCGCAAAGCAGCCACGCCTCTACTACCACGGGCGTTTTTTCCCAACTTTAAAAATTTCGAAATTAGTTTTTAAAAAAAAACTATTCCAATATATATTAAAATTTAGAATATTCACTGACAGCCCTAATATGCTCCCATCCAGACGTCGTCTCTTTCAGGGAAGAGCTTGCATTTTCCAACATGACAATGCCAGACCACATACTGCATCAATTACAACATCCTGGGTGTGTAGAAAAAGGATCCGGGTACTGAAATGGGTCCAGATCTTTCACCCATAGAAAACATTTGGCACATCATAAAGAGGAAGGTGTGACAAAGAAGACCTAAGATAGTTGAAAAACTAGAAGCCTTTATTAGACAAGAATAGGACAACATTCCTATTCCTGAACTTAAGCAACTTGTCTCCTCAGTCCCCAGACGTTTGCAGACTGTTAAGATGGGATACCTTGTTCCAACTTTTTTGAGATGTGTTGATGACATAAATTTAAAAGCAACTTATTTTCCCCTCAAAATTATAATACTTCAAAGTTCTAACCTTAAATGGTTAATTGTGTATAGTGCACAGTGTAGTGTTTTTATTTTATTTTTAACTCTTCTCCTTTATAGCAGAAGCTGCAGGAGTCACCTTGGACTTTCCAGGAGGTGCCTACCCCTCCAGAACACATCAATCTAGCTATGTATCAAACCTCAAAGCAGCTGCAGACAGACATCTCAGACGCTGTCTTCATACCGCGAGCCAACATGTCAACCATAGAAAGAGAGAGGGAGGGAGATAGAGAGAGAGAGAGAGAGAGAGAAAATCAATAACCATGCCCCAATGAGCTGTTATCTTTCTCGTTATTCTATAAACATATGGGTGGATTTTTAACAAATTAAAGAAGGGATGAAATATGAACTAGCCTACAAAAAGGATAATGCACTAAAGTCAGTCATTATTGCAAAATGAATCTTGCCAGAATAAATGTTATTATACATAAATTACATTGACTGTACATTATCCTGCGTATTACTAGGGTTGAAAAGTTCCCAATGGGAATTAAAGGGACTTTGTGTAAATGAATGAGAATTAAAGACACAATACTCCAAAAACCACTAAAACAATGTTAAATATTTTTCATATATTTTGTTGAACTTATATTACTTATATTAACTAACATATATTAACTAAAACATTTTCAACAATGTTTAAATCTAAAGAAATAATCTAATTTAACCAGTGTTACGGACCGTGTAATGACAGCTGTCACATGACATCATATCTGTGCTATCCATTTCCATAGAAACCATGGACACACAGATGCTTTAACATAGTATGTCTTTTATTAGACAGGCGAGCAACTGTTTGGATATAAATTCATCAACAGAAAACGAATCATTGTTATACAGCTCAACAGGATTAATCTTATTGTTTGAATCGATTGTTTTCTTGATTCACCGCGAGTAATGTTTTTACCATGCCTCAGAGACAACACTGTTTTCTGTTTTGCTAACATAACATAATCAGAGAGAGCTTTCTCCATCATGCGATATATTTTAAGATTAATTGCATGTAATTTATCATTTAGTCATCCTGTTTTTATTAATATGATATTCTAATATCAATCTAGATTACTGCAAAATGCCACAAGTCTCTCATACCAGGCACAGAGCGAACTCAGGGTAATTTTAACATAACTTTCTAAACGCTCAAATGTATTTAGTACGATTGTTTTAAGTAAATCAGCACTGCGTTACCCCACATGCGCAACAAAAAGAGCAGAAGTGGCAAACTGCAGAATAAACCAAATAAAAGCTCAGAGGCCGCACAGATCTCTCTCCCATGATTCAACGCTTATTCACAGGGTCATCAAGCTATAGCAGAAAAACTTATATACTGTGCATTTAATGAGAATGATCTCAAAATGTGCAAAATTGCAGGCTAGCCTACAATAGGGAACTTACACAACGTGCGCTAAGCTGCTGTCCAATCACAACACGGGAAGCGCTGGCCCAATCAGAACTCGTTACGTATTTCTGAAGGAGGGACTTCATAGAACAAGGAAATCATCAGGCCGTTTTTAGGACAGAGAAAACAGTGCTGTACAGGTAACTAAATTGTGTGAAAAATACTGTTTTTTTAACACGTGAAACATGAACTCATGTTATATTGCACACTGTAAACATAATCGAAAACACGCAAATAACCTTTAATTACTTTTTTAGAGTAACTTACTCAACACTGCTAAGTAAAAATTTTGTTGTGTAATCTGTAATTAGAAATGGGCTACAGTACCTAAGTAATCTACCCAGCACTGCATCCCAACTACTGAGGAAGATAAACGTCTAATGGCGTTTCTCAGTGCTTTGAATAAATAGTCTTCTCTCTAACACTTATTTGATTTCAAGAGGTCGCACAGGTGTGAGCGCAGGACATTTGGTTTCCTCAACAGGTCTCCACTAATGGCCTGGCTGCCTTTGATTACGGTTCATGTTGTAGTGGCCTCGGAAGAGCATAAAAGTTTTTAAATTAAAAGACACTGTGTGAATAAAAGAGTGAGAAAGGCGAAGAGAAAGAGGCTGCCGCATGCTGAGACCCTGACCCAGCAGGCAATGTACATTGCCTGAATCACACTAACACATTAACTCTGAGCACGTTTGTGTCTGGCAGCTGGCCACAGCTGCTGCCTGCTAGAGCTCTGAATGAAAGGTGTTCCCAACAAGAGTGGCATGACACACACACACACACACACACACACACAAACACCACACACAGAACATTTACAAACAGACGTTATTCATGAGCTGGAGCGGCTCACCAGTCATTATTCAGACAGGAGCTGCCTCAATAAAGGCAAATAAGCTTTGCTGATTTATTTTGGACACTTAGGCACATCAAACATTGAGGTGGCAGGAAAGCCAAAAATAATGGACTTTCCGCTTGAAGAACATTTGGCTATAAATCCATTTTCATTTTCATACTACGACTGCTGCTGTTCTCCCAGTAAGGCTTTGTATATTATATGCTGTATTTAGTGTAATCCACATGGTATTATTGTACCCATCAATACCCAAGGAAGCATTACAAGAAAGAATACAAAATAAGATTTTTAAATAATTAATAGGCAGGATAAACGCAAACAAGATTTAAGCCTCTGCCAGAAGTTTGTGTTCTGTGAAATGAGCTAACTGTAAAATATACCAGCCATGACTAAACAGAAAATGTAATGATGATTAAACAAGTTCCAGATCTGGATAAGAGCAGTGACTCACAGAGGACAAATAAACGCTTTTGTCATGTGTAGTTGCTCATCATTTGAGTTCTTCTCCTCCTCCCAACCCGTCTTCCTCCATTTCCATCACTCTGATTTTTTTTAACTACCAAAGCTAATTAAACATTTATAATCATATATTTCTTTTCAAGACTTTTACATTGTTAAAAAATGATTTAAAAATGTAATCTGTTCTTTAAAAAAAAAAAGTATAACAGTTTCCACAAAAATACTAAGCAGCACTAAGCAACAATTAAGCAACTGTTAACACACTGTTACTCCACTCCTCAAAACTACACACAAAACCAAAACACACACAACATGTTAAACGTCACACATATGTTGTTGCAAAAGCAAACACTTCATTCAGAACTATTTTAAATCTTCAAAAAAAAAGAAAAAAAACTTTTTTGCATAAGACTGCACCCAAACATCAAATGATTAACCACATACACACCTTGCACACATATGTGAAAAATGTTTACCTTATTTTAATGTGTGAAATCACATGTATTTTATTGGACAGGGTAGCCACAGTAGTCAGAATAGGACAGGTTGCCATATTGATAATGAAAAATTGGATAGCTTAATTCGGCCAATGTCATAGAACTCACATGAACATGTGCACAAATACACTTTATATACAGTATGCACAACTGATGAATTTTACAGTTATGGAACTAAATTAAATCAATACTGAACAGTCTTGCGCCGAATAATGACACTATTGGCTTGATAGAGCTGCTTTTCAGCAGAATATGATAGTGAAGCTGTTGTGAAACAATCTATATGGTAAACATACCCATTAAGCTCAAGTAAGCACACTACTATCTTTGAGCTAAGATTATTTAAAAAAAAATCAATTGATGTGTTTATTACTACCTCCTGTAATTTCAAGCTAATCAGACCATTGCACACCGAGATATGTTAAAGCCTTTATTTCCGATATGTATAACTTCAAAATCAAGAGATTAATGTTAAGACTTTAGCATATTATATATTATATATATACAAGATGGTAGCGCAGGTGCTACAGAACATTTTTAGCATACTAGCTGTATAAGATTGTGTGTTACACTAATATATTGCTTCACAGGCATTACTGGCTTGTACTTTTAAATCCATTTGATACAAAAACTATATTATACATGTACAGTTTATTGATGTTCTGTGGTTATACACTGCTGTAATTTAAGGTGAGCTTAACTACTATGAAAACCACAGCTTTGGTGAGACATCAATAAGAAAAAGTAAAATTTTATAGATATTTTCAGTAATAGTTGTTCATATTACAGTATGTATGGATGCATGATTGGAATATATATATGTTTTTTATTACGATCGGCCGATAAGCGCGAAACGCGCACACACACAAACGCACACGCACGCCCTTCAAATGTCAAGTTAAGAGTGACCAGCGCAGATCAAGAAAGGAATATTATTTCACTATTTGAGATTAATCGGCCTGCTGACTGGCTTAGGTTTTGGTACCCCGTCTGGAAAACACACAGCCCGGGATGTTGGGCTTTGCGAGCCCTGGCCCACATGTCTGAGTCCAGCGTGCTAAAGGTATGTTCTGTAAACATGTACACATAATCAAAACAATCTATAACAATGCAATACTATTACATTTAAAACATGTTTTACTCACATAAGTGTTGCACCATTTCTGTTGGATCCAATAGCGTTGTGTTTTAATCTCAAATGTCTGCAAATCCAGCAACCTGAGATTTGTTTACAAACGATCTCACAGTGAACCTGTCTTCCCCACGTGAGCTGGAACTTCATTAAAAATAAAGTTCAACCACACATTCTTAATATTAGGATCAGAAGGAAGCTTATGCAGCGACTGTGTTCTTCCACAACCAGGAATAGCGCAATATCTTGCTATATTGGCATGTTTATTGTTGTTGGCTAGCGCGAGCCGATCACCTCCATGAGTTTTTCTGAGCCTGGTGTCTATAAAAGCTTTTCTTTGACTAACAAGGAAGTTTTCAGCTCTGAAACTTACAGGATAATCTTATATTACCATGACCTTTTATATATCAAAAGCTCAAGGGAAAGTTGATTTCTCAATTCATCACCCCTTCAATAAATTTGCAAAGATTTCAAACAAACTTCTTCCACGTTTTATCTATTTTGGAATAAGGCTGTAACATAAAATTTGGAAAAAGTGCAGAGCTGTGAATACTTTCCGGATGCACTGCACATTCTTGAATTAACATGTTTTTTAACAAATGTTTGCTTTGGCTCTGACTACATTCATAATACACAATGAAATTAAGTATTCTTATTGCTTTTATAAAACAGTAAAGTGTTAAACAGCATATTTATTAGAACTTTAATCAAGCAAATGTATTATTCATTTTTAACGAATGTTTGCTTTGGCTGTGACTACATCAATAATACACAATGAAATTAAGTATTCTTATTGCTTTTATAAAACAGTAAAGCATTAAACAGCATATTTATTAGAACTTTAATCAAGCATATTCATTACTAAATTGTGTAACCAATATGGTTTTATGTTAGGCACATTACTTATGCCTCATACAGATTTATTTTACTGGCTCAAGGAGAAAAACTTCGGAAAATTGAATCTTTTGAGGACACTGACAGTCACCTTTTATGAAGTGATCAAGTATCTTTGAAGTTTGGAAGGAATGAATAATACAATAAAGGTATTTCAAGGCAATCATTCACAAGTAGCTGTTAGGACCTTTGATGTGACATCTTTCTGCATTAAACTTCAGCATTCTGATTACTATAGGACCGTGCGGCATACGTTGATGCTCCTTTGAGAATGTTCAAACAGCACAAGATGATGAGAGGGGCTTTGGGCTTATTATGTCATAGTGCTAGCTAGATGTACTTTTTCCATAGGGAAAAAAACGTATATACACTAATCCAAAAAATTACGATAATAATATCACCATGCAGACCCCCACGGTCCCCCTTTTGTTCTGTTCTGTTTTGTTCTTGTACTTTTAGCACGTAATACTTCAGTTCGTGTTCCTTTGTTTGAGTTTCCCGCCACCCATCTGGTCCCATGTACAGTAATCCTCCTCCACAGCTGCACATTATTTAGTTCGTTACCTCTGTGTATTTAGTTCTTCTGTGTTCAGTCCACCTTAGTTGTCGGTTGATGTCTGCCTTTAGGCACACACACACTGTCACCCCTTTCTGTCAGTAACTGAGCTTTTTGGATTAAAGTACATTGCTTATTGAAATCTTTTCTTGTCGTCGCCATCTTCAGTTAGTGACACCCACACAATGAAGTCGTGTAAGCAAATTTAAATTAAACTGGGTCATTAATGTAGTAGAAATGTGAATTTTTTTTTTTTAATTTGGTGCTTTCTAGACTGAGAAAAGACAGAAAATGTATTTTTGTCTCATGGGGATGAAAGACTACAATTCCCAGAATGCTTCGCTGCCCTGTGAGGCTATCCCCAAAGCCACCGCGACTGGGTTACTGTGACTGAGTTAGAGAACAGACACTACAATTAAAAACTGAAGGTGTCCGTTCAATATAACTATCGAGTCGTCGCATGAGTCTCACAGCACTGCAAGGGTCAGATTACATTTAATCTGTGTGGGGGGGTCTATTTCAAACTTAATTTAGTATCAATTCATATGTAGTATATAGCTTACTGTACATAATAAGGACAATTAGCTTTTTTTAGCACTATTTTAAACGTTTCTATTTGAAACGGTCAAATTATATGTGCTCGCATTAATTAATATTCACTTGTGCATGCTTATATCATTATTCACTAAAAATATTAGGATACTAAGTCCTAATATGATGCATAAGTTATTAACGTTTTAAAATTTCACATTTAAAGAAATCTAGTGTTTGATCATATCTAAATATTTATTTAAATGCAAGACTGTTTTTGAGCAACTAGATTAGATACATGTATATTTATTAAAGAGCCATAAGGCACCTAAGTAATGGCATTACAAATTAACATTATTATTTTTTAAGCAACAAAATGACTCTAATTTACCTCTTTGAATTAGAATTCTCTATTTTAACCTTAATTACTACAAAAATTGAAATATAAATAATAAAAATATTAGAAGAAATATATTTTAAGTGGTCATTAATTGACTATAATTATTGCACAAGTAGTATTTAGTAGCCTACCAAAAGATCTCTTCAAAATATTCAATAAACATTATTGAACTAAAATATAGAACACTTATTTGATTGTGTATGGCCACATTTGACCATCAATGAGTATTAGTTTGACCAATAAGAGATACCTGAGGGCTAAATACAAGAATAAAATTAATGTCAACAATGTTGCATCTCTATCACTCTCCATAATAAAACGATCCAGTGAATATGGCTGACTTAATAATCAATGCACAATAAGCTGTACTGTTTACCAAAACTTGCTGCAAACATCTGTAGAGTGAAACTGTTGTGTACCGTGTTGTGTGTTAAGCCATTCAAATGCATTGACACCGCGCTAGAAGTATTGAGCGCTCCATGTACCACGTGACTGCGCGCGCTGCCGTAGATGAGAGCATGTTGCCACTCCGCTTTTCAACGCCTCTGACTTTAATTAGCGCCAAAACTCTATTTATTGTTCGAATTTCGCATTAAAACTTAATAATAATAATAGTAAAAGCTATAGGCCTAGCTTTTGTTTAATATAAAAAGCAGGTTTGGCAATTTGGCGTGAGATTAAGCTGGGCAGCGTGAGAGCGTGACACAGAAATGCGTGAGAGTTGGCAACCCCACACACGGGATACATTCACAACGCGTGTTCAGTCCGTCTGGCGCGTTTTCAGTTCATGCCTTTGGAAACTTAACTTTCATAGAAATTAATTTGAGAAGTTAAAACACTTACATTGCTTAGCATCCGTTTAAATTAATGCCTGCAGCTGCGATAGTTGTGAGTGATCTCCCACTTCCTATCCTATGTGCGGGTTGAAAACACGTGGAAATAGCTCTCTCTGCTGGCTGTAGTCTTTAGCCTCTTGCCAAAAAATCCAAAGATGACGCAAATATGGGGGGAGCACAAATCCATATGCTGCTGAAGTAACCCTTTAAGTGTTTTCTGTACATTTGATTTACTGTTTGTATTATACACAAAATATAATCTAAAAAGTCATGAAATATACTGTGTTCCAAATTATTATATGTTTCTCTTTGGAAGCTTTGGTTAGGGGTGGCTGAAATGCACATTTAACTGCCTGGAGGTTATTGAGACTCCAGAAACTCCAACAGTTTGCCACTCAACAGTGGCTTTTTTTTATAGCTGTCCTTTTAATTCAATTAATTTGTTTGACAGAAACTTCCCTTAAAGCCACTATGTAATTGTTCACCACTAGAGAGGTCACTTATTCGAAACAAAGGCATAGATTGACGACGTCTGGATTTCGCGGATCGTTTATTATGCCTCAGGTAACCGCTTCCGCTTTTTCTGGCCATGCGTATGTGGGGTAACTCATTCGGTTAGTTTTCCCGACCGACAATCGATGCTCATTAATCGATTATTAACCGTTAACTGATAAGATTATAATATCGAATTGGCATTAAATAAAAATACAATTGACAAGTGACCTAGGTAAAAAAAAACCTAGGTTAAAAATACTTTTTTCACATGTTTATTTTATTGTGCAAACAGCAGAACATAATGAACAGCTCAACAACAGAACCTAGATTAACATTTTCATGCACCTGCAGCGTTTTTGACAACCGAGAAAAACATTATCTCTTTAGTCTTTAGTGTCTTTTGTGTTTCATATGGTTTTTTATAATATAAAACCAGAAATCGAGGGTTATGTGGGAATGACTTCATTGATAGGGGATGCACGAATATTATTTGTGTTCTGGTTATTTCTCTGGTTTAAAACATACTTGGAAACATTTGGGATAATGTAAGTAATTCAACAAAATATATAACATTGTTCTAGTGTTTTCTGATATTTTTATTTTAAAAAATCATATATATTGTGCCTTTTATTTAGCCTTTTTCTGTAAAAGTTCTTCTGTGCTCTCTAAATCATTCACAAATCGTTTGATAGTTCAATAATCTCTATTCAGTTTTTGCAAATTGTGAGTTTTTTTTTTCATGCCTTTTGCAAGACATTGCACCATTCCACGCTTTTCATCTTCAGAAAGATCTTTCTTCCTCCGCATATTGCACGAGAGCTGACTTGCTTAATAATGTTGAATAAACTCTTTATGTTTTCCATTTACATAAGTAGACCTGGCAAAGGTATTAATTAACCTGTCTGAGTTTGATACCAGTTATCTAAAATTATATGAGAAATGAAACAAACAAACATTTTCTTTGAAAAGCTAAAATCTGAATGTTTATTGTACTCAAATTCTACTGATGTCACTTGCATAATAATTTGGAACACACAGTGTAAGGAGGAAACTGTATCTATTATGAACACAAAGTATTAAAGGGTTAGTTTACTCAAAAATGAAAATTCTGTCTTTAATTATTCACCTTCATGTCGTTCCAAACCTGTAAGACATTTGTTCATCTTCGGAAAACACAAATTAAGATATTTTTAAAGGGGGGGGGGGGGGGGGGGGACACTCAGTTTCAGTCAATCTCATGTCAATCTTGAGTACCTATAGAGTAGCATTGCATCCTTCATATCTCTGAAAAGTCTTTAGTTTTATTATATTTATAAAATAAATATAGGCTGTACCGAGTCTTTCCAGAAAAAAACGAGCGCCTGGAGGCGTATCGTGTGGGCGGAGCTAAAGAATGAGGAGCGCACGTCCTCAAGCTTGGAGAAACTCATGGCTATCGATTCTCAGCTAATACAGATATGATCCAGAATCAGATCCGGAGGCTGAAATAAATTGAACAGGAGAAACAGCAACAGCAGGACGTCCGTCTCTGTGGTATGTACTGTATTTAGTGGCCTGTCAACATTTGTGTGTCTTTACTCGCAGTTTATGAGGACATGATTCGGTTTATGGACTATTGTATGCGACTAAACCTTAGCAGTAGCAAGCAAAACGGTTTTGCATGTCAGACTAGTGTAACGTTATTCAGAGAACAGCAATGGAGTAACGTTAGCGCATTTGAATGACGAAGTACGCGATCGTGTCGTTTACTGATGTTTACTCACGCGACGAGCCAACAGTATAGACATTTGAAGCAGTTTTACTCATCGGCTGCTTCCAAAGCAGGACCGAACCTTTATCGCTGGGACCGCTCCGTCAAAAACACACTTCTTTGGTATGATTTGGTGAAGTCCTGTGACAGCAGTGACCGTGGAAATCCACTTTGCAACGTGACTGAAGCGATGTTGTGAAGCTTTCCGTCGTTTCTGCGTTCAAATCGGTTCAAATGCAGCGCTGCCTTCCCGGAATGCTGTGCTGAAGCGTTGAAGTCGCTCGACGTCACCCATAGGAATAAAGTGGAGCGCGGCGCGACCATAGGGCGCGTCAGAAGTGTTCACGGATGACTGGATCTGCACCTTGAGAGAGTGTTTATGGGCGTGCATTTCCTCTCTCGCTCTAGTCACGCGTGCGCGCGCACCCTACCGGGAGAAGAGCCCGTACGGCCCATACAAGGACCTTCCGATCTATTGACGTCAAGCCGACCCATACTCGAAAAATACTCTCCGAAACTTGTGAGAAACCAGAAGGCGTATTTTTGACACAGAAATACTCCATCAAAAGTCCAACATTAGTTTTTGAAACGTTGTCTATGTTTAGGATGGGAATCCAAGTCTTTAACAGTGTAAAAAGCTCAGTATGCATGAAACAGCATTTCACCCCCCCTTTAATGAAACCTGGGAGATTTGTGTACCTCCATATAGCTAGACAATCTATGAATCTTTCAACCTACTACCATTTTCAAGCCCCGAAATGCTAGTAAAAACATCTGAGTCTGCTCTCACATTTACACAACATGCATGCTTTTTGAATGCGCCTTGGAGATTAATATTATTGTGTGGTAAGGTGTTTTTTTTTTTTTTTTTACAGTCTATGGTTGTGGCTAGATGGGGTATAGCAACCCTTACGAAAGGAAAATATATTTACCAATATATTTTCTTGAAATATATTTTAATAGATGGAATAATATATTGATGGTATTATAAAATGTATTATATATTCATGCAATATATTGCAAAATATACAAATGATTGCTGCTTTCAATATATTGCAATATAAATATAAATATTAAATCCCATATATGTGAATATATTGCATGATATTTTCAGATATGTTGCAATATATTTTTGTTTCGTAAGGGAACGGTTGGAAGTGAGTTAAAAT
Source organism: Pseudorasbora parva (assembly GCF_024679245.1). NCBI lineage: Eukaryota > Metazoa > Chordata > Actinopteri > Cypriniformes > Gobionidae > Pseudorasbora > Pseudorasbora parva. The sequence continues at coordinate 12,625,141 of NC_090180.1, forward strand.
CTCATGATAAAATTACATTAAATAAATGTACTTACCATGTTGAGTTTTATTAATGCCAACCCTAAACCTCTCTCTCTGTGGGCATGCTTTTGTGAAATATGAGGACACATTTGTGACATGTGTATAATGACATGGGTATGACATAGGTATTACAAGGAGAGGGTGCCTTGTGAGGACAATGGCCATGTCCTCACTTTTCAAAATGCTTATAAATCATACAGGATGAGTTTATTTTATTTTTTAGAAAGTAAAAATGCAGAATGTTTCCTGTGATGGGTAGGTTTAGGGGCAGGGACAGTGTAGGGGGATAGAGAATACAGTTTGTACGGTATAAAAACCATTACGTGTATGGAATGTCCCCACATGTCACAAAAACCAATGTGTGTGTGTGTGTGTTTTTACATGAAGGATGACCTCAAACTATTTAAATTCGATTATACCACAAATCATCAATCAAAGAGCCGAAAGGCAAAATGGAAAGACAAAAAGCTGATTTAATGCCAGGTCCTTGAATGTACTTCTGTAATTAAATTACCGTTAGCTCTTACAAATACAGTTTAAATTCAGAGTGGCTGTGTGTACTGTATGACTCCTGATTGATGACCACCATCATGAAAGTCTTGACCCCTTTTTTTAGGCACATACAAAGATCCCAACCATTTCCCAGTCGTTCATGAATACTGCTTAGTCTAAGTAAAAAAAAAAAAAAAGTTTTATAAATGTTATTTGGGAATATTTCCTGTTGCATGTACCAACTGGGAATTTAAAAAAAAAGTCTTCTAACATTCAATTCCATTTAAATTCCTGGAAATCAAAATGGTACATTTCCCTGGTATTTCCAGGGTTTCTTTCTACTATAATCTTCTAAATATTTCCAATATAAAGGTAGTGTTGTTGATGTTAAAATACTTATGCCATCTGTGCGTCGATTTCTGCAAAACATAAGTAAACACTTGGGGGTGATGTAAAAACAGCAACATGGGTTCAACCAATATTCCTTTAAGGCAGTGGTTCTCAAACCGGCCCTGGGGTCCCCTCAACACTGCACATTTCACTGTCTTCCTCATCAGAGGGCCTCCATTCAATTCATGAATGGGAATTTGAATTGAATTGACTCCGCCCCACAGGAAGTTGAATTTGAAGTGGAATTAAATTAATGACAATTCAAAGAAATTCCACAGTCACACAACAGAGAATGTGTTGACTCTCACATACATTCAGTGTTAGGACAGTTACATCAGAAATGTAATTGCTTACTGTTATAAGTTACTCATTATAAATGTGGTTTGGATTTATAAATGCAAAGCAATTTCCTTTTAATATGATTAGTAATTAATTGAATTACACATTTTACCTCAGTAATACAACGATAACCATGATTTTTTAATTTAATAACACAATTTCATTACATGCATCTACACTGTAAACATATTACACAGTATCTACTTAATTAAATATTATTAGTAGAATGTGCTTTTTTAATTTAAGTTGAAAAAATAAAATATATAAATTAGAGTAAATAATAATAATAATAAATAATAATTCATTACATTTATATAGCGCTTTTCTAGGCACTCAAAGCGCTTTACATAGAAGGGGGGAATCTCCTCAGCCACCACCAGTGTGCAGCATCCACCTGGATGATGCGATGGCCGCCATATTGCGGCAGAATGCTCACCATACACCAGCTGATTGGTGGAGAGGAGACCGAGTGATTAAGCCAATCCAATCAGGAGAGGGAGATTATTAGGAGGCCATGATGGACAGGGGCCAGTGGGCAAATTAGGCCAGGATGCCGGGGTTACACCCCTACTCTTTATCGAAGGACATCCTGGGATTTTTAACGACCATGAATATGACCTGTTTATATTTGACTTTCAGTTATGTTATTCAATTAATAGTATATTTGATTGAACTTGTTATTGCACTAACATTAGCAAAATTATTGCTCATTGAACAAAGCAACATTATTCATAATCATAATTATCATCATAATAATAATACTTGCAGTTATTCACATCACAACCTAAACCATAAGCTCTACTCTTCTGCACAATGGTAACAGTCAAACCTTTAACATAACAGAAATTCTTTCAAATGTCAAACATAAATGAACATATACATATATCTGTTAATATACATTAACAGATTATTCCCTTCACTCAAAAACACATTAAACAACACTTCATTTCAATATTAATCTCCATTTGCAGCCATATGCAAAGCATGCTGGGAACTAATAATGGTGTCTCTAAATAAAAATGCACAACTGAGCTAATTCTAAGCCAGCAGCCATATCACCCTGTAGCCCAAGACTGGTTTCGCACTGAAGCTAAGCAGGGCTGAGCCTGGTCAGTACTTGGATGGGAGACCAACTGGGAAAACTAGGTAGCTGCTGGTAGAGGTGTTAGTGAGGCCAGCAGGGGGCGCTCACCCTGTGGTGTGTGTGGGTCCAAACACCCCAGTATAGTGATGGGGACACTGTACTGTCAAAGAGCACCGTCCTTTGGATGAGATGTTAAACTGAGGTCCCGACTCTCTGTGGTCATTAAAAATCCCATGACACTTCTCGTAAAAAAGTAGGGGTGTAACCCTGGTGTCCTGGCCAAATTCCCTCGATTGGCCCTTACCAATCATGGCCTCCTAAGAATCCCCATCCACTGAATTGGCTCTATCACCCTCTCTCCTCTCCACCTATCGCTGGTGTGTGGTGAGCGCACTGGCGCCGTTGTACTGTGGCTGCCCTCGCATCATCCAAGTGGATGCTGCACACTGGTGGTGGCTGAGGAGAGACCTCTGACATGAGTGTGAAGCGCTTTGGGTGTACAGTAGTACATATGAAAGCGCTATATAAATGCTTTATTCATTCATTCAATTCTCTTAAAATAAACAAGTAACATTATTTTCCTTAATTTTATCAGCTTAATCAGTTCCTAAATTCAAGCTTCAAAATTGCTTACGTTTCCTTAAAAAATTAGGAAAGTGTATCTCTTGGTTTTATTTCTATACAACACTGAACCACCATTTATAATAATAATAATAATATACACAATATTTTTTAATTATCACCCTTACTTTTTTTGGTGAAAAGTGCAAGACCCATGATTAATTTTTTACTGTCACTCCTTAACCCTGAATACATTTTGTTCTAAATATATACAATAATGAAATAAATTACCCCCTCAAGTTTAATTAGTTTTGTTCCAATGTTATTTTCCTTTCAAAGTAATTAAATAACACAAAAATGTTGTTAATGCAGTTATCATCAAAACTCACTGATCAACAGTGCTGCATCTAATTCTCAGTGGCTCCTCGGGTGTTTTATCATCGAGTCTGCAGCGTTCTGCTCTGAAGATCTGTCCTGCAACACTAAAGAGTCTCTCAACAGGTGCAGATGAAGCTGCTATGGCAAGATGGACTTGCATATGAATTTCTTTGAATTTTTCTTGAATTTTAATTCTGCTTCCTTTAATTCAAAATCGAATTCTAGATCCTGTTTTTGACATCAATTCAAAGTCAAATTCAAGAATAGAACAGGAATTTGGGAGTCCTATTAATGTGCAAAGTAACACTTTAACTAATTAGTTTCTTTTTCAAATAAGTAATGCAAGTTACTTTTTTCTATTATTACTATTTTCTATTTATGTAGAATAGAATAGACTAGTATGTTGAGAGAAATCGTAAATTTACATTTGACAATCTAGAACTTTTTTTGTTATTAAAAAAACAAACAAGCAAGCCCAGGTGAGAAAAAGTAAGTCATGTATGTAATGCATTACTTTCCATAAACAGTAACACAATTAGTTATTTTTTAAGGAGGGAGTAATGCAATATTGTAATGCATTACTTTTAAAAGTAACTTTCCCCAACACTGCCCATTAGTTCACTGAACACATGAATGTTAAAGTTGGCATGGAACGGAAGTTGTAATGAACTTTTCTTCCCTAATTTGTGACACACATTCCAGAGAAGCGGTTTCTCGAACAAAAATAGGGCTGGACATCATCCATCCATCCATAGGGAATTGATTGGATCATTGCACGGTTGTGGTTTGCTATTGGTCGATCTCATGCGAGTGACAGGTTGTCCTGCCCTCGTGCTACTTCACATCACCAGAGAAAAGATGATGCTGCAAGAGGAAAGGGGGAAGTTATTTTGATTAAAGATTATGAGTAAACACCAATAAAAAAAAAAAGATGTGCAAAGATAAATTGTTTATAATAAACACTGCAATATTCCATAAAAATAAATAAATAAATAAATAAAATAGCCAATTTTGATTTCATGGTGACTAACATCCAAGTCAAGGTATGCAGGTTCTCATAGCTTTGTGTTGCTCAATCGGTGAATTATCACAGCCAGTTTTCACTCCAGCGGCTGAATAACTTCTGCATGAGCTGTTCACCTATAGCACCATGGCAACATCAGCTATTAAAGAAACAGCAAATCTAACTCTCTTCTAGATTTCAGCTTTATAGCATCATTCTGTGAGATTGGAACTAAAAGATTTAGTGTAAGATCAACAAGACATTCCTCATAAATCAAACATGCTTTACATCCAATGACGTAATGGCTTAAATGATGTGATTGAGTGAGTGCTTTTGAACTAAACTGATCAATCTCTGTTGGTTAGAGCAAAACTGAAACAGTAGATTATCTACTTGAAATGTAATCGATCATTTATTCCAAGTTTTACATAAATTATAAGTATGTTACACAGACGTGTAAATTCGGAGTCTATTGTCATATATTTGAAGGGTTTTCAGGGACACAGACAGAACCGCAAAAAACAAAAACAAAAAACAATGGAAGTAAAAGAAAGATAAAGCAATCAAAACAGCTTACAGAACCATACAACCTGAACACATTTTACCACAGAAACTTTAAATATGAAGACAAACGAAGAACGCAATGAGCTTTTGCACATACAGCACAGGAAAAAAAAAATCCATGACTGAGTGAATCATACAGATATGATTCATACAAAGAGTAAACAATTATCACTTTTAATACAATACTGTCCAGAATCCGTATTTAATACTGATGAAAAGTAGTTTTATATCTAAACGGGTTAATCATAGCAATCACAAAATAACCAAACAAAAGTTTAACAAATAGTCTTTTTTATTTTAAAATTCCCTGCCTCAAATATATAAACTTGATTCTCTAACCAAGGCTCTGTATGTACAGGGTTGAACATCTTTGAATTGGATACGTCTATTAAGAAATTGAGGTATACTGTCAAGAAATTCAATCTGACATCAAGTTACTTTTCATCAAGTTTCTTTAGCATTGTAGAGTCACCGATTACCACAGCACCATTGCTACCACTGGAGGACAAAAGAAAGCTAGTGGAAATCTGCAGACTTGAGGAAAACTCACGTTCAGGAAATCCTTCACTACGTTAGACATGCCCGTATATTCCTGGATAAAATGGAAACTCCAAGTGCTTAAAATTGGTCAATATTTACAAAAATGGATACTTTATAATTACAAATTTGGATGGTTTGTAATGCTGACTTTATTTTATATTTGAACGATTGACATCTTGTGGAAAATTTTGGTTGCACTGTTGGTTCTCAAACATGAAAGAAAAACTCTTTATGGTTATCAATATTTCATCAATTCAATTTTGATATACATGCAAGACTTAAAGGCAATTGAGAAAGAACAGTATTGTACAAAATAATAATTACAGTATTACCAAAAATGCACTTTCAATAGCACCTTAAGTGTTTGGGTGTTTACAACAAGAGCACACCACTGTGGTTGTCTTTCTCTGAGCAGCACCTGGAGGAGGATCCGAAAAGGATACAGGGAAAACGAGTAGGAACGGGATTGGGAATTCATTTGATAGGGGAAGGGTTGAGATCAAGAGTGAATGGTGCTGGGATTAAGTTTGGAATGGGACTAAAAAAAACAAGGTTTAAAAGAGTTTGGAAATGGGAAAAGATTCCTACAGGCTCTAGGCTGGGTAGAGTGGTGAGATGATAAAGGAGTGGGTCCTCCTCCTTCGCCTGAAAGTGCGCCATTGTCCACCAGGTAGTTCATGTCCTCTCACTCTCTCTCGGTTTGATTCCAATTGCAGGTTTTCAGTCATGTGACTGGGATCCCACCAAGGCGATGAATATTCCATTTCAGATTACACAGTGCGGGTGCTGGTGTGTGTGTTTGTGGCGCAAGGAGGGGGCGGGTTGGGGGTCTCTTGGCTGGCCACACTCCTTGACCTTTGCCATAAAGGTAGAGAGGGGTGTCTTTTAGCCGAGGAAGCAGACGGGGCCTACCTCAAAGCCAAACCTTTGACTGGATTCCCCAAAGTCATTCAACATGACATCGATGATGGGCACCTGGTCGATGCGTGGAGTGTTAATTTCCATCACAGACTTAGAATATCCCTGCTTCAGCTGAAACAGAAATAGGTGAATTTCATGTTATTACTGAAATGCTTTTTAGCACCATTAAACAACAAGCGGTGGAGCCAGACTACACCCCCGACATCTGATTGGCCACCCCACGGCAAAAATGAAATTCTCGTCCTGTGTGCATTATAGCCTATTTGGAGTATGTTTAAGGTTTACAATCGAAATTAAGTTTCCCGAAAAACTTTGATGAAAGTCAGTGTGTAAAGCCAGGTACACAGTACGATTTTGGTCACGATTTGGCCATCTGAGACAAATTTAGCGATTCCTCTGATCCTAGGCTGAAATCTTAAATCGGATCATTAGTTTGACATGTTCACTAACAGCAGATTAATGGCCTCTGCGATCAAATTTGACCTCCAGCGAAATTCTGGCTGTGTCAGAAGATTTGACTCACAGTCCTGTAGTGTGACTTCTCCTGGTGACCATCAAAGTGTTTTTCAAGACAAGCCATTTCAATCCCACGTGTAATGCAGCTCACAGTCACCAAACATGTCATTGATGATGTAAAACTTGACTTTTCTTTGCGGGCATCTGTTTTTACTGCGTCTTGACTGTCGTACAGTCTGACATTAATGACAACTGAGATCCTACAGTGTCACATTGCTTACAGTGAATATCATGTTTGTACAGTCTGACAAGCAACAATCGTAAAGGACTATTATAAATTGTACAGTGTGCGCCCGGTTTAACATTATCTTTTGCTCCATCAGCAGACAGATAATCAGATAATTAGGAGAAATAAGAGTTCCAAATTTAGCCTAACAGCCTACATTATTTGCACATCTATGCTAGTAATACACACTGTGTAGTCACGGTGTGTATTACTGTTAAGATAAAGCCACATTGAAGAACTCAATTGATCACTCTTCACATTCATTTTATCTCTTCTGGTCTATGGACCCCCTGAAGTAGCCTTGGCCACCCCATGTTTAAACCTCTAGTTCCGTCACTCTACAACAGTTCGATCTGATCCTCTAATTTGATATACAGTTCAACAGCATTGAGATGTTTCACCATTTATACCACTTCAATTTAGTGTCATTGTTAAATAAACCGAAAAACTATAAAAAATATTTTTCGCGAATTGAAAAGTACAAAAATATAAATATTAGATGGAAAATGGAAACTTAAAGCTGCACTGTGTAACTTTTTAAGTTTATTCTTAGCTAAAAACACTTATACTTTAAAAAATATGTGCTCATTAATGTATATTTACTTCTTTCAAGTAATAAAGTAAAGTATTCTCATAAGTTTATAATATGCCAATGAAAATACATACGGGTGAGGGGTTCGAATGCCGGTCGCCATGTTGCCCCTCCATCTTGAAAGTACATTAGCCAAAGAGGGACATACCCATAAATTCAAGCTTCGCTTTTCGCGTTTTAACACTCGATGGCAGTCATGAACGAGGTCGAACTGGAAGCCATGTTAATCTTGGACTAAATCAGCCACCGTAGGAGTTAAAACGAAATCAGAATTGAGAGGAACAGAAACTATTATTCACTGGATGGTCATATACCTTTACACCGCTAGATGGGGGAAAATATCACACAGTGTAGCTTTAAAAAATAAATGTAAATATTAGAAACTAACTGATATAAAAATTAATTAGAGCTAAATTAAAAAACAAAACGCAATTATGGAAAAGTTTAAAATGTCATTCAAAATATTAATAAATACTATAACAACATACTGTAATTAATGCTAAAACAACACTTATACAACAGCACAACGGTATTCTTGTTCATGTTATATTGCTTAAGTACAGTTAGGAAACATGATATACTGGTTATCGATGGTTATGTTATCCATTTAATCTTTTTTTTAAATGATCAGTGACACCCTATAGACCTTATGTGCTAAAGAAGCAAGCAGGCAGCCATCTTTAGAATTTTCTGCAGTAGCTCTGTATATTTTCATGGCATAGCTGTCGAAGAGTAATTAGCTGGTGAAGTGGATTTACTTACTGTAGAGTTAACAAAAGTTATCATGAGCATTGCAATGTTTGAAACGGACGTCATAACAAATAACAGTAGACTGAAGATTTAAAATGAGCGGTTCATACTCAAATCCGTAAGATCTTGCCTTCATGCCGTGGAAATACAAACCAGAAGACAGAACACAATGAGCACAACGCTGAAAAGGGGCGGGGCTACATACGGCCCATATTGGATATATTCTATATATGGTCTGAATTTTTACATTAAGATTACCTTTGCCATCATCTATCGTTCACTTAAAGTTAACTTTTTCAGCATTTAAAAAAGTGATTAGGTAATTTATTAGTTAATTTGGTTTTGTTTTTTCAGACAAAATAGTACAGAATTGTAATATCTGCCATTTATTGTTATTTACTATAAAAGGAAAAAAATATTGGTTTATTGTATCATCCAAAATTGTTCCTAAAATCAACAGCAGTCTTACCGAGCAGCCATCTGAAAGAGTCTTGATGAAGGGGTTGTTGTCATAGGACATTTCCTCATCATTAGAGCCCAGGAAGCGCAACGCCTTGTCATAGTTGTCAGCCTTGGCGTCATACCAGGCCACAGACTGATGGCATATGTATGTGAAGTTCTGCCGGGCAGAAGAGCTGAGCAACTTGAGGAATGTCATCTGGACTGAGTTTATCGAGCCCTCCTCAACATCCACATAAGACAACTGAGACACAGGGAATACAAGGATCAGACATCTGACCGAAAGGAGAACTTCCAATTTTGTAGGGATGAAAATCGATGGAAATGTTCTGGTTCCTTGATCCAATTAACAATTCTTATAGTACTTTTTGGAAAGCACCTTTCTATAATTAGTTCTAAAATAAAACAAATAAGCAAAATAATATTTTTTGTAAGATATTTTAGCGGTTTTAAGATATTTTAGCTAGTGCAACAAAACTAGTGTTTTAGTAAGTTAATAATCATTCAGTAAACTGACAAGTTCTGGAAAAAAACAGTTCTTGATTCCCAATCCTAAACTACTGTCACCTATCAAGCAATAGAGACATTCATGACCAAATTGCTGAGCTTTGATTCAAAGTTTATGAAATTTATAATAGAAGAGAAAAATGGGCACTTACAATTTTTCCACGCTTAAATTCACTGAACCAAGATCCTGGGGACTCCTTTGGCCAGTTTGATATTCTAACCTGGAATAAATGGAAACTGTGATCAAATAATTCACCAAGATAATACAGTTCTTTATTCTTGATTTATTTTAATACCAATCATGAGATTTAGCAGAGATGAGTTCCTCTCACCCCTGAGGATTTCTTATCAGGGTAAACGCAAGTTTCTCCTCCTGCAGTGAAGTTACAGTACACTTTAAAGGCGTCTCCTATGCATCCCATATTTGGATCGATCCAGTAATGTCCTACAGTGAAGAAAATGTATGTTAAAATTCTATAGTTTTTTCACCCAATGCATCTATTCCTCTTTATCTGTTTTATCTTTAAGTATTAAGCCTATTTAAGCCTAGTTTGCTTCAGACAGACTTAACTGTCTCTTGTGCATGTCATACAATCAAAAAAGGGATAATTCTCTGCCTTATCTTTGCTAAAGTAACCGCATAACTTTCTCTCACCATCAGGGAAGTCTGGTTGGCTGAGCTGCAGGTCTTTGCAGGTTCTGGCGGGGTTATCCTCCGTTCCCAGTGGGAACTTCATGCGTTCAATGTCCTGCTTGAGGTTGTTGAGGGATCCAAACACATCCTCCATTCCCTCCATACCATAATCCATCATTCCCGCTGCTTCATCATCCTGCATGTCGGGTGACCTCCGCGCTTTTTTACTTGTCTGGATGGGGAGGGGCTGGATGATGTCACCAGCTGGGCCCTAGTGAAAGATAATCAAAAACAAATCACTGACAGTTCTCTAGGGTCCCACTGGAGACCTAAGCATGTCAATTAGGTTTTCAGCACAGCTCTCAATACAATTTATGCAATACAATACTTTTCTTACCGGAGGACCTGGTGGTCCAATCAAGCCAGGATCTCCCTTCTGGCCAGCTGAACCCTTGGGAAACAGAAACATGGATTATAACTGGAAAATATATGAACAACCTCATTAACCGTGTGTAATAGAGAGGCTCAGCACTTACAGTTGATCCTTTGGAGCCCTTCTGTCCTTGAGTGCCCTGAAGATAGAGACAACAAAGAAATCAATTTAGCACATGTTAAATTTACAAAAGAAAACATGTACCATGTTTACATGCACACTGCAAAAATACATTAACCTTATTGCTAAAACTAGATCAAGATTCTTGAAATCAAACAAGACAGCTGGCATACTGTATGTCTGTTTTAATCATGTGCAACATGTTTCTTTTAATGAATGTAAAAACATTTATAACATCTAAAAAGAGTTCATGAAAGAATTCATAAAAATACTACTACCCAAAATAACTCCAATGCAGTGGTATAAATGGCAAGAGTTGGCAAACAACTTCAGGTTTACAAAAAAAGAACAGCTTGGTGATAGCATGCATTGAGGATATATTCATAATAGCTGTGGAATCGAGGTTTGACCAGAAAATGGGTCTTAATCAAAAAATGATATGCATACAAATATGGTCAATCTTAGTGCTAAAGTAAAATAATAATGAAAAAAAAAAAACAGCTTACAGGAATACCAGGAGGACCTGGAGGACCGAGTGGACCAGAAGGACCAACGGGACCCTGAAATCAATAAAGCAATTCCTATTTTTTAGGGCAGAATCAATACATATTTTTAATGAACATAAATCATTGTAAAAATGTAGAAAACACTTCTAAGTGTGTATTCTTAAAAAACAGCATTTATGAGGAGCAGACCAAAGCACAACTCTGACCCTAAACTAACTCGGGTGTATTGAAAAAGCACTCACTGCATCACCCTTGCCTCCACCAAGCCCCTGGGGTCCTTGCAGTCCTCGGTCACCCTTCTCTCCTGACTCACCAGGAGGACCGATCAGACCAATCAGACCTGGATGACCCTGGAAGAGTAAAAGGAAACTTTAATACCAAGCCACAGGTTTTGACAGCAGTGTAAACTAGAGGAAAACACACATAAGCCTACTGTATATTTTGCAGATGCTTTTTAAGTAAACATACAGACAACATTTTTTTGTGATTCCGCAGATTCCAGCTTTTGATTGAGTGCAAGCGGTATTTAACCCAGAATTATTTGGCAGAGAAGAACTGGCTCCCAGACCGAAGCTGGTTTCTCCCAAGGTTTTTTCCCCTGTTTCTGTCACCTGATGGAGTATCGATTATCGATTTGACTGCACTGACTGACACTATTGTATGAGAACAAAACTGAACTGAACTAGATGATGACATTACAGCTCTTCTTCAGAGCTGCTTTATAGCTGAATCGACTTTGTTTCATAAATGACGAATTTTGCAACATCATTAACAATTGAACTGACTTGAGCTGAATAACGACACGGTTGTCTTCTGTTGAGCTGAAACTGAGAGTAATAGACTGAAATGTTCAGTGGAACAATAGCATAAAAAAACAATAAAATACTGAAATATCAAACTATGTATTTTATCATGTTAAAAATAAAGCATTGTTTTGTTACCGCAGTCAGTGTGTGCAATACAAATCATATTTAAGGCACAATTTAAGGCTACTCAAGTGCTTTAGTTTCTATTCAACACCTGATATTTACAGCTATAGCTACTGTACTTGCCTCTCCACAATATTAATACCGAAAACACTCTGGCATCTCAGCACGTCTCCGCTCATAAAATAGATTTACAGAGTTATACCGCATTGATTATGTATCGCAGGCAGAGTAACAGTTTAATCATTGTCTGACACTGTATTTAATCTACAGCACTAAGAGCTTGTTTATTCCTTGTCGTTATGTGAAATAGGGATGCCAGTAAGGCCAGCTGCTCTCATAAACTTTCAACAGGGCTCAGCATTATTGTAAATATACATGGATATATTTTGCAAAGGAAACATTTTAAAAACTGCAGAAACTCTTTGGCGATGTTTATGGCACCAATGTAAATATATGAATTACTATCCAAAAGTTTGGGGTCGGTAAGATTTGTAACATTTTACTTAAAGCCCTTATTTATAATGCATAATAAAGTATTTATAATGTACATTATAATACATTATATCTTTGGTCCCACTTTATATTAGATGGCCTTAACTAACATGTACTTACATAAAAAAGTGTTCATATTGTATTGCATTACATTTTTGCTGATATTGAGGTGGATACGGGTAAAGTTAGGGACAGGTGTGGGTAAGTTTAAAGGTGTCCTAGAATGAAACATTGAATAAACCATGGCATAGTTGAATAACGAGAGTTAAGTACATGGACATCACATAAAGTGAGTCTCAAACACCATTATTTCCTCCTTCATATGTAAATCTTGTTTGTGAAAAACACCACGGAAAAACTGGCGATTCTCAACATAACGCCATCTGTGACGCAATCGCTGGGGATCATTAATATGTACGCCCCCAACATTTGTATACGATAGCGCTCACGCGAGGACAGCGAAAATCGCAGATCATGGAAATAGATAAGTATTATAATGTATTATAACCGTGGTTACAATTATTCACAAGACCATACAATGCATTATAAGGTGCATTACATTGCATAATTACGGCATTACAATTACATGTATAAATATGAAAGGTGAAATAAACTCATCATTACTCAAGTCTTGTCACATGATCCTTCAAAAATCATTCAAATGATTTGATGCCCAAGAAACATTCCTTCTTGCTTTCATTATTATTATTAATAACAAATAGATATCTTTTGTATTAAATAAATACTACATTCAAAAATATTATTTATTTAAAACATACCTTCTCACCCTTAGTACCAGGGTCACCTTTCAAGCCAGGAAGACCAGGAGGACCCTAGAATTTGTCAAGACACATACATTTGTCATAGACTTATGAATGATACTTTTATATATATATATATATATATATATATATATATATATATATATATATATATATATATATATATATATATATATATATATATATATATATATAAAATTATTATTATTTTGCCTAAATACTTTTAAACCTTTAGACTGAGTAAACAACATAATGGTGTCTCATTGTCTCTTCTTACCATTGGTCCAGGAGGACCGTCCTGGCCAGATGCTCCAGGAAGTCCCTGCTCACCCTGAAAGAGCAGACAGAATCCATCAGCTCATTAATACACACCCAAGCATTGCAAAAATGAATGCATGGCACACATACTCAAACCTACTGAATAGACAAGGAGAGTGATTCAACTTGAAAAGCTTAATGATAAAAATTAAGAGATTCTTGCGTACTGCTCTAATATAATTATGCAGACAATTTGGACTATATGAGATATCAGTTTCCAAATGCATACCACAGGCCCAGGGATGCCACGTAAGCCCTCAGCTCCAGACTTTCCAGGAGGCCCCTGGGGGCCAACAGGCCCAGTTTTGCCCGCTGGACCCTCACCACCGGCCTCACCCTGTGTGATGAAAAGGGATAATGTACTTATCAATACAGAAAAAAAAAAACATGGCATGAATAGGGCTGACTCGGTGGCTACTTACTTAAGTGATAAATAATTGCATTATATTAAATAAAAAAATTATAAGGTGAGGAAATATCTTTTAAGGACATTCTATATATCTAATGTTTTTAGTCATTTAACACATATCAATGCAATTGTTTCTTTTTCTTAAAGAGCACCTGTGATATCCATGCAAATGTGATAAAATTAATAATAACACTGGATCAGCAAATCATTTTGAAGAACTAAAGCTTTTAGAAGACAAACATAGATTTCCTGTCACTTCCTGTGACTGAACCTGTATTATAAGCTTAATTTGTTCTGGCATCCAATTAGGCTTTCTTGTGCTCAGATCTTTCAATGAGGATTTTAAAAGTCAGGACCAGTCAGTGTCGTGAGATTGGATTCAACAGACAAAAGCATGGGCAGATAACAAATCAAACATTCAGGAGGACGAACGATTTACGCTGCATTACAAATGACAATCATGTTGTTTGGTTGTTCGGGTGTTATTTTAAATAATGGAATTAGTCTTACCTTTGCACCCTTCTCTCCTTGCCTGCCTTCTGTACCAGCTGGGCCAGCAGGACCCTTGAAGACAGAAACACACAACTCAAAACAAAACCTTCCACAGCAGATATCTATACAGAGCTATCAACAATAAAAAGTTGCTGCACAACAAGACAGTGTACTTTCTTTTTCCCTCCGTTTCTTCCCCATGACATATAGAAGCTACATTTTTAGAATCCATTGTTCACTGATATCTCATAAAAGCATGCTCTGGAAACTTTATAACCGAAGCTCTCTGACTACTCCATTCAGACAGGGGAGCCCTAAATTTAGAGATTAGGTAGTTTCTTATGGATTATATTTTTATTTCTTGCATATGTTGTGATTATTTTATGATTATTTTAATTATATGTAATTATATTTTAATTAATTCTATGTAAAGCACTTTGAATTACCATAGTGTATGAAATGTGCTATATAAACATAAATGCCATTAAGACATCTATGAGATTGAGCTTAGCTATTGCGCTACCCATTAGCAAACAAAGTAACAACATTTGAGAAACTACGTTTCTTTTCGTACACAGTATTTATTCAAGCAAATTGATTTTTTTTTAAAATGTTTATATATTTTTACCTGAACACAAGACCAAATACCATTTAAGACAATACATTTTTGAGTGAATATGTTAGCAAAAGTTAACGGCCATTTTTATTTGTGAGAAAAACGCTTCCCAGCCAAAAACTGAATTTTCTGTTTCCGTGTTTTCACTGTCAGATGCTAGGGGGCGCTATTACGCATCTTCTGAATGAGTACAAAATCTCCTGACTAAAACACGCGAGGATGACGCAGTAAAAGAAAGATTGCAAGTAATCATATGTATATGTAAAATAATGTGATCGTCATCATTAAACAGCTTATGAATCAAAATGATCTAATGTTACTGAATTAAATGTGGACGCAAGACGAGCTACAGGACTGTGCAAGCATTAGGGGTGTTCATGAAGTCGACCTACTCCATCTGTGTTTGATCACTGTTCTGAATCTGATCGGGATGCAGTCTTTCATAAAATGTGATTTTCTCAGCTTTTTGTTTAAATTGTAACTTTTTTTATGAAACTTATTCAAGTGTTGAAAAAAGGAATGCATGAAGCTAAAATAAAAGTTTAGTTTATAAACGTTAAAAGTTTATAAAAGTTTTTTACTTTTTTTTTCTTTTTAAGAAGAGGGTCAGCTCTTTATTTTGATATATTGCATGCTCAGATATTCATTAAACAAAATATTCTATGGGCTATTACATTTTTGTAAACATTTTTTTTTTTTTTTTTAAACGCTGGCAAGGAAAGAATTAATGTGAACACTAATGTGTTCACTAATGTGAACATTTGTGAACACTATTAACATGATTATTCAGATAAATAGGTGATCAGCTGGTGAAAGACTTAATGATTGGTTTCTCAGTGTATGCATAAATTCAGTGCAGCGCTAGACTGGATGCCAGCCGAACGTAGCCCTGCCCTTAACATTTGAGGTCGGGAAGTTCGGTCTACACTTGATCCGTTGTGGAGCAGCTATGCTCAAACCAGAGCTGTTTGGATCAATCAAATTGTCAGGGCGGGCTTTTACGATGATGGACAGATGATGAACCAAATCACGTCACCAAATAGCGATTGGGTTGAATTAGTTTACTAAATGGAGAACTTGCACTCGTAAATGCATTTAACTTGACAATTTCTTTCAAAAATGATGGTCGTGTTGGTAAGTACTCCAGGTATCCTTTAAATATTTTTACAACACCATCAAAGATCGTTTACACTCATCATCTTCTAATATTTCTTCCAATGTTCTTGCAGTTGAGTTCTGTTGACAACTATGCATCGCTTAACATACGTCACTTACTCCGTTGCTCTGATTGGTTGTAGGTCTATCCAATTGAGTGCAGAGGCATTTTCACCCCATCACAGACAATTGAGCAGTATCAGACTAATATTCTGACTAGAATCTGAGTATGATGATATCAAGCTAGCAAAGTGCAACTGCCTAAAAATCCATGATCAGTAAGGGTCAGAGAAGGCAGAGATCTACCAAATGAACCAGCTTCCTTCGCTGACCTATTTAAGTTGTAAGCAAGATGGGTGAAAATGGAAATCCCCAAAATGTACTTTTATTGCTATTAGCTCACAGCTCTGCTGATACTTTTATGGAACAATAAAGCTCACTTTAGAAAACAAGTCACAAGAAACTGGAAACTGTAAGTTCACTGTGGTAAATACATCAGATCATAGAAGACTATACATTTTAGAGTTAAAATGTAATCTTTTCTAAGCCAAATCTTGAGGATGGCACCAGAGCTGACAATGACAATTCCATTTCCTTTCGGCTATCACATTGCCATCACAGTGCTGTCATTCAAACCACTTTGGTCAACATTCTATAATAGAACTGTCTAAATGTCAGCCTAAGCCCAACTGTTCCTGAGCAATGCAAGCTGATGTGAGGAGACCAGTTTTTCCCCCACACGGGTTTTATGCTATGCTGAGATTTCACAGGAATGACGTTTCCCAGGCACAGTGTGCACTCTTTAGTCACTTGGGAACAATTTACCGAGGGAAGACCCAGTAAAATCCTGACTGTGCTCCGCTTTTAAAGATTTATTGTTTGTGTAGTTCAGATCTGTTAAAAATAAATGTGCCACATAAAATATAGGCTTCTTAGCATGAATTTACAAGAGAAGCTCATAAACCTATTTAAAAAATGTGTTTCAGCAGATTACAAAAGGAAAAACAAAGGTGTAATACAAACGGTACATTCTTACTTTTTCTTAATAAAAGTTACATTCTTACATTTTCTTAATGAACAGTGGTGCTTGCCCATGCAAACCCCATTGTTTTGAGTGTTTTAGTACATATCTATGTGGTTGCTAAGGTGTTGTGGGGGGTTTGCTCTAGTTGCCCAAGTCAAAAGATTAGTCAATTTGACACTTACAGTCTGTTCAAATGTTTTGCAATGCAAGTGCTTGTTGCTAGTTTCAGCATGATGCAGTTATCATTTTCACTTCGTTGTCTAAAAAGCAGATGCAATCGCGCGACCATGTGTTCACCAATGGTTGTGCTAGTCTGCAAATGAGGTGTGTTCAGGCACATTGTTGGCTTGTTGCTATTTTGAGGCAACTGAAAACAACTGTGCCATTGACCAACAAAAACCTGCTCTAAAGTCAACAGTGCAGTATTTGATGTGCTATTTAAAGGGTGCCTTGACTCATTAAGAGACTAGGTACAACCCTTTTGGCCATGCGCTCAGATTGTTAAAATAGGCCCTACGTCTGAGTTGTAATAACAATATAACCAATTTCGTGTTGGGAGTAGTTAACTACAAGTAATAATGCTATGAGTTTAAAACATTTTTTTTCAGTAACTTGACAGTAGCATCAAACATTTAAATAGTGTCGTTTCAGTAACAACCCATTTTTTTCAACCAAGTAGCACTGTAGCGCCATTAAACACTATACCTCTATGATTCACTGTTTTGAGTTGTTCTTTCAACGAATTCATCAAATGGTAAAAAAAATGGTCCAAATTGGCTTGAGATTCAGTATGGAGAATTTGAGTAATTCAGCCTGATTACATTTTGTAGAATAAAAATAAGGCTGGTTTAAGTTTAATAATTTACCTACAATACTGGAATATATGCTATGGTTTACAAGTGGTGAAGAAGATCTTTCAGATCAACACTACATGTGAATATCATACTGCAGGTAAAGACACCAAGTTTTGTGTCTAAATGTACACTATGTACCACAGGCAGCACGTTTTAAAACACGTAAAGTTGCTTTTAATTACGATAGCAACATTAGGGCCCCTGCACATTTTCTTTCAGAACCATCATTAGTCCATAACATATTGTACCCTGATTTATGGTACAATATAAAACAAAATATTTGGTATGTTAACTAATCGCACAACACAAGACAATAGTTGTACCCAATACAACATATAAAAAAATACATCACCACTAGATACATAACCTATTTTTCTCATTTTAGATATTGAGCATGTGCAAGGATTTTGCTTTTCTCTTCTTTTGGGTATGTGAGAAATGTTGTTTTTTCATCTTCTCCATAATGAGGATATGAGAGAAATATCCTATACAGTTTACAATGGTCTGGTTATGCATTTAAAAAAAAATGTTAAGCAAATGCATACTACATTTACATTACTTTAAATATACAAAGTTACTTGTAACCTAATAACTGTAAATAAAATATTGTCCCTCTAAGTAGCTTGAAAGTACTTATTGTAGCTTCTAATGTAGCAAACTACTTTAAATTCTGAGTAGCTTGTTGCTTGAAAACTACAATTTTAAAGTAGCTTCCCCAACGCTGAACCAAATGAACAAAATGCCTGGTGAGGTACTCACTCGCTTTCCAGGGGGTCCTGGAGGACCAGCTTCACCAGATGGACCAGATGGACCCTGTGGTGTAAAAATTCAATACATTAATTAGCAAGTTTTATTATGTTTGAATCGAGAGTCGAGCATCACTCACAGGCTGACCAGCCTCTCCATCATCTCCCTTGTCTCCGGGAAGACCATCCAGGCCCTATGTAAAACAGGACATTACATCACAACATTGCCCTAATTTTTCCATCAAGTGTCATATTGTTTGTACACATAAATAGTTTTTTCTGCGAACATTTGCATATAGCCTGAAAATTGAGCCTGTAACTAATGACTATACTGACGATCTGTTGATTATTTATTTTTAATGATATCCCACAATGCACAACAAAGCCTATATGCTAAACACTATGAAACAAAATGGTTTAAAATATTAATGTGCGTGAGTGGAAGCTTGGACACACCAAAATATGTGAGCGTTTTGAGCAGCATATATAAATCAGTGCTTTGTAAAACTTCCACATATTTTTTCCCACGTTCTGTTACTTCCAACATTTTTAAATGCATTTCTCACAGAAATTTAATTATTTTACAACCACAAAGAGATATGGCAATCATAGGTCATTCGTGCACAGTGTAAATAGCCAATTAATTGATAATGAAATCTATTTAAGCTGAATAAACCCTTGTACGTGAATGCCTCCAAATTGAACTTACACCAACTCCAGGCTCACCAGGGGGACCTGGATCTCCAGGGAAGCCAATAGGACCCTAAATTAAAAAAAAAAAAATCATCATACAGTCATCATCATACAGTATTATTTCAGTTTAACAGATGAAGGGTGTCTTTTAGGATGTCATAGAGAGACTTACTGGGTTTCCTTTGGGGCCGTCATCTCCGGGGGGTCCTCTTGCACCGGCGGGTCCTGCAGCTCCTGGTGGGCCGGCTTCTCCTTTCTCTCCAAGCTCACCTTTGGGTCCCTAAGAAAGAACACAACTATCAACATCCTGCTTTCACCCATCTATGACAATTATGCTAAAAAAAACGATGTATTCCAACGCTGGCGCTATGCTGTTTTCAATGCAATGAACAGGAAGATCAACTGTATAGTTTTTCTTGGCTATAAAGTTAAAACCCAAGTTAAAACACATCAAGCTGGCGGTTGGTCAATGTCGGGCCATTTTTGAGCGTCAGGTGGCTTAGTTCTGCACTTTTGGCTCGATTCTGTATGTCGAAATGGCAGCAAAGCTTGTAAGGTAACTTATTGCTTAGTGGTTACAAGGTCATTCTGGATAGTTTCACCATTCAGAATTGTATGAACTGAATTTCTGAATTTTAACTGAATTAGCCAACAAAAATCAAAGGTAAATTAGAATTAAACCAAACTGAAATTCATATCAATCAAGTATAAAAATAATAAATGTAAAAAGGAAACGGAAAAGCTTTTCCGAAAGGAAAGGTTGTCAAAACGAACTTTGAATGCTGCCTTAAACTCTTGTTCCAAACGGAAAGTAATAGTAAGATAGATAATAACAGACAAAAATCAGCATTTAAGATGCCGATATCACATAAACAGGTCGGTGCATCAGGCTGCAGACAAAATAATGTCCCTGGGTAAAAAAGAATGATGATGATCCAACCATCTGGAATGCAAGTAATGTTCACCACAGCATATACTAGCTGGAGGAAATATGTCTGTTCTAAAGCAGAGTAAAATGAATTCATTGCAAAGGAGTGCAACATCCTTATCTTGCCAGTGCAAATTATACCATAAAGATCATTTGCTTTATGTGTTCAGTTTTGAAAACAGAAGGATTTGTGTAGTTACAGTATGTTCCCTGAATGTCAATAGATTAGCCTCAATTACATGCAGGTCAGATCAGATCTGGCAAACCTCCATAAAATCATGCTCATCAACATCAATCAAACACAAACATATACTTACTCCTGGACCAGACTCTCCTGGTGGTCCTGGATTACCTGCCTCACCGGTCTCACCCTGAGGGGAATAGATAAAGGGAAATAAGTTCGGTTTAACCTGGTCAACGTTACGTGTTGTGACATCTGTGTACATTCATAATCATAACTACAAGAATATGTATGCATATTCATATTTTGAAGAGATTTATTCAAGAAAACCCCACCTTTTCCCCATTTCCACCCATTGCACCAATACCTCCAGGGGGGCCAGGAGCACCCTGTTAAACAAATAACAACATAGCTGATTCAAATCACACTTTTCACATTCACACAGCAGAAGAATATTGCTGTCAATCCTGTATTTGAGTCCTTAATACAGTTACTCACAGTTCAGTTTAGTAACAAGAGTGAAAACCCCATTCTATAACCACACCAGTACATTTTCAGGACTCATTCACATTCTCAGAAAACCCACTCTGTGAACGGAACTGGACTGGACAACTAGTCTGTCATGTCATACAGTGTGAGAGAGCCGCTGTGCACTGCTTAACATGTGTTGCAGTTTTCGCTGTGTTTCGCTACTGGTAACTTATAGGAATGGAGATATGAGTTAAGTGTCATCTAAAGTTTTTAGATCACTGCTCTACACACAACTTAAATGCTCATCCAGATTTAAAAGCTGCTGTCTGTTTATGAAGATTTGATGGGTAAACTCGACTTGACTCATATTGTATCAAAAGTGATAAGACTTTTCAGTTTTATAGAGGTCACCATTTTTGATATTGGTTTCTGGTAAGGGAATTCAGGCTTGGCTCAGGTTCATACTGACAGTATTTGAGATGCTACAGCAAGAAGCTGTTTGAATGGGATATTTCAAGACTCAAGATTCAAGACATTTACCAGTAGGTAAATGGAGTTGTCAATATAAAAAATGTACAGTGTGAATGCATAGCCTTTGATTCCCTTCAGAGTTTCTATACAAATATATAACAGTTAAACTCACATCTGCGCCACTAGAACCTTGAGGACCTCTGGGACCGGGAGGACCAGGGGGACCCTGTAAGAGAAACAGCAGTTTGTCAAATAGATTGAAACATTAAACTCTGGCAGATTCTATATATTTTATAGACTTAAAAATGGTAAGTTTGACAACTACAAACTTACCATTGGGCCAACGTCTCCATTCTCTCCTTTCTCACCGGGTGGTCCTGGCAAACCCTAGAAGAAAACATGTTTTACATATTAATCTGACAAAATTCCAGGTTATATAACCAGTTAGAGTTCACTTATTACAATTTTCAAAAAATGCTAAAAGGTTCAGTAACGAGAGGATGCGTGGATATGTTTCCTCTTCCCCAATGAACAACATGATAATTTAGAATAACAATCAGTCTCACAGTGCTGAATATGAATAATATACATTTATAGCTTTGAGCCATTGGGTAAACACTATTAATCAAATAACAATATTTGGTAATTAGCAGTAGAAGGAACCTCATGGCAGTTTTTGCATTTGCATGTGTGTGTGTCTGTGAATGTGTCACACTCTGTGTCACTTTGAAATATGAAACACAAAAAAAGGAAAATCTTGGCAAACAGTTCATTTTACAATATAATTTTGCTTGACTAACGAAGTTTGAATGCTATTCAGACTAATATCACCCAACAATATACCAACAGATGCCTCTTCATTGTTAATAGTCAACATCTGTAATTAGAAGGATTATTCTGGGTCATTGTATTTGGCCATGCTCTTTGGTACCAGCTAACGTTTATCTTACTGCTTATTGTTATGATAAATTTTATGTTACTATAAAAAGACAGAATTGTTATTTCACAGTCATTTTGAAGGAGCCAATTTTCCCAAATGCCAAAACTACACTAATAGGTTATATTTCCAGTCAGTTTTGAAAAGATAATGGAATGTCTCCATTCTAATAAAGCCAAATCTCTCCCCATTAGCAAGTTTTTAAAAACTTGAGAGAAAACAAATTAAGATGGTTAATTTCTTCGGATCAAAAATCATTATGGCGGAGGATCAGTGTGAGGCACTAACAAGGAGACGCAGAGCACAAACAATTAGCACAGTTGGGATGAATCACTCTTCCTATTACCTTTGATTACTAGTCAATTGCTCTGAGTGACTCTGTAATATTGCTATGTTGAGTAGCAGGCTCTGTTGTTATTTGAAATTCACTTCTTTATTATTCCCATAAAGGTGAAGTGTGTGTTTTTTCCAAAGTTATAATACCTTGTCCCATATACACGGAGACAGCTACACTACTGTTCAAGAGTTTGGGATCAGTGGGATTTTTATTAGAATTTTTTTCACTAAGGCTGCATTTTAACTACTGTGACTGTGTTTTAAAATGTAATTTTATGTGATCCAAAGTTGAATATTCAGCATCATTACTTTCATCTTCAGAAATCATTCTAATATGCTGATTTGTTGCTCAAAGGACATTTATTATGTTGAAATCAATTGTGCTGCCTAATATTTTTATGGAAACCATGATTTTTTCATAATGTTTTAATGAACGGAAAGTTTAAAAGAACAGCATTAATTTGAAATATACATTTCTGTGTTTCAATATTTGCAACAACCAATGACATGAAATTGGAATGGAATTATCTGTTTGTCCAAGCAGAGGAAGACAAGTTTTCTTTTTTTTTTCTTTTTTTTTTGCTATTCCAGTTGGTGGTGCTAGTGACATAAAAAGTCGCAGATTTTTTCAAATTCATGGTACTTCACCTTCAAAATGTCAAGTAAATTGAAAATGACAGAATCAATCAGCCATGTTTTGAGCAGCATAATTGAATCCAGATTTTAAAAATAGCTATTGCACTCCTTGCTCAATTATCCTGCCTCACAGTCTTTGTGTATTGCAGCAGATCCATAATAGGTGTGTTTAGATTAATGTAAAGATGATAACTGTACCTGCAGTCCGACGGGACCAGGAAGACCTGGGAAACCACGGGGACCCTCATCTCCCTTCTGCCCAAACATACCCTGCTGACCTCTGGGTCCGGACTCTCCGTCGCTTCCCTTCATAAGAAACAGAACAGTCAGACAAACTATAACACACTGACAGTTAACATCTGAAACCGATACAAACCCTTGATGGTGGAGAAGTACAGTACAACACACTCTGTAAAAAAACAACTTTCTGACCCAAGAATGTCTTTCATACTCTACTGTACGGTGCAGACAACCATGAAAATGCAATCTACCCCCAGAGACATCAAAAGTCAAGCTTGAAAAGATGTGCCATTCAGTAATGCCCAGAGGAATTATGAAGGGTGAGAATGTGCTGCCCTCATTTCTGACGCTGATTTCTCTACAGGGTCAGTGGAAGGGGAAGGGGTACAGTTCAAACAAATGAAGAATGAAGATCAAGTTATTAAAGAGATGTGAGGTTAGACGACTGAATGGCAAGTCACTGCAGGATAAGATGGTGTGCTTGTTTCGGAGACTATGATGGAATGCAGTATTGATTTACCCTACAGGACATAAAAAAAAAAAAAAAAAAAAATCACTTAATTAATCAACATCATATACAGGCATGCAATCAGTGAAGGGATAAAGAAGAAGAGAAACCAGACCGTCCCTCCTTAAGTGTTTCTTAAAATAAATAAATAAAAAATACTTTTACAGAACAATTCATATGCAACACTAATATTTGCGGCTGTCATAATTTCCTTGAGTAATTAATAATAGATATGAATTTGTTAATAATAGATTAATAAGCAATTCTCATTACAAATCTGAGAAAATAGTTGGCATGTGTTGCATTTTCAATTGTATGTTGAAGACATTTACAGCAAAACGAGGTGCTCTAAGAAACATTGGATCGCGAGCTGCTTGTGTATAAATGAACACATTGGTGCGTTTCACTCTGAAACATGTAGCGCATCTGACTATATACAGCATTTGTGTTTTGATAACCGCACTGACTGACAGGTAAAGCCGTTTTGTATACTTGCCATACATGTTTAAGAGAGAGAATGAATGTGATTCAAGGCTAAATCTTGCAGATAAAAGTTGAAAACTCGCTTATTTAAGAACGTGCATTTATTGCATGTACAAAACACACTGCTGTGAGTAAGTAAGACATGCTGCTGCTTTACAATAACGTACATGAATTACTCATTGCAGATCTATACAAGTGGAGCTGGGGAAGGTGGAGGATTTCTGAAAGAGTGCTGCACTGCTAAGGTAAATGATAACCGAGTATTTGAAGATTGAGCAGCGAGCTCGATGATAAAATAAAATTTGAGGCAAACGCTGACATTATTAGAGGGAAAGAGTATGTATTTTCTGAGGAAACTATGAACTTTTAATAAGGATGTTTATTTTATGGAAATGTTTTACACTTGTTTTATAGAATCTGTCTTAAATTTTCCATTATTTGTTAGTATGGCAATCTTAATATAGAGAATAGGAGTAAGTTGAGTAGTATAGTCCTAAGTACAAATATGTTGTCTTTAATCCCGTTAGTCCTTTCCGTTGTCGCCCACCCACTATGTACTGTATTTCAACTGCTTCCCTTAGGTCGGAGTTTTAGGGTGTGTTCACACTTGTAATTCAGTTCGTTTGGTTAGTTTTGTCTGGACCAAAAAACAAAAACAAAACATAGTCCTGGTCCGCTTCAAACTGGCATTTTTAAAAGCGAACCTAAAGTTACCGAACCAAAGGCATGGGGATACGGTCACAACATGATTGGTCGGCTTTTATGACGTATATTTTGCAATGGAGCTTGCTTACCGAACATTCAAAACAATACAGTGTGCTGTATTAAACGTGATCATTTTATGTGTGTACATATGGTTTTATTTTTACCAGTTGAGAACTGAGAGCTCATAAAACGTTCAAAACATTCCTCCGTTGTTTGCAGAAATGAAGATCTGCTACAAAAGAGACGGCAGTTCCATTGTCTGTACCGACTAAAGCCGCATTCAGACGTAGGCGTTAACACTTCACGGAGGGCATGGCTGAAGCTTGGTGCTGACGCGATCGTCAAAGTGACAACAGCCAATCACATTTCTTGCTGCTTGGACCACAACACAACACAAAAAAGTGCGTAGAAAATAGTGACAGCTAGTCTGTGATGAGAAGAACCAGGTATGCTTTTTGTGAGTTTTTTCTAGCATTTTTGAAACATGCTCATCAGACCAAATATTGATGGCACTTTACCACCTCGTTGCTCCACGTTTGCCATTTCGGATACACCGATCTTTCTGCGTCGTCAAATCAGTTGACTTGTAGTGTCGCATCTTTTAACATTACGTCCTGTTTTTGGTCCGTTTACATGTCTTTGGTCCGTGTTGCATTCATATATCAATCGAACCACACCAGAGTTCGTTTGGAAGCGGACTGAGGTCCATCTTTTTAGTGGTCTCGGCCCGCTTGTTTGGTGCGCACCAGGGTTCGGATGGCATCGTTTACATATGTTCAAAAGAACCGGCAGTGGCTCAGTGGTTCATGTAGATTGTCTACAAACCAGAAGGTTGGTGGTTCAATCCCCTGTTCCACTTGACCAAGTGTCGAGGTGTCCATGAGCAACACACCTAACCCCAGCTGCTCCCGACGAGCTGGATGGCGCCTTACATGGCTGGCATCGCCGTCGGTGTATGAATGGGTGAATGTGAGGCAAAAATGTAAAGCGCTTTGGATAAAAGCGCTATATAAATGCAGTCCATTTACCATTTACCAAAAGAACCGCACTAACCGAGCAAGCGCACCAGGGTTCGTTTTAATCGAATCAAACATGACAAGCGTCATGTTTGTCATTTGTACATAAAGAATTACCTTCAAGGATAATACAGTTAAAGGGTTACTTCAGCGATTAGCATATGGCTTTGTATCAGTAGAAACCCTGGAGTATATTCAAATGATTGTGCTTTCCCCCCTCATATCCCCCTGAAACAAGAGATTTATGCATTTTATTTCTGGAAAAATTCCTCCTATGATGCAAATTGACGATATTTGACAAAGGAGGAATGTTTGGCCAAAGGCTAAAGACTACAGCCAGCAGAGGGAGCCATTTCCGCATGTTTTGAACTCGCGCATGGGAGATGGAGATCACACTCACAGCTCAGCTCAGCTACAGGCACTCATGTAAACGGAGCTATGGTGAGCAATGTAAGTCTTTTAACTTCTCAAATTAATTTCTATAAAAGTTAAGCTTGCAAAGGCATGAACTGAAACGTGCCAGACTGAACTCGCGTTGTGAATGTATGCCGCGAGTGTAGTCGCGATTACCTCAGCACTCCTCACGAGAGCTCATCAGCTCATTTATCTGATCCTGCAGTTAGTGCTCAGTGCTGTGATACTCGCGCGGTGACTCACTTATTATATTGAACAGACACGTTCAGTTTTTAATTGTAGTGTCTTCTCCAACTCAGTCACAGTAATCAAGTTGGTGGCTTTGGGAATGGCCTCACAGGGCAGTGAAGCATTCTGGGAATTGTAGTCTTTCATCCCCATGAGACAAAAATACATTTTCTGTCTTTTCTCAGTCTAGAAGGCACCAAATTCAGAAATAATTTCACATTTCTACTGCATTGATGACCCAGTTTAAATACAGATTCATCTTCCCAGCGCTGAAGTACCCCTTTAAGTAAGCTTATTGGCTACTTAAACAGCAGAAACCAATAAGCTGTGCCTTATAGAGAATCAAGTGTTTACAAGCAGGTTGAATTAAGGACCTAATAACCTGCACTATCTATTGTTTCATGACGGAACTTTGTATTTTGTTTGCATGTGACAAAATAACTCATTTGATTAGATTTCTTTTAAATCAAGTGACAATCCTAACCAAAACGTACTCATAGAAAGAATACTTGTTCAGTCAAATATTGCTCATATTTAAGTGACTAAAATCTTTAGCAGCATTAACATCATTAAGTCATCTAATAGATTTACCGTCTCATGCGTTTCCGAATTTGTAAGATCCTATTCAGTAGAAAAGCAGAATAGTTTCCAATAACTGCACAGAATAAGTGTAATTATCAGCTTTTATAGAGCTAATGTATCAAGGAAATGGAGAGGCCCAGCTGGGAGTGTTCAGCTTGAGTCATAAACTTTAAACATTCAACTGTGTGCCACCTGGCCCTGACTACTTACTCACACTGCTGCTTTATCAACTCCGCAGGCTGTCTGACAGAGGCAAAACTGAGCAAATGTGAGTAGTTAGTCATTTAACAGACACTTATCCAAAGCAACTTATAGGGCAAGTTGTTTCACCTACAAGGATTATTCTTAAACCAAGATTAAATCAAGGTTTATCTAATAATTCTGTTGCACCGAATTTTAAACCGTGCTTAAAAATAAGCAGATCAAACAGAATGGGCGGCGCTGTCAAGAGCAGAGATAGTCACTCCGCCAAGTTACACTCTCACAATATACTCCATTAATTGATACTATAAATGTATTTCCATGCTTGTGAAATCAGCACTCGCTGCCGCAATGTTTCATTGCCTGCTTGATCTGTAACAGTCTCTATATGTAGTGCTTTATAAAGACAGCTGACATTTTACAACTTTGTTTCCTTTATTGGCAAAAGCTACTTAAGTCAGAGAGAGTTTCTGCTGGTCAATAAAGAATCCATCATGGCAGCGAAAATGTATCGTAAAAGGAGGTTTTAATCGCAGGTTAAATTCCAGTCCCCGATTTGTTAATCGGGATTTAAATTTAAGTGGTGCAACACAACACAATTTAAAATAAAGCCCTTGGGCCGTATTCACAAAACATTTGATCTTAGCACTAAGAGTTTAAGGCAGTAAAAGTTCTTAGTTAAGAGTTTTCTCTTAGAACCTATTCACAAAGCTGCTAAGAGCAACTTTTACTAAAGAATAGAGAGAAGTCTTAAGATAAGAGTAAGGGCGGGGTTGACCTTGTTGCTATGGATGATGTCATCACGCTTGCTAACTATGACCACAGTGATTGGCTGATAGGAGAGAGATCTCTGTATGCGATTTAATTATAGAAATATTTTGTTGAACAAGGTTTCATGTTGCTATATTCAAATACAATGTTTAAAATAATAATGTTGCCATATTCAAATAAAGATTTTAAAATAAAAATGTTGCTGTAGTCAAATAAATATTTTAAAAAACTAATTAAACTAATATATGTTCAGCTAATTGTCAGACTAACATGTCAGCGAAAATTATCTTTTATAAACAAAGTTTGTGAGGAGCATGTTCAAACTGTCTATCTTTTTAGCGTGAGAAGAGGTATATACACCGCAGAGCGCCGACTCGCCTAACGTTGGTTACCTCCACAGTTTTCTGCATCCCTCCACCACTCTGTTCCTCACTCCCGGTCTGCGGTCTGCGAGAACTCTGGGTTTGGGCTAAATTACGGAGCTCAGAGCCCTCTATCGCTTCGGACAGCACATCAAATACGCTTATATTCTTTTACTT
The DNA here is from genome assembly GCF_024679245.1 of Pseudorasbora parva. Lineage (NCBI taxonomy): Eukaryota > Metazoa > Chordata > Actinopteri > Cypriniformes > Gobionidae > Pseudorasbora > Pseudorasbora parva. The sequence continues at coordinate 12,654,334 of NC_090180.1, forward strand.
TATTCAATCATTTGTAAGTGTGAAATAATAAAAACAACTTCCACAGGTAATCTGACATTATTTCACTATTGCCTCAATGTTGTATAGTGTCTTTGGGCGGATTGCAGCAACAGCCATTAGGGTTGTTTAGTGATTTGGTCTTAGTAGACCTCTTGACTACTCCTAGCATATCATGGATTTAGGAGCTAGTTTTAGTGCTAACATGCTTTGTGAAATACTCTTAAAGCGAAAATTTAGGAGTCCTAAAAATAGGACTTACACGGCCATTATTTTTAAGAGTTTCTCCTAAATAGGCAAGGAAGGAGCTACTTTTAGCCTTAAGATGTTTTGTGAATACGACCCCAGATTAAATAATCCTTGATCAGACCTAAAACGTGCTTAATTTAATCCTTATTGGTGCAACCCACCCATACTGTATTTAATACAGGGAAAATTCTGCTGGAGCAGTGTGGGCCAGGATTAAACAATCAGGATGGTGATGGAATATTTTGTCCAGTTGACATAACTGTCACTCTCCCTATAAGGTTGTTACAACATTGCAATGATTTGATCATATACAAGTGTTTTTATGATTTATGACTAAACATTGGTTTAAACAGTTACAAGGTTAAGGTATCACCCTGGAACATTCAAACCTTGATTTTTAAAAAAAAAATAAAACTAGCTTAAATACTAGGCCACACCACCCCCCGAATAAAAATAAACTTTTCGTTTAAATACTTAAGTTCGGTTAAATACGTATTAGTAGTAATGTGTGAAATTACTGGAGTAACAAAGATGACATACTGGTGTGACCTCCATTCTTCTATAAACTCAGAGAAATTGTTAAGAGAGGTAAACATTTGAGTTTCATCCCATATGGCTAAATAGAACAGCTGTAAGTACTCACAGCAGGGCCTGGAGCTCCAACTACACCCTGAGGACCTCCTGGACCTGGCGGACCCTACAGCACAGACATAATCAGGGCAATGTTAAGGACTGGTTATAAAGAAACTATATCTCATATGATCATTATACGTGCCTAAGATAGTATTTGTTAAAAATGGGGTTGATTTTGCATCCAAATACATAATAAATGCAACAAATAAATAAAGTAAAAAAAATATGGTACCACTTTTTATTAAGTGTCTTTAACACCTTTGACAGACTACCAATTTGACACTTGGTTAATAATTGATATGAATCTGGCAGTTTAGTCCAAATTTTCTACAGAGACATGATTGCTTTATATGCTGAAGAGACTTAATTTAGGCTTTTATTTGCATATAAACATTCAACAACTCACACAACAGTTGTGGTAAACTAACGGAAGCTCAAGCATGCATTCTTGACGTGTGAAAACCAATGAGGTTCCTACTCGTGTGTTACACAGCATGTTTGAGCAACGGCGAGAACCAATGAGGTTCATTCTTGCGTGTTACTCAGCGGATTGGAGCTTTAGCAAGAATCAATGAGGTTCATTCTCGTGCATTGTGCAGCACGTTTGAGCTTCCTCAAGAACCAATGAGGTTCATTCTCTTGTGTTATATAGCACGTTTGAACTGCCAAAAGAACCAATGAGGTTCATTCTCTTGTGTTACATAGCATGTTTGAGCTTCCTCAAGAACCAATGAGGTTCATTCTCTTGTGTTATGTAGCACGTTTGAACTTCCACAAGAACCAATGAGGCTAATTCTCTAGTTATGTAACACGTTTGAGCTTCCTCAAGAACCAATGAGGTTTGTTTTTGTGTCTGTCTCAAGTATGGTTGAGTTTATGTTCACTGATGAATGTTTATATGTGAATAAAAGCCAAAATTCAATCTGCTTATCATATAAAGCGTTTGTGTCTCTTCCCAAAATGTGGACTAAACTGTTTTTATACCTTTTTTAAGTACTAAGTACACAGTGGTTGAAGACACCTAATATAAAGTGTGACCAAAAATATATAATATAAATAAAATAAATAACACAATAAGTTTCCATTAATGTTATTTCAACACTTAATAATACATTATTAATCTTAAAAGTTTTATCTGTTAATATTATTGAATGGACTTGAGCTAACATTGACTAACAATGAACAGTTGTATTTGTGCATATATTTAACATTAACGTTAAGATTGATACATGCCTTAACGAATGTATTGCTCAGTGTAAATCAAATATTTTTTATAAATCGTTTGAATATTTTTTTAACTTACATGTTCACCCTTGTCACCTTTGCTTCCCTTTTGACCCGGCTCTCCAACTTCTCCCTGAAAAAAATAATACAAATGTTTTTGAAAATCCAGTAACTGAAGCTTTGTTTAAAACTTTTCCCTTGTTGCCTGGTCATCAAAAAATTCCTCAAGGTCAATTCAGCCTCAATGGCAGAGTAAACTTTGCTCCAGAGATTTTAATTTAACAGTAAAACCAAGACCTTGGGGTGTGTTTGCAATTAATTGATTACTTGGCCCCTCCAACACCATTGCCGCCACAGCCGAAAAGAATAATGTGTCTTGGGACGTGATAAGGATCTAAAAAAGCCCCGTTCTACATTTAACAGGGCGATAATAGATTCTGGAATACATTAGCCTCAAAGCACATTGGTTTACTTGGTTTATGTGCATGTGTGTAGAAGTGTGTGTGTGCTCCTCAATTTCACTGGTTTCAACATTTCACTATAGTAATGATTTTGTGTCTTGTTTGGTTATAGTGATGGATAAGACAAAACTCTGTTGGCAGCATCACTAATGTGCAGTTTGTGTGCAGATGCGAGATGGGTATGATGTCTATGAATTAAAATGTCATGCTGTGAAGTTTGGAATAAAGCGCTGCACCTTATCACCATCCTCTCCAGGTGGGCCCTGAGGTCCGGCTGGGCCCGGCAGACCGACAGGACCTTGGATGCCATCCCGACCGGCAGGACCAGCAGGTCCTTTCTCACCCTGAGTGAAGTGAAGAAATAACATTTTACATTGAAGACTGAATATACAGATCCTCTCTGCGTTGCTATGAGGAATATTTAATACAGTTAATACAGGGAGTCTAGATCTACCACAATTAATTATCAGGATTCATACACTATGCAGAAGAGTATGTTTGGAAATTATTATAGAACCTTTCAGTCAACTAATTGATTTCAGCTTTTACTGAATTAAGTTTGTGTTTGGATGCTGCATTAAACTCGATAAGCTATCTCTGGTAGATGTGTTTATTGAAAAGATGAATTTTAATGAACTAAAACACTTCCCCTCTGGTCCATGTTATTTCCCACAGGAATATATAGACATATATAGACATTAGTGATTCGCTTCCACACATCTGATAAAAGCACAGTTGCTATTTTACTTTCTTCGGGGTGAATTCAGGTAAATTAGGCCACATTTTGCTATTCATCTCGTCAACAAATTAGATAATGGCCCAATTTACATGAATTCACATTAATTATTATTCTTATTCATTGAGACAATTTACTAACTAACAGTAGTTTTTTTTCAAATTTACAAGCTTAACAATGCTCACTCACCGGACCACCCTTCTCTCCAGCGGGTCCCGGGGGTCCCTGAGGGCCATTGCGTCCTGTTAGACCAATAGGTCCTCCTGGTCCAGCTGCTCCTCTCTCTCCTGGTGACCCCTGTGTCACACAACCAATTGGGATGCAGTCAGCTTTAATAGGATAATTAACATAATTATGATTTACAAGAAAGAAAGTCATGGTGTTCACTTTTTCAGGATACTCCAGTTTAAAGATAATTATTGATAATAAAGATAGCTTTATTGAACTTTATTGGAAAGTGTTTAAACAATGTTTTTCATGCTTGTTCAATGAACTGTAAACTATTTTTGCACACGAAACCGTGGAACAGTCCTTAAAGCGTTAGTTCGCCCAAAAATGAAAATTCTGTCATTAATAACTCACCCTCATGTCGTTCAAAACTCATAAGACCTTCGTTCATCTTCAGCAAACACAAATTAAGATTAAGAAATCTAAGATCTCTCTGACTCCTCCATAGACAGGAATTTATTTAACACTTTCAAGGTCCAGAAAGGTAATTAAAAATGTTAAAATAGTCCAAGTGATTCCAGGTTTAACCTTAATTTATTGAAGCGATGAAAATAGTTTTTGCGCACAAAAAAACAAAAACAAAAATAATGACTTTATTCAACAGTTTAGTTTTGGCCAGTACAGTGTCCTACGCTGGCAAATACAGTGTGTCGTGGTGCTCACATGAACCGCATCGGCTGCTGTAGATTTTGAGAGCACTGCACTATTTACAACGGAAACTGCATAGGAGACTGACACAGGCTAGAACGAAACTGTTGATTAAAGTTGTTATTGCTGTTTGTTTTTTGGTACAACAAGCATTCTCGATGATTCATTAAATTAAGGTTGAACCCATAGACCGTAAAAAAATATGGACGACTCGACATCATCCGTTTCCGCTTGTCAGATTTGAAGCTTTCAGGCGCCCTTGCACGGCGCGGACATCTTGGGACCGAGTCTGCCCAGTAGCGATTTCGGGACCGGAGTTGCGCAGTAGAGCGCAGGAAGTAGAGCAGGAAGTACAGCCGCGATTTCAAAAGCCCGCCCACACTCTCGCAGATGCAGAACAATGAATTATGTTGGTGTGAAATAAACAGTTATGGAAATGTAGAAATTAAAGCTAAAGATCTAATCTGCTCCCAAAAATTTCGAAAAAAGTCCGTTAGTGCCTCAGTGACAACTTCACTCAGAGAAGCCGTCAGTCTCAGCTGTCAATCATGACGTCACACCCCCCGTTTTTATAGCATCAAATAACTAACTAAAACTAAACTTATTTTTAAAACGAACACCTGAAATGAAATCATCGTGATGATAACTGCCTTCAGTGACATACACTAACTTTGGGGAACATTTTTTGAAGTGTAATTTTATTATTTAGTTTGCCTCGCGTCCATTAGAAAACACAGAGGGGCGGCTATACTGGGACCGGTCACCGGGGGGCGATCGAGGCGCGAAAGCTTCAGTAAATGAGAGGGAGACTGCAGGCTTGGTTGAACCACACAAAATCACATGGACTTTTTTTTAAACTATGTTTACCTTTCTGGACCTTGAAAGAGTTAATTAAATAGCTGCCTGAAAGCTCTCGGATTTCAACAAAAATATCTTCATTCGTGTTCCGGAACTAGCCCTTTAATGTGTCATTATATATTTAAGTACTGAGTAATATTAATTAACAACATGTACTTACTTACCTATAGGGTTAGGATTAGGTTTGGTTTAGTTGCATGTAATTATGCATAGTTTACTATTAATTATGCATAAAATACTATCCTAAGTACATGTAACACGTAACACACTGTAAAAAGTGTTACCAAAAAATCTATTCAAAGTTACATGAATTTTCCTGGCCTGAAAATGACAGTTTTAAATGTCACAGATATTTCCAGGAGTTCCATGTAGGAACCGTTATTCAGTAGTTTGTTTTGGCTCTGAAGAATATGCACAGATCCCTTTTCTGCATTTGCGTATCACATTAAAATATATCTCTTTCTTGGAGTGGATGAACAGGCCTTTTGTAGTTTATCTGAGAGTGATCTATCTGGTTCAAAACCAACGTGTAGCGTGCCTTTTTCAGAAATAGTCCATTAGTGCATCTATTAGCACTGAAGGATTAGAACTAAAGACAGCTCTCAGAGCGAGGGCTTTATCCACTTTTTACTTGAGGACCTCCGGTTGCTTTCACATGCATGCACATACTCACAGAAACACATGCTAAAACATATACACAGCATTAACCATCAGTGTTAATGCTTCCAAACATAGTGAGGGGACAAGGTCATTGCAGTGCAGAAAAATGTCTCAGTTTTTCTCAACATATTTTTCTTGAATAATTATGGGAGCACACATCTTAATAATTTATTGATAATTTCTTAAAGCCTTTTTGTATAATGCGTTATAAAAGGTATTTAGGCATTATATCGCTCTTGTTACCTACGTTTAAATGCATTATAATATTTGGAGATTCCTTATTACATCTGAAATTATTTATTTGTCATGTTTTAATTATACTTTCTAGCAATGATTATTATAACATAGTTTTATAACATATAGCAAAGTATTATAACACATATCTGTGGTTACAATTATTCATGAGACCATGATGCATTATAAGGTGCATTACAAGGCAAAATGAATGCATTAAAATACATTTATAATTAATTATACATAATGGCTTTAAGTAAAGTGTTTTATTATTATTTTTAATATTTTATTAGATTGCATAATATTAATGTATAAATATCATGATATTTTTGGGAGTTGCACCACATGACATTCTAACTTAAACTAATCTTAACTTGTCTTAAAAAAAACCATGGAATTGGACTTGAGTTATGAGGGTCTTCATGGGGGTTTACATCTTCGGAAAAGCTTTTCCATAATGTCTAAAACTCAACCCAACAAATTAAGGATAAACATAGAAGCTCCTGCTCATTTCCACACTGTCGTCCACTAACACTACAGACTATGCCCAGTCAACCGTCTGTCCAGCTGACACAACATACAGCCTGACTCACTTCTCATCTCATACACCACCGCACAAACACACTCCAGACAGACATCTTGGAAAACACACTGTACAAAATGACTCAACCCTTTGTTAGAAACTTCTCAGAAGTTGTACTCTGCTTCCAGTGACTCAATTCAGGCATCTGCGGGAGGTCTATTTAGGCAAAGATAAGATCGCTGATTGGTGTGGGTGGGCCACTGATTCAAAATCCTTCTGATTTTAGAGATGTTTCTTGCTAGGCTGTACAGATGTCTTTTACACACGAGAGACAATGAATCCCTACACCAATCTTCCTCAAGCTGAAAGGGGCTTCACATAGCGCACAGCTGAAGCTTTGATGGATTTAAACTGTACTGCTGCGTCTTCACTGAACTATGAGAAAGACAGACAGCAGTTACTTTAATGGGAGAATGTTACTGCTATACAGAATGCAGTTTTCTATTTTCTACATTCTATATGAGGTTTGTCAGCATACCAAAATTCAAGAAATCAAAAGCAATAATAGTGAAACGCCATGATTCTTGACCCCACTTTCAAACCTATAAATATTCAATAGTAACAAAGTTCTTTAAATGTATTAAAACCTAAAGTATTATATAATTGTTAAAGTACATATTTTAAAGTATACTTTAAAAAAATTAATATATAACAAATATATTTTCCCCTCTTTCCTGTTCAATGTTATATTTTTATTTTACTTTATATTAGGCTGCATTTACACTCCAAGGCCTAATATATAGTAGGTCTATTATTCTGACACTAAACATGTATCATAAGCGTTTCATCAATATCCAAAGTGCATTTAACTGCTTTCACGTGTACAGTAGCCGCATATTTATGTATGATTCAAATGCAATTACTGACGTAGTGACGGACTTACTAATTAGGCCTGACTCAGCTTGATCAGACTGTGTGGGATCAGATCACACACCAAACTGGGCTCTCAGTGCCAACATTACTGGTCATTAAATTCACCACCTGCTGACTGCGCCTGGTCTCGAATTTGCCTGATGTCACCTCACTAATAGAGGCAAAGCTTACAGATTGATCGTTTGCAGTGACAGAGTTTCCATGGTAACACAGGTACTTACAATGGGGCCAGGTGGACCCTGTGGACCCTCGCCTCCCTTCAGACCAGATGGACCCTGTGAAAGAGGGAGGGAGAGAGAGGTTTAATTTTGTAATGAGAGCAGCGCTACAGAATCTGTCAAAGTGGCATCTGAGTCTCTGCATGTGTGCTTGAATGTGCTTGTGCCAGTGTATGGCAGCTGTTTGTACTATGTGTCTACTAGAAATACAACCCAGAGTGTTTATTAAACTGGCAATCTCCCTATTTTCTACATCAGAAACTAATCGCTGGCAGTGCAGTGCCATGTGACGCCAAGGGCACGTCACTCTCCTCCCATCAAGCCATAATCTGAGTCATGAAAAACATATGAACCAGTTAAAAGTAAACATCAAAACAACAAGTGATGGCAAATTCAACTGTTGTTTATTGAAATCATACTGGCTTTGAGTTTCAAATGTGACTTTCAGCAACAATTGATTCATGAAATATATAACTAGTGGAGACTGAAATTAATGAAGGCGGCAGACGCTATTTCTTAAACTAAAAACAAAACTTGTTGATTATATTCAGTCCCACAGTCTAAATACTCCTAATGAAGAAAAACTAGAATAGACATTTCCAAAGTCCCTATGACATACTTCTTTTGAGTTGCCCAATTGTGGCAGTTTGTTATGCAGAAAATAATTTACAGGCCCAGAGTACCACATCAGAGGGACAATAAATATGTCAAACTAGATCTCTAAAACGGATTGAAAGTGAGATAAGGGTTAGCATTTTTCTTTTGATCATCAGTGCAATATATTATTTGAGCACCTTGGACACTTTTGGTGTCCTGAAGTGGCCGGGAGACAGTACAATCTGACTAGATATTTGAAACACTTTAAAAATTAAATCTCTTTGTCTAAAATGCATCTGCAAGAGATTCTGTTTGTACACAATTATTTGTTTGTATTATATTTTTGGCCTTCTGCATGAAAGTCAATATGAAATCAAAATCCTCCTTTTACATATTATTGGTTTTATTGTGTACTGCAATACAGTGGAATTTCTATGCAAGTTGTGTCTCAAGAACGTGCTGAATGTCTTAATGCATGTTAAATATGTCAGTTAATCTCCACAAGCCTCAGTCTTATAGTTAGGACTGTACTCTTTCCTGAGGCATTCATCCAGTGCAAGCATTTGCATGAACAGCAGGCGGTTAAGCAGCTAATGGCCATTTGGTGGGGCACATGACATGAACTCGTTTGTTCTTACCGCTGCGCCAGGAAGTCCCCTTTGTCCTGGGAACCCTTTCAATCCGGCAGGGCCAGGTTTCCCAGAACCCCCCTGAGGACCTGGATCACCCTTCAAGGAGAGAAACGATGAGATTTAGTCCTCTAACTTAAAAACACCAATCTCCATCTCACAGCTGCTATTTCTAAGCAGTATCTGCCAGCTACACATTATAAATTGGACAGAACATTATGTGAATTTGTCCCAATTATTACCCTTGAATGATCTTAAGTGAACATATTTAGCAGACCATACCTTTCCACCTTCTTTGCCAGCAGCTCCGGGAAGACCTTGCTCTCCAGGGGGCCCTGGTGATCCAGGATGTCCTCTCTCTCCAACAGGACCAGTTTCTCCTGTAGAGCCCTGTCAAATTCCAATTTAAACTGTTTTTTATTTAAACTTCTGGCCAACTTCAGGATATGTTTTATCAGAGCAATGTATTGGTATTTTCTTTCCTGCTTATATAAAACACTAACTGCTAAGGCTCACCTGTGGGCCAACAACACCCCCAGGACCAGGAGGTCCAGTCTTTCCTTGAAAACCCTGTGGTGGGATAAATATAGTCATTGTGAGAGATTAAATGCAATTTATTTAAGTCCTCACGAGTGTGAAAGTAATCTGAGAATAAAGACAAATCTGATCGAATGTAAACATCACTAAACTGTACAAATCCATTTTTCTGTTACATCCACTTCCCTAAACCAGTAAAAGTCAGTATCACTATAATACTGCAACTTTTAGCAGTCCATCTATCTGACATTGTTAATTAGAAACAAACAGACAGACAGACAGATATATAGATGGATGGATGGATGGATAGAAAGATAGATAGAGCTGCCAAGAACAGTGTAGCAATTTGACACTGTCAGCAGCTAAAAGGTAAAACACCATAAAAACACAGTCCACAACATTTCTTCATCTTTACTCCAGAGACAGGAAAGGCTTATGAAGACAAAATGATACTCACAGTCTCTCCTCGCTGTCCAGGGTGACCGGGCAAACCGTCCTTTCCAGCAGGCCCCTGAGGGTTTTACAAAATTAAAATTGAGATTAATTGAGATTAAAACATTAATTATTATATAATAGACTTATAGACTTGTGGTTACTGGTTCCAGTTAGACATGTCATTTGAGTTGGCTGAGCCAGGAGGCCTTTCTGTTGTAGAGTTTGCATATTCTCCATGTATCTGCTGCGGTTTCACCCACAATCCAAAAATATGCAGTATATGGGAATTGGAGATGCTAAATGGTCTGTAGGTGTGAATGTGCGCGCGCGCGTGTGAGTGAGTGAGTGAGTGAGTGAGTGAGTGAGTGAGTGAGTGAGTGAGTGAGTGAGTGAGTGAGTGAGAGAGAGAGAGAGAGAGAGAGAGAGAGAGAGAGAGAGAGAGAGAGAGAGAGAGAGAGAGAGAGAGAGAGAGAGAGAGAGAGAGAGAGAGAGAGAGAGACCAAGTCATGTAATGGGAGGGTTGGGAAAGACCTGGCAACCTACCCAAAAAAACACTGCCAAGAAAATTCATAGACAGTCTCTCATGTATGGGAAGAGACTGCCCACAGAATCACTAAGAGTCGGATATGACTGAAATGGCTAATGAATGAATGAATAGACAATGCCAAATGTATGGAAACCAATTTCGCCCACATAAGAAAAAAAAAAAACATGATGTCATGATGATTTAGCAAATCGTAATTAAGATATAAATAAAAAATTATGAGATAAAAAGTCATAATTATAATTTCAACTACTAACATACAAGAATCACTTTTTTTGTCAAGATTAGGATGCCATAAATGCATAACTACAACATAAAAAGTCATTTATGTGAATTGATGTGATGCATGATTTATTTTCATAAGTGGCAGAAATGGACTTCCATACTAATGTGAGTCAAAGAGTAGAATAACTAAGAATAACTAAAAAGCATATGAAGTTGATTATAAAACACATACAGGTGGGCCTTTAGGGCCTGGCAATCCAACAGGGCCCTGAGGTCCTTGGGGTCCCTAAAACATGGAGAGAAAAAAATTAAGGGAAATTTAAAGGTTGATTAATACAACTGAACTGGAGAAACAATTCAACCATCACTTACTCTCTCTCCTGGGCCACCAGATGGTCCATCATTTCCTGATGTTCCCTAAAAACAGAAACAAAGACGCCTGTTACAAGAAAACGTTTGCAGATAGCATACATTTTTTGAGCTGAATCAGGACTGATGAAGCCTGACCTTTGGTCCAGGTTTTCCTGTTGGACCTCTGGCACCTCTTCCACCACGGGGACCCTGAGATCAAGTGTTATTAGCGATAACTATTTTATTGTGAAAAATTGTGATATTGTGCAACACTAGTATTTGTAGACAAGGGTTCCTTTCTGCTGAAAAGATTCAAACTTGTTCATTTACATACCGTTGGTCCTCTTTGTCCTCTGGGACCTGCTTTACCAGCAATACCCTAAAAAACAAGCTATAAAATTACAACCCTAACATTACAATAACTTTGAGTTCTAAGTCAACAAGTCAAATTCTGGCATAGGTTGTTTGTAATCAGAACCAAAGACATACAATAGAAATGTCTCTCGCCAGGTTGTACCATGCTTATAGAAATCTAATTTTGTAGTAAAAATCAAAAAGGCCTTATACGTACCCTTCCTCCCTTCTCACCATTGGCTCCAGGGAAGCCAGCGAAACCAGTAGAGCCCTGTAGATGGAGACAGATTATTAGGCACATTGAGGGGAGTAGTTTTCAGCTACACAGCGTAAACGACACACTCACTTCAGAAGTATCCAATATTCGTCCCAACCTTTTAAACATGCCAAAAAAAATTTGGTCTTTGAACAAAAGTGAAGCTGTGTTGACACAGAGGAAGTCCTTGAGGAATAATTCAACAACATTACAGCTAATGCTAACGTTATGAGAGTGATACTCGAAGGGCAAGCTTTTGGAGTTGATAAACATGAGCTGTGCACGCTTGTTAACACAAGGACAGGAGATGAAATTAAAGGTTGAATTATTTTGGCAGGAAAATAAGGGGAAACAGCCCATGCACAATGGATACGCATCAGTAATATATTTCACAGGATGGTCGCCTGCACAAGATAATGGAGCAAATCAAATAGACAACTGCAAATACACACACACAAAAGTTGAATACTGAGGTGGACCAACACTAATTTCCCATCCATACTGAAATGCAATGCTAATCACTATGTTCAAGCTCCACTCTGGGCTTTACATTTTCCAATTGATGTATTATTTAAGATGTCTAACATATAATTTTAAAAATGCCCCTTTTATGCTTTTCCAGATATTACCTTTCATGGAGTGTGTAATAAAGCTCTTAGTGAATGTAAAAGGTCTGCTAAGTTTCAAAGATTAAAGTGCAGGATAAATGGAGTTACTATCTTCCAAAAGAAAGAACCAAATCTGAACTCGTCAGTAATTCAAGATTCACTTCCTGCACAAACCTACACAAGTTTCCATAATGCCAGTCTATGGTCTTCATTGGCTGCCCACGAACTCCTACTTTGACCTGCCCTCAAACACTGTAGTTGGAGCTGAGGCCTCAAAGTTTAGTTCATATTGTCGACATGTCGAGAAGACATCGAGAATAAGTTTTAGTAGTGCGATTTACTTTGCATTCACTTCCCAAGGATGAGGACTCAGGCTCAAAATGATATGTTAAAATCGACACCATAGCTTATGTTCATATTACTGTGTGAAAGAGTGTTAGGGAAGTCTCAGGAGCTGAAATTCAGATTTGTAATAATGGCCGTTTAGTTTCAAACACATGATGTAAGCAGTAGACCAATCACAACAGACTGAACAGATTTTCTCATCCAGTGCCACGTTTAAATAGCAAATGAACTCATTCCCATCTGTTCCCCCATGGGTGTGCTGGTCTGAAAACGAGTTTTGCTAAATCGAGGCAACTGAAAATGACTGCGCCATTGATTGAAGTATTTTTTTGTGATATCTAAATCACACACCCTGCTTATTACACACACAGGGACACGCAGCAGCACACAGACATTTTTTAATACTAAAAATAAAAGGATTCCTCTCTGGAGAAGCATTCGGTCTGTCCACTTGCAAATTCAGCCAAAAAAAAAATATATATATATATATGCTAAAAACTAACATCATTTGTTTTAAATGCTACACATGAATTTATGTTTAGATATTATTATAAATATCATTAAATTGTTAGTGTTTTAAAAAAGAACTTAAAGTGAATGACGAAATTATGTAATTACCTAATTATAAATTAAAGCTGCTGTAGGGAGTTTTTAGAAAACGTTGACTTAGCCTGAAAATTTGAACAAGCACAACTCACAGGTCACTCCCATAGACTGTAAAACAATATGGACGTAATGTCCGTGACGGCATCCAAAGGATTCTGGAGTGCAGTTTTGAAGTGCAAAGTAGAGACGAGCTGGCCTTTGCATCTTGGCAACGCATCATCGTGCCAAGTATAACAGAAAATGGGCAAAGAGGCGGGACGTGGGCAGAGCTGAGGTGACGCAATGACTAATTGACAGCAGATAAATGGCGATCCACCTGTCAAAGTGGCTCCGCTCACAGATGTCATAAAGGGCAAAATTATCCGTAGACCAAAAATTTGTCCCAGGCTGTAAACATGTTTTTTTTCTGCTGTAAAGTTGGGAACTTTAACATGGGTCGCAATGAGAATTTGCTCCCTTCTGGAGCCTGTTCTGAGCCCTTCAGGAGCAATTCCTAAACTGAGGACTTACAGTTTAAATTACTTCTGTATTGGCTTCAAGAGAAACTGTGGGAGGTTGCCGCTTGGTCACTCCCCCTTGCTCTCTGCTGCGCCACAGCTCTCCCTCCACAGCTCCTTTCCATCACAACAGAGCCTGCCGTGAACGTGCAGGGCCACCAATGACGAATTGGGTAAACAGTTATGGCACATTCACTGGTACGGACGAAACATCAACAATATGATCTACATTGACTATAGCCTCCCCATACTTTGACTACAAACTTGGTCCTCACAACATTACGAATTTTGCAATACATGTAATGTAACTATATGACGTTGCACTATTTCTAAAAGTAATAAATAGCTAGTAAGATAATATAACGGCAACTAACGTTACAGTATGCAAGTAATTATTCTATCGATATGTAATGCTTAATAAGGTTTGCTAGTACTGGTACATTATTTAACAACATGACAAGCCAGTGAATTAGTAGGTTTCAATAGTTGCTTTGCACAGTGCAGGACATTTTATCGGTATGTTATGTGGCTAGAGTTTTGAGAGTTAATGGGCTCCGACGAGGAACTCACAGCCACAGCGACTTCGAGGAATGAAACAAATCAAGCAGGGATACTTGCTTGTCAAGTAGAAATGTGGTTAACTCTGGTTTTTAATCCTTTCAGGACACGTAACGTTAGCTCCCTCCACCTCGGAAAAGCCGCTCCGATATTTACCCTCGTTTTATTCCGGGCTCTATCTAAATCTTTCTTTTTGATCACTGTCATCTGCCTTTTTTCCGTTTACCCATTTTTATTTTATGAGCAGGTGCCACTGGAGGAACTGGCAGTTTGGATTGTTTGTCCGCCATAAGCAAATCTGCGTCACACCGGTTATCTTGAATTTGAATGCCTGTTGCACGCTGTGCAAGAAAGGGTGTGTGATCAGCGTGCACACGAGCTTGGATGACACTGCTAAGACACCCCTCCTGGCTCTGATTGGTTGTTTCTTACCGGGAGCGGTGTATTTCTGCAAATGGCAATAGGGCCACTGATAGGAGCTTGATTTTTTACAGATTATCTGTCTCATATCCTACTGTCAGGACATGACAGGTTTAACAAATATTTAAAAAATACATTTTTACAAAAGTTACCCACTGCATCTTTAAGAAATGAGAATAACAATTAAATATCTAATGGTGGTGGTGGGGTCGGGGGGGGGGGGGGGGGGTGTATTGTGGATGATATATTGTGGATCCCTAATATAAGTGAGAGGAAAAAACACGACTCAAAAAACCAACTCATCTCTCCAGGGAAAAAACTCCACCCATACTCTGAACAGAACCCTGAACAGGCCAAACATTACTTTAAAAAATGCGGAAAATGGAAACCCAGAGTGGAAAATAGCTGACAGAGCAAGTTGTAGACTACTTCAGTATCACTTTCCATAACTTGTTATTCAAACTAAATAGGAGCCATTTCATAAGCTATATGGATTGATCGGCCTGTATACTGAATCAAATGATTGTTTTGTCAAAGTTAGCAGGCTGAACAGACTGAATAAGCTGACAAACACAAACTGTATCTATATGGGCTGTTCACAGGTCTGCACTTCTTGCATGCTGGGTGGCTGAGAGATAAAGCAGCCAGTGTCATGGAGAATGAGTTTATCCTATTAACTCTGTTAACACAGGCTATCAGAGAACAGCAGGCCTTGCATGTCAAATGCAGCGCATGGCCAAATAGAAATGAAGCAGTACAGACAATGGCACTGTTTATGAGAGATGATAACTTTATAGTTTCACTAAAGGTTAATGTCTAATTGTTTGATTGCTTTATATTGTAAACAATGACCTAGAGATAGATAAATAGATAAATAGATAAATAGATAAATAGATAAATAAATAAATAAATAAATAAATAAATAAATAAATAAATAAATAAATAAATAAATAAATAGATAACTTAAAAAGAACAAAGAAGACGCAACAGGAAAGTTGTCAGCACTTACCTTGGGACCTTGCCTTCCTGGGTAGCCAGGCAAACCTGGAACACCAAGTTTTCCCTAAAAACAGAAATAAGAACACACTCTAGGTCTGCACACTTTCATTTGGAGTTTTTAAACAATCACCAGGCCTTATAGAGTAACAATAAAGCATTTCAGCACCCTGTACAAACTGCAAAAACATATGGGAGCTGTAATGGAGTATTTGGCTACCCTTTAAAACCGGTGTTCAGAATCAATTTAAGAGTTAAGAGTTCAGTGTCATTTTAGATTTTAATTCACACATATATTAATAATTCCTGACAGACACTTAAGTGCCCCAAAAACCCTAGTGTTGTTTTTTCCAGCGCTGGTCATATTAAGTACTTTGCCATTAAATTCAACATAATGAGTTAAAAACTGACCTTTTCTCCTGCTGTGCCCATAGGACCAGTCTCTCCGTTGGGACCTGATTTACCTTTAGGCCCCTCTGGTCCGTCTTCTCCTCTGGGGCCCAAAACACCAACCTCTCCCTGAACACCAGCAACAATGGACAAACATTATACTAGTTTCATTACAAACAAAATGGATCATCTCAAACAAGTGATTATGAGTGCTGATTGAAATTAAATGTAACTTTAATTAAATAAAAGTTGTAACTCACCTTGTCACCCTTGAGGCCCATGTCACCCTTGAACCCAGGAAAACCATCTTCTCCCTGTAATCAATCAGGAGATCATTTATGTAGGCAAACTAAGATAGATATGATCGAGAAGCAAAAAAGATCAGTGTGTGTTGTGTCGAAAAAATAAACTGGGGGTTGGGGTGTTGGGGGTGCTGTGTTGGGGGGAGTCTGGGGTGTTGTAGATAAAAGATGATAATCCTGAAAAAATTAAAGTTAAAAACAGGAAATACAATAAAATTATAATTAGATGATAGATAGATAGATAGATAGATAGATAGATAGATAGATAGATAGATAGATAGATAGATAGATAGATAGATAGATAGATAGATAGATAGATAGATAGATAGATAGATAGATAGATAGATAGATAGATAGATAGATAGATAGATAGATAGATAGATAGATAGATAGATAGATAGATAGATAGATAGATAGACTTAAAGATCTTAAATCAAAAACTCTCTAAGAACATAATGGCTAAATGCTGGCATCTAGTGGCCATGGTGTAACTTGTTGGTCCATGCTATTTTAGACTGAGAAATTAAATCATATCCTACATTGTCATACATCTGTTCTCTCAGAAGTGTTCTAGAATTTGAAATATTGAGTACAATATTACATATTACAATGACGATACATTTTAAAGACATAAAAGTATCATGGCTCTTTCTAAATGAAACACTGACACTTGGTGGCCACTGCAGAGGATGCAGCCTGAAAGTCACATCATTGTGTTTATACAAAAAAATAATTGGCACATATTATAAAGATATTATAAATGTTTTTTTTTCTGCTGTCTCTACTGACATCCAGTCATAGGTGATTTTTTGAATCAAACACACGACTGAGGCCATTTAGGTGCAGAAAGTCCCTGAAATTGCCTTTTAGCTAATGTTCGGTCATCTGTGAGACTCATTTTAGAGGCTGACCCAGGAGCTCATTAATGGTGACAGAGGACAGGGTCATTTGCTTACCTTCTCGCCTTTATGGCCCTTCAAGCCACGGATGCCCTCGGCACCCTAAATGGACAGAACAATGAATATAGGCTCTAATGGATAGACTAAGAGGCACATAATGTGGATAATAAAGAAAAAGTGTGATGAAGATAATCAAAGCGGTTTACCTTCACACCTCGGGGGCCGGGATAGCCAATGGACCCCTGAGGACCTGGTTGGCCCTATAGGAAGAGAGTAAATATAATAACACTGAACCAATCAGGATTAATAGAGAGGAATTAGGTTTTAAACTTCTGAAGGGGCTACACATTAAGTGTTAATTACAGAGACAGAGAAATGGCTTTAATTTTGTAACAGAGCTTTAAGACAGCTGCAAAATAGCACCTTAAAGGCGTTTAGTGGCTTTGCACTTGAAATGTGGTCAATAACTGGAACTTAGAGTGACAATTCTTTTCGAGACAAATTAAAAATACACTCACAGCTGCTCCTTTCTCCCCGGGAGGACCCTCTTTCCCAGGATGACCCTGTGCAAGGATTACAAACAAAAGCATCTTCACTCAAAGTCTGAAAGTAACATGAGGCAAAGGCTGTTGGGTTCAGTCTAGTGAGTTCAGTGTATAGTAATATGCAGTATGAATAGCATTCAGTGCAGGAACCTACTTTTTAAGTTAGTGCATGATTAAGAACTGTATTTTAACTGCACTGTAAAAAAAAATGTTGGTTTTGTTGGTTTAACTTAAAAAAGTAAGTTACCTGGTTGCCTTAAAATGTTGAGTTTATTGAAATTAAAGATTTGAGTTGATACAATGAAGGACATTTGTTTAATAAATAGAAACTCAAATATTATTATATCTGAACAAAAAAAAAAACTGATAAATCATGAAAATAGCACTATTTGGCATGTTTCACTGCGTCATCAGAAATAAAACACACAATTACCCAATATGCTTACAAAATCTTTTAATAATATTTTAATAAAGGTTGTCGAATCTCAAAAAAATTTCATTGTATTAACTCAACATTTTAATTTCAATGAACTCAAAATTTTAAGGCAACCAGGTAACTTTTTTTCTAAATATTTTTTTACAGTGTGAGGTATTAAAAAAATGTGACTGGAATTTAACATTTGAAAGTAATAAAAATGCAATTAAAAATGGAATTAAATAACATTTACATATTTTCATGATAAATATGTCATCATACACAGCATACACTAACATTTAAAACTTTGAGGTCGATAAGGTAAAAAAAACAAAAAAACGATCAAACTATCATCAAAACTACTCAAACGTGATAACATTTGAAATGTGTCATATTTTGGAATTTGCCATTTGTCAAAATTTTAATTTATCAAAAATACTGGGAAAAATGCTGTTTTTTAACATTGTAGAAAATAAGAAATGTTTCTTAAATAGGTAATCAGCATAAGAATGATTTCTGAAGGATCATATGATTAAGATATTATGCTAAAACAATGCTTTGCCACCAAAGGAACAAATAACAGTTTAAAATATATTCAAATAGAAAATTATTGTAATAATATTTTACAATATTATTGGTTTAACTAGATTTTCAGTCAAAAAAATGTAGCATGTAGCATATTCTTTCAAGAACCAAAAAATCTTAGCCTAAAAGTTTTGATTTATTTATTTGTGAGATGTTTAAATATTTTCTAAAACAATTCACATTCAACATTACAATGAAAAAACAAAAAAGAATACTATTAAATGCATAAACTGTTATTGACTTATTAAAATAAATAAAAAATCTACCAAAATAAACAGTACATATTAATTACATTTAAAATAAATATCATTATATTATCAATATCAATAAAAAAAATATCATATCAAAATATCAAAAATTTGATATCATTTTGATTTTGATTTTATAAAAATAATAATTCTATAGGCTACATTTTACATATTAGTTATTACTAAATAATGGCACCTAAATAAATAATAAAATACTATATATATATATATATATATATATATATATATATATATATATATATATATATATATATATATATATATATATATCTATATATATAGATATATATATATATAGATATATATATATATATATATATATATAGTAATAATTCATAATTTATTCTTTTTATTTCTCTCCATTTTAAATATTTCTCTTATATGCACTAAAGTTAGGGGGTGTTTAGCCACGCTTGAAATGCTGGTGTCAGAGTTATAGCCTAATCATGGAATTGGCATGGTATTAGTATTATCTAGGGACCTCTGTGACTTAGAAATTCGCACAGGATAAGCAAAGCCTGTGATTTTACCCAAATTGACTGACTTATCTCCTGGATATGATGTCAAGACTTGTAAATGTTTTTTTCGTTATAGATATAGCTCTATGAAATCATAAACAGTCATATGTATCAATATCGTTTTGATAGTTTTATAGTAATAAAAAGAGAATAGAGTATAGACACTACAATTAAAAACTGAACTAAACACAGACCAGTGGCAGGAGTCAGATTTAACTCATCACGAGCAAGAAGCTGACAATATACGGGAAGATTCATTTTCAAAGCTACATATGTAAAAGCGCCCATTTAAGCGACCTTGTCATTGTACTGTTCTGTTGTTATGTTTTTCATTAAGAATAGTATTGATATTAATATTAAACACAACAATCAAGCAATTTGCCCCCAAAATTCATTCTAAAGTGAAAGTATAATCCGCGCGGGAATTCATAACGGTCCACATTATGACCTTGGTGTTCGGCGAAATACGGTAGGTATTTTGCGGGGGAATTTTTACTTTACAAATTACAGACATGGCCGATTCGCACGGATTAAGATCACAGACATTCTCTGCAATTATTACAAATCACCAGAGGTCCCCAGATAATACTAGGTCTGTGCGAATAGGGCTTATGTAGCTTATGTAGTGTTTTAATTTTACATTGATTCATTCATTCAATTTCACACTTAAATGCTGCTGTTACAGCTCTGAGCTGCCACTGTAAATCTTTATATATATTTTATTTATTTTATATTATACAATACACTAAGAATGTGAACAAGGTTTTTTTTAAGTAAAGTTCGAAGTTTAAGTAACGTTTTTCAAGTCTTTTAAGTAAAATATAGAAAGAGTATTGTAATAAATAAAAAATCTGTTCCCGTCGCCTAACGAATAGCAAAAAAAACGACCCAAAAACCATGGTTAAAAACCAAGGTATGTATTGAACTGTGGACTAACTGTATTGTTGCATCCCTTATATATACACACACACACATACATATATATATCACGATATATATATATATGGACCATGGCAAAATAAAACAATCTTAGAATGCGCTATATAAAATCTAAAGCCTTTAAAATTTAGTCCATCCACATGAAACAGGCATCAAGAGTGTAAAAGAAAGTCTCTGTTTTTGCTTATTTTGATGAAAGTCCTCTGTTGTGTCTGTGTTGAATTTCTCAGAACTGCATTTCAGTAAATTCCACTTCCTTTCATTCAAATTTAAATGTTCAACTCATGAATTGAAATGCAGCCAACTCTTTAATTCTAAATTGTGTGATTAAAATACACATTTCCCTCAAGCCAGGATTATCAAGCTGGTTAATGGCTAATGATGTGTGATGATGCAAAGCATTTTTGATATGAACTCAGAGAATTAGGGGAGGGGAGAATACGAATTTAAGAAAAATCCACTTACAGGAGGCCCATCAGCCCCAGCCAGCCCATGGAGCCCCTGTTTTCCACCGGGACCCTATGAGAGAGAGAGAGAGAGAGAGAGAGAGAGAGAGAGAGAGAGAGAGAGAGAGAGAGAGAGAGAGAGAGAGAGAGAGAGAGAGAGAGAGAGAGAGAGAGAGAGAGAGAGAGAGAGAGAGAGAGAGAGAGAGAGAGAGAGAGAGAGAGAGAGAGAGAGAGAGAGAGAGAGAGAGAGAGAGGGATAAGTGAGAAAAGAAGTACGAAAGAGGGAGGAAAAACACACACAATTAAGGCGGCGATTATTGGTGTGCCCAAGTGATTCACTGGGCAACTTTATAAGCAGTTCAATTCTAAAGCACTTCATTATCATCTTTTTCCTCTTGGTAAGGAAGAGATCTAATCATATGGTACGTCTGGAAACACTCCACCACTTCTGGAGTCACATTTCAGACTGTCTCTGGCCTCTGTCCAGGAGCCCTCACAAAATGCTTGTCTGAGAGACTAACCAATGACAGTTCTGTGTGTAAGCATATCTCCCGCTTGTTGAAGCATTAGCGAGTCTTGAGGTGTGCGCGTGTGTGTGTGTGTTTGTGTGAGTGTGTGGTTTTTCTCTAGTCAGCAGTGATCTGAAGGCAACCTACAGCTCGGAAACCGAGAAGTCTGTTGAATCGTTTATAAGGTTAGGGCAGAAAAACGCCGCCTGTAATAACAAAGACGATAGCTGCTGGGGCGAACAGATCTTATTCACAAACTCACTTTCTCTCCAGGTGGACCAATCGGGCCTTGAGGACCAGGCAGACCCTGCAAGACAAGATTTACAAAGTTAGACAGTACAACATGGAGTTTTCAGGGGAAATCTGATAGTGAAATGTATATTGAAAAAAGCTGTGTGACCACCTCTCAGTCAAATCTAAGAAACAATGTCGAACAGGATACATTATTCTGTGTCTGTGCGTGAGTGTGTGAATATATGAGTCCTATTACAAACTTATGGAGTCAGGATGTGGATTTAGATGAATGGATGTACCAGTTTTCATTGCTTTTTCTAAGTATTTCAATGACAGTTCATCCGGCTCTACATACTGAATACACATGGGAAAAAAGAGCAGGAAAGGAGAATTCAGGAGAATTAATGGACCCATAAAGTCATTAAACATGTGCTTTCCTTTCCTAAAATAGGAAATTTGGGTGGGAGATAATGGAAGGGGTGGTCTCTCTTTTTCTTGTAAACTAGCCAAAAAGGTATCGCTATTGTACATCACATGGATGAACATGATTTGCCACTTGCTAGTCAGTTGCGGATGGTATTGGGGGAGGGACTCTCATTCTAGAGAACATCTGATTGGACAAAAATGTGTGTAGTAGCTAAAACATGAATCATCAATATTCTTGGTCCATTTACACTACCGTTCAGAAGTTTAGGGTCAAATCAGTTTATAGTAAAAAAAGAAACATTGTGGTGCGTCTAAAATGTAATGGTAAAGCTGAATTTTCAGCAGCCAGTTTTCTAGTCTTCAGTGTCACATGATCCTCCAGAAATCCTTCTAATATGCTGATTTGCTGCTCAAGAAACATTTCTTATTATTATCAATGTTGTAAAATGCCGCTTAACATCTTTGTAGAGACAGCGATACATTTTTTGCTGGATATTTATTTGAAATAGAAAATGTTTGCAGCATTATAAAGGTATACATTTTTTTAAAGGATAAATTCCAATGTCATGCATCCTTGCTGAATAAAAGCATTACTTTCTTTTCAAAAAAAGAAAAGAAAAGAAAGTACTGACCCCAAACTTTTGAACAGCACTGTACATATATCTACAATAGGTAATTTTTGGTCAACTTTTAGGAGCACACTGATGTATGACCTCAAAGGTATTAGACAAAGATTAAAACAAGTTTTCTGAGAAAAAGACAGAGAGAGAAAAGAGCAGACAAAAGGTGATCGATTGACTGATACCTACATGTGGACCGGTGCTACCCTGTTGCCCAGGGGGTCCAGGCTCTCCTTGAGGACCCTGTTATAACATTTAATAGAAACACTTTAGTACACAACACTATCATTCCTACACTTCACTGCTCCAGGCAGCCTGACATTTTTGACAGATATAAAAAGCAGCCCCAATACCTCAAACTCCAAAAAATACTCAACATGTTGAACAACAGACACGTGTAAATTGCAAATCCATCTTTTTCCATTGGCCTTCCTTCCTGATTTGTACAGCCTACTATAATAAAATCTGTTATAGCAGCTTTTAACCACTGAGTAAGAGGAACAGGGATGGAGATGGGTAACATTTTTATAACAAACTGCATGCAGTAAGAAAGGCGGTTGTACTTAGATTGAGACCTTGAAAGAAAAGCTGCTAAAATAAGATGATTACACAAATTTGGTAATACTTTATTTTGATGGTCTACTAGTAACTCACTTTGCCACTACATGTAAACTAACTCTCTTTAGCATATTAGTGGACTGCCTGCTTGATATCTGCTAACATTTTATTTTCAAGGTCCCCCAACAGACATTCTATTGACTATAAGTAACTTTGCAAGTGTGTCAACTTATTCTACTAACCCGAACACAAACAGTCCCCTAACAATTAGTTGACATGTATTTTACAAGTTACTTATAGTTAGTAGAGTGTTTAAAGTGAACTATCGAAAAAAAAAAAAAAAAAAATTATATGAATTTTACATGAAATATATATATATTTCATTGAAATTAACTTAACTAATGAAATTATTTGATTTGCTAAGAAATTTAACCAAACATACTATACTTATATTGATGCCTAACTGTGCGCTATGTTTACAAAGCAGATAGAGCAACCATTGACTTCCACTGTATTTTTTCCCCTACTATGGTAGTGAACGGTTTCTCTATCTGCTTGGTTGCAAACATTTTTCCAAATATCTCATTTTGTCTTCAGCAGAACAAAGAAACTCATACAGGTTTGGAACAACATGAAGGAAAGTAAATTATGACAGAATTTTCATTTTTGGGTGAACTATCCCTTTAATGAAGCTAAACAACAGGAACACCTAATCACAAAATTAATGTTAACACAACCGGTTAAATCACTGTTGATTGATCATTTGCCTCATAATTAATTTTTTAATTCAGTGCTGGTGCTCTCTATAAATTCAAATGATTTCTAAAATTGATTTAGACTCAAATAAATAAAATAAAATGTACTTATCTAATTAGTTGCATTTTTATATATTTATTTAGTTTAATATTTATTTAGTTTTTAGCCAATCTCATAGACCAACTCCAATCCCTCACAGACCACAATTAATGAATAACCGAAAAAGAAACAATTAATGAACACTCAACGGCTAGAGAATATCCATAATGCACTGTGAGGGTCATGCCGATTTTATTCTCTTGTCTCGCCAGAAGACGCCACCTGCAGCTGAATCATCCATCCATTTTCCAAACCACTTGTCCAATGTGGGTACAGCGTAACATCAGAGTTATATCAGAGAAATGGCTTTTTAATTGATGAATCAATTGTTTACTGTTTATACATGCCAGTTTCCATGAGTTTAAGATACATATTTTCATTACTACTGGAGCTGCAAGTTTGCTAAGTTTCAAATGATTATTAAACAGAAGCACAAACTACGCAAAAGTAGCAGTCCTTCCTGCAAACTCAGTGTCCGAATTCGCTAACTCGTTTTCATTCAGTCCTTCAAGTGGACTATATTAGTGGACTAATGTAGGGAATAGTGAATGAGGGTATACAGTAGGTGGCGATTTCAAACACAGTTCTTGTATACCCTCATTCACGATTCCCTACATTAGTCCACAAATATAATTCACCTGAAGAAGTAAATGAAAACGAGTCTGTGAATTCGGACACCGGGTGCACCAGAAGGCCTGCCACTTTTGCATAGTAGTAATGAAAAGATTTATTTTGAACTCTGTTATGGAAACGATGTATGATTCCTACACTTACTGTATTGCATATTTTAGTGGCAGACTTCATACCTTCTATATTTTAGCGCTTCCAGGTCAAAGATTAGCTCACTTTTGCCAGGCCTACTGTGTTTCTCTTATCTAATAGCTTAATTTAGATGTGATCCTTGCTCGGGACAATAAACATGTTTCAGAGAGGTCAGAGGTGAAGGTAAAGGACAATTAACCAGGAAACTTCATGGGGCCTTAAAGGGTTAGTTCACCCAAAAATGAAATCTATGTCATTAATGACTCACCTTAATGATGTTCCACACCCGTAAGACCTCCGTTCATCTTCGTAAACACAGTTTAAGATATTTTATATTTAGTCCAAAAACATATGTAAGTATATGCACACTATACTGTCCATGTCCAGAAAGGGAATAAAAACATCATCAAAGTAGTCCATATGTGACATCCGTTGGTTTATTAGAATCTCTTGAAGCATCAAAAATACATTTTGGTCCAAAGATAACAAAAACTACGACTTTATTCAGCATTGTCTTCTCTTGTGGGTTTGTTTTCAATCCTCAAACAAAGATTTAAACGGTTATGAATTGATTCATGATTCAGATCTCCAATGTCATGTGATTTCAGCAGTTTGACACGCGATCCGAATCGCGAATCAATCCGCTGATTCATAACCATTTAAATATTTGTTTGAGGATTGAAAACAAACCCGGAAGAGAATACAATGCTGAATAAAGTCGTAGTTTTTGTTATTATGGGACCAAAATATTTTTTGGATGCTTCAAGAGATTCTAATGAACTAACTGATGTCACATATGGACTACTTTGATGAAGTTTTTATTCCCTTTCTGGACATGGACCGTATAGTGTGCATACACTTTGATACACTGCCGGACTAAATATAAAATATCTTAAACTGTGTTCTGAAGATGAACAGAGGTCTTACGGGTGTGGAACGACATTTGTGTGAGTCATTAATGACATCAATTTCATTTTTGTGTGAACTAACCCTTTAAGCTCAGAAGAGGCTCTCTATTCTGTTATAACCACACTATTAAAGAAGGGGAGTGGAAATTCTTACCATATTTCCTTTAGGGCCAGATGGTCCATCCAATCCAGGAAGACCCTGCATATGTATAACACAGCAGTGTCTAGTTGTGACTTTCATACAATTTGGATAGATGTAATTAAGAAGGTGTGGTGGTACATACACGCTGTCCAGCGGTACCAGGAGATCCTCTGGGGCCCAGCAGTCCTCTTGGACCCTGATGATCAACAAATGGACATGTCACAAGAATACATTATATTGTTATGTTGAATACAGGAGGTATTCAACCCTTTCCCCCATGCACATGATGGATAGAATATGAAGCATGGGCCCCCCTTCTACGTGTGTTGTACTTTGGGCTAACGCATTAAAAATATTGTGAGTTATATAATGAGATTACTTATTTTCTTAGTAACTAGTAAAGCAACACATTACTTTTAAATATCTAGCAAAATACCTGAGTTACTTTTTCAAATAAGTAATCCAAGTTACTTTATTTTCCCATTTATTTAATGACACCTCGTCTGTCCCCATTTTGAGATAAATTGAGAATAAGTGTTGAGGCATTGAGTGTGCTGTGCAAATATGATAGTTATAGTAATTCTAGGCATTTACTCATCACTTGCACAAAAACAGATTCAGTATTCCTCAAAAATTACTAACAACTGTGAAATAATATGCAAGCCTGCAATAACTCTTTGTAACATACTTTGTATTTAATGTTACTTTATAAGCCTGTCTTTGCTACTGCCATTCGATGAACGATTGTCAACCATTCGATGATCGAATTCAATCATACTAAGCCAAAACTTTAACGTTTCTTTACCCGTTATCTCTTTTCCTGCACACTAGAATGGCATAACAGACCCCTGCTCTGCTGTACAGGTGTGACATTTCCATTTCCTTCACTTTTGGTGTGAAAGGGCCTTCACACTTGCCAAAAATATAATTTTTATTTGTTGTTATTTCAATAAAACAAATAAGCAAGCCCCGCTGAGAAAACGCGTGTCTTGATTTCCCATATAATGCATGTGAATGGGGTCTAATTCTAATTAGACTTGATTGACATGCATTATACAAGCAACGGTTGGAGTTAAAAATCTTAATTTGTGTTCTACTGAAGAAACAAACACACCTACATCTTGGATGCCCTGGGGGTAAGCAGATAAACATCGGATTTTCATTTCTGGGTCAACTATCCCTTTAAGTCAGAGAACAAACTTATTTTTACAGTCAGAACAGAAAATGAGGTTAAAGAAAGGAATCCCTAAATATGCTTTTTATTACTTCATTTAAAATGGTTTAGAAACAACTATGTAAAACAGAAACAAAGGCAAATTGGGTTTTTGTTGAGGACCCAAAAGTTCACTAAATTTGCTGTGGGACTCGATCCAATTAGATTCCACGTCTTCAGGGCTGATTCTGGTATTTGTTAGATCTCTGCTGTTGGAGAGTATTTAGTCAAAGAGTGAGTGAAATATGTGAGACCATTAGTGTGTCGTGCGAAATAGAGAAATAAAGAGAACAAGAAAATAGAAACCTGCTAGGCTCCCTTCCTGTACAGAGCCATTACCTCAATGAGGAATAAATACTGAGATTTGAGGTGGAAAGAGCTGGGTGGGGCACACCTTAGGACGAGTGATTATAGCTAGGCATGAAATTAGGTGATTAACCCTCATTTTCTTTTCTGAGAGATCCAAAAGTCTCAAAAACATACTTAATGTTGATACTTCATGGATTTTCCCAAGTATCATACAAAAAGGCTATATTACTCTCTTACCCTCACCAGGACTGCATTTAATTAATAGAAAATACAGTAAAAACAGTAACATTGTCAAATATTATTACTATTTCAAATGTCTGTTTTCTATTTAATAAGTATATTATACTGTAATTTATTCCTCTGATGGAAAGCTGAATTTTCAGCATCATTATTTTTGTCTTCAGATTCATTGATTACTAGACAATAAAAAAAAAACTGAATTTATTTAAACTGTTTAAACGCGTAAATGCCTTTTAGTGTACCCTTGCAGAATAAAATTATTAATTTCTTTCAAGTAAAACAATCTTACTGACCTCCAAAATTGTAATGGTAGTATATATATATATATATATAGGAATTTGGATTTGTTTAGTTGTATGATTTAGTTATTTTTTTGCCAGAAGCTAACAGAAGCTACTTTATAATATTGGATAACAGTTATTTTTTTGCCAGAAGCTAACAGAAGCTACTTTATAATATTGGATAACAGTCATAAATCGCACTTATAATGCCTACGGATACTAAAAACGATTTGAAGTGAATACAAAAGTTCAAAGTCAAAATGGAGATGCTTACACTTTCTCCTGGCATTCCCCTCTGTCCGATCTCACCATCCTCGCCCTGCAAACAAGAGCACAAACAGGCTTGCCAACAGTCCAGTGTGTAAGTACATACAAATCTAAATAAAAATGAGATAATGGTGTGTCACTTGGACAAACGCACCCTTGGTCCGTCCTCTCCTGGAGGGCCTGGTAGGCCGATGGGACCTATCTCACCCTGAAAGGAAACGAAAGAGATGAAATAACAGAGAGAGAAAAAGAGTAAATGTATTATTACCGTCCCTGCCTGCCTGCTTTTGGCTCAGTGCATTGTTAGGGCCCATGACCACTATTTATAAGACTGCATCTCTATAAGAAGAGGCTATAACATAGCGGGGCCTGTAATTACCCAGGGCAGGATTAGGAGGATAGCACTCTGTCTGGAAATATACACAGCTCCCCCTGTGATCTGCGGGCCTCTTTCACTGCATCGGCCCAGGCCAAGCAAGCCACACTCTGCTGTGCCTATCGAGGGCAGCCTTCATTTGCCAGAGGAGAGCTAGCACGCCAAACAACCCCCCTTGACACTATAATGAGGTCAACTTCTCCTGCCACTAAGACTGTCAGCACGCTAAACAAAATGTACAGCAGCAGACATGGAATATTTTTATAATGTACAAGTCTTGGCCTTGGCAGGAGTCGACAAGAAGGGCTTCAAGCGGAGTTAACTAAATACAGTAGATTCAGTAGGAAAACTGCCGCTGAGGAATAAAATGAAACCAGGCAAGAATTGTTCCCATAATCATAAAGCACTGTTTGAAACAAGCTGGAAGTTTGATAATTGAGCATTAAAAGACATTTTTATCACGGGTGGTGGTCAGGCTTGCCTTTTGCTGTCTAGAACAATTCGGTTTCATTTCAGCTATTACATCAATGACGGGGAACTAAGTATGAGATTTCTTACGAATAGTTCAGCACTTACTCTGTGTCCCTTCTCACCAGGTAAACCAGGAAGCCCATCAAATCCTCTGTCCCCCTGTTAGACAGCAACCGCAATGAGAATAAAAATAGAGCTGCCAATAGAGATGTCAAAGTTCACATAATGCATAATGTATGGAAGCTTGTTTCCACCACAGAATAAAAAAATAAAAAAGGTCATGTGACTTTTTATCTCACAATTTAGACTTTTTTTCTTGAGATTGCATGATATAAAGTCGCTATTGCTTATAAAGTTATAGAGTTATAAAGTCAGAACTGCGTGATATAGTCGCATGTGCGAGTTTATACCTCACAATTCAGACTTTATTTCTTGACTATATCACCCAATTCTGACCTTATAACTCACAATTCTGAGAAAAAAAGTCAGAATTGTGAGATGTAAACTCACAGTTGTGAGATAAATGTTTTATTCTGTGGCAGAAACAAATTTCCATAATAATGTTTTGTGCACTTATTAATGTGATCATGAATATTATTTATTATAAACATAATTATACTTAAAACATTATAAATGAAAATGAGATATCCTTAAAAAATATATTTAATTATGAATTTGTTTAATTTTACCAATTCGTTTTGCTAAGTATCGGATACCTAATTTTTAAAATATTTTTTATCTCAAAGGATAAAATGAATAATCATAGCCACTAAACATTAATATTTTAGGCCTCAACTGCTAATTATTAGACTGTTGTTTTTGTTTATTATTTATTACTTTAGAACATCGTTTAATTTAAATTAATTATCAATCATCATATAATCACATTATAATAAATAAATAAATGTTTCATTAATTACATTATTGTTGTTATTTATTATAATTTTGTAATTATTTTTAACGGGTACAAATTAACTCACTTCAAAATCAATAATTATATGACAAACAGTAACAAACATCCCTACTGATTTCTGAAACCGTGATCAATGCTAACTGTGTTAAAGTGGAGGTTTTGAGTCAGAGATCATTTTACCTTGGCTCCTGATTCTCCAGGAATTCCTCTGGCTCCATCGGCTCCGTTTCGGCCCTGTAAAACCAGGTCGCATCATCAGCCCGATGCTATGTTCTATGAGCAGGTTAATGTGCTTAACATATGTTTTAAACAACTGCAGAATCAATGCGAGACAGGGGATGACGTGAAGTGAGCGAATTCACCTCAAAGACAACCTAAATAAGGTGTGTTGAGTCTACAGCACGTTTGAGTAGCGAGTTATTGTGGCAATTTGACTCATTTATAACGAAACTGTGAATAAACTGTGTCAAAGGAGAATCTGAGAAACGTTTGGCACCAAAACTGGCAGATGTGGATGCGAATCCAACGGACATCTGTCATTCTGTTAAGCTGAAACAGGTAAATTAAGGTCAAGGCTAATAGACACAGACAGTTTCACGGAAAATCTGGTGCAGGGTTGGAGCGTGAACAGTGGGCTACTTGCGTAGAGGCTTTCAGCTTCGTTTTGCCAGAGTACTTCAGCAGCAGTATTGCAGATGTATTAAGTATATGTCACCTTTTTGCCTTTTCAACTTTAATGTCATGTTGTGTGGAAGACAAGAGACAAAATGACAGCACAAGCAGATTTTTTCCAATTCTTACCCTCTTGCCTGCTTTTCCAGGTGGTCCAATAGGGCCTTGAAGTCCTCTTGGTCCCTTAAAAAACACACAGAATTCTGTAATGAAAGTGTCTACCTCCTTTTTGACAAGTTAAAAAACTGTAACATTACTTTTAAAGCATTTGTGAACAGCGTTATTTTTATGTAAAGTAACACTTACAGTTCAACACTTTTTCCTCATGGTCAGCTGACTGAGACTCTGTGCTCCAGGGTAGAAGCTCATATGTTTTTTACACTAGAAAGTGCTATTTTATCATGGACAAGTGTTTATGCCCCCGACATATTTTGCATTCAATTGCAATAAGCTATACCTCGAACAGCAACAAGCTAATTGTTTTGACAGCGTTAAAGTTTATGGGGCTGCACCTGTGGGCTCCGAGGCAGAGCAAATCTGTTCATTTATCTGCAACAAATAATGACTACAACTGCATTCCACTGAAGCACGAGTTTATTTCTTATTTAACAGCAGTATTTCAGAGTGGGCTGAAAGCGCTCTGATAGGCATGACCAGTGGTGCCAGTAGCGCGTTACTCTAATTACTTTTTCCCAGTAACGAGTAATCTAACGCATAACAATTTCCAAACCAGTAATCACATTAAAGTAACTTATCCAAGTCACTGTGAGTTACTATTTTAGTCATTTTCCTTGGTAAAAAATAAAAAATATATATATTTTTGCTTTCTTCTTGCATCTCGGGGATAGTATTTTTTCAGGAAATATTTTTTTATTTCAACTTAAAATGTCAGGAGATACATTGTTGACGTTACTGTTAAAAATGCACTTCCAATAAAGTGAGTGTTGGCAAAAACGGTTGTCATTTCTATGTTTAGGCGGCAGGGGTGTTGCCGGCAACTGCTAAATGTAACTAATAAAGTAACTTGTAATCTTACTTAGTTACTTTTAAAATCAAGTAATCTGTAAAGTAACTAAATTACTTTTTAAAGGAGTAATCAGTAATCAGATTACTTTTTTCAAAGTAACTGTGGCAACACTGAGCATGACACGCTTTCCACAACTACAATATCTCCTTCAATGTAGCGCATCTTAAAGAACCGCTGTGGTGAAAATTTAGTTTTTAATGTTGTTTGTATGTATGTCTGTGTTTTTTTTAATATGCCTTAATACAAACCATATGCAAATTCACACGTAAACACACCATTGCAGAGTAGTTTCTCCTTAAAAGTCCAGTGAACCAAAAACCAGTAAGATTTGAAATGAATGGCATTTCTTACGTCACAAACTAGCTGTAACCAATCACGTCAATGTGCGGATGGCTTTATTAGCTTATCATCATTACTATGCTGTGAAGCAGGGGAGTCTCAAGAGAAGCCAGGTTATCCCAGAATATTATTTTGTTGATATGAAGAATCGTGTACATTTAGCAATATAGCGGGTGAATTATGTATTTAATGTAACCTATATTACAATGTTATGTTGAACTATGGCTTTCTCCACTGATGTTCTAAGTTGTTCAAAGCATTTCTAAGAATACTAATTTTAATTTGTCAGGTAATATGTTTCAGGAATACTCTGAGCATCATTCTACACTGTAAATTAAAATTACAAAAATGACAGTAGCTAAAAGTAGGCCGCTAAAGTCTGAAGAGACAGTCACCTGTGGGCCAGAATCTCCACTTTCCCCTTTAGCACCAGGTGCACCAGGACCACCCTGAAACACACACATACAGATGAGTTTTACGTCTCACACACCTTTCTAAACACCAATATCATATGCGAGGAGCTGTGTTTGGGTCACACGCTGGCAACCCAAACACATTCCTCTTCCATTGCTTTTAAAGGGCATTTGATTCAGAGGCAGCTGTGGAAAAGAATGAGAGAAATTCTAGAGGCATTCTTATTATGGTTTCATCTCAAATAGATGAAATACAGCAACACAATAATGACAAAAGAAATTTGAGAAGGGAACGTGAAAAAAACAGCAGACAGATTGAAAGCACATCAGCACCGAAAAGCTGTTCACTTTCTGGTTATAAATCATAGAGGTGAATGTATGTAACATATGTTTCTATCAGTGTTTGTGTGATGATGTCAGATGGAGGAAGTTCAAAAGGAAGATATGGGAAAAGACATTAATGAAGGTAAATCTTGGCATGCATGTGGCTTTTAGATTATGTTTATTTAAAGAGCAGACTCATCTGTGTTCCTCATCTATATTGCAAAAAATAAATAGGTAAATATATAAATAAAATGTATTTAAACTAAAAAAGCATCACAATTTCTGAACTTTTTGTTCACAAATTAATTTCATTGTACATTATATAATTGCATTAGGGTTATCAATATATTGTTTTTTTATAAATTTATTAAATTGCACAATTATCGTGAAAAAAATACTACGCCATTTATCTCATTAAACATTAACTTTTTCATAATTTACTATATCCAAAGTAAACAATCAGATTGAAGGGTGATTCTCACAAAACTGTATTTTCTGCAAGCTTTTAAGGATCATATGAGACTAAAAAAGACGCCAAATAACGAAATATAAGGAGTCCATATAATTCTATTATATAATACACACCTAAGCACCCATGAAAAAAAACATTACATAAAAAAACATTACATAATTCACAGTGTATAGTATGTGTACAGAGCAACAACAACGAACGAGATTGTTTTAATGTTAGACGTCAAGCTGTGATACCGAACAGAACGCCAAAAGAGGAGCAGTTCTAAAGCGTAAAGTAGAGATGAGCCGACCGTTGCCATCTTGCCAGTGCTTCATTTCATGTCACGCCCGAATAACAGAAAATGAGCAAAGCGGCGGGACGGGGGTGGAGCTGAAGTGACGCAATTACTAACATACAGCAGATGGCTATCCACCTGTTACTCAAAGTGGGCACACCCGCAATTATGCAGAACTTTAAGGCTTCATATAATGTAAACAAATAAATTATGAAAAAAAATTAACCCCCTCACTGCTGTCATGAAGGGCCAAATGAAGTCTGCACTTTCCCAATGTAATGCCGCTTTGACTGCCGGAAAGAAGTCCGTTGCGTAACCCGCACCAGTGCGGTCTCGGCAGAAGTGAGCGTCTACGGCGTATATTAACCTCGAAGGGGGGCACTCGAGAGCACCCTTCTGAGACCTAAAAGGACAAATGGGACACCCTGCGGTCTCGCGGACTTAACGGACAGTGCACATGAAGTGTGCCAATAGTACAGGGCCTTAGAGAATGTTTCTTCCTCCATGGGTTACAGGTCCTGTAGATCCTCAGTGTGAATGTGATAAAATCCCGACTTCTATCATCATCTAACTGCATGACGAAAATTACGTTAATGACGCAGCTTCACATACTTCTGTAAGTTATTTGCACTAAATGTGATTAATTGTTTTAAAGCGTTAACGAATTTAAATTAATTGCATTTGTTAACAAGTTAACATTGAAAGCCCTCATTTTTATACAAGTTTGTAAAATTGTTTAAATAATTAATTTACTTAATTGGGACAACACAAATAGTATTCGTAAGCTATAACTGGATGTACAAAAATACAGATTCAGATCGTCATCGACACACTGGCAACAGATTAATAAAAAAATTTAAGCTAACATCATCCATTGACACCATTCATTTATGTTTTTTTATATAAATATATTCTGCTTTATAAGAATATATTCTTATAAAGCAGAACATATGAATGAATGAATGAATGAATGAATGAATGAATGAATGAATGAATGAATGAATGAATGAATGAATGAATGAAAGAACATTAGGTAAAAAGCAACATTTTCTAAAAACATTATACAGTATTATATTATACAGGTATTATACAGTAATATAATTAATTTAGCTGAAAATGCATAATTTAATTACATTACATTTTTTTCCTAAATATTTTGAATTTTTATGCATGTCAGTTAAAGATGGGACACTTACCACAGGGCCAGAGCGCCCTGTCAATCCCATTGGACCAGGTGCTCCCCTCATAGTCAACTGCAGGAATAAAACAAATAATCAAAAAATATATATATATAATAAAGATGGCAAAGCTGACATTAACTGCAGTAGAGTACATAAGTTGAATTACTGCCAGTGGGTACATTTTCATGTACCGTAGAGTGTTATGAGAACTATAAACCTGTCTTGGTTTTAACAGTCGCTTTAAACTTGCTCATATACATTATCTGCACCTAACACACTTGTTTCAGCCAAAAAAATATTTTAAGGCAACATGAATGGGTACACACCCGGGCCTGGGCAAGGATGGCTTGGGCCTGAGCTTCTTGTGCCGTCACCACTGGACCTTTTGAAGATTCTCCACCAGCGCGGAACTGTCAGAGAAACATGCACAAACACAGAAATCGCAAGTTTATTTCAGTACTTTTACTGCACACTGGAATTTAGAGGAGCCACTGGAGTCGCTACAGCATACAGTGGCCTCGTCAGTCTTGTCATTATGGGTTTACATCTGGGCTGTAAAGTGCCAATTTGTGTAAAGTTACGGTAGGCGGCTGGGTGTAGCGTGAGTGCAGTGGGGTTACTGGGTGGGGTTGGGGCTCTTCACAGCTGTAACAATTCATAACCCGCTTGGACGTTTGCAATGACAGTAATTTGTCCGATGTTAGAGGAAGTGGCCATTTGCATCTAATCTGAGATCATTTTGGTGGTTTTTCTAAGATTAAGGGCTGGAAAATCTTGTCCCTAATCAGAATCATTTATAAATGTATGGGTTGGACAAGCTTACCGGCAACATGAGGATGGTGCCAGAGGGCCCCGGAGCTCCATCTGCGCCTGGCAAACCCGGACGACCAGGAGGACCCTGCGAAAAGAAAAGGAGGAGGGAGAGCAGAAGGAAATGAGGCATAAAGCATGTGGGAAATGAACGTGTAAATGGCTAGACAAAAAAAGAAAACTATAGGCATGGAAAGAGCATCAGGACTGCTTCTTTGAAGTTTAAAATACACACCAGCCAATGAAAAAATACTGTAGGATCATTTTAAATTGTCAGTTAGGTAACATAAATCTCCTCAAATTCCCTAAACAGTTCACATAAACAAAATCACAAAAGCTTCACTGAACTGTTTACAGAAAAAAAAAATGCTGTGGCACTTTCACAAATTGCACCTAAACTGCAGGAGATTTCCGCAGCGATCCTTACACGAAATCAAAAATAGCTAATGTGCTAAAGCCCAGTTATTATCCCATAAAAATACACTTAGGTTTATTTCGCTTTATATTTATACTGAGGTTTATGTATGTTTTGTGTTGTTTATAGTTCCTTTCATTGTGTTGTTTATTTGTGTGTGCGCGCTCGTAACGAAACTGACACCCCACAAAGGACTATAACGCATACACACACACATATGATGGAATGCTGCTAGGGTAGTTTTGTGAAGAGATCTCTTTAGCAGGCATGTCACGCTCCTCTTGTAGACGGCTCACTTTAAATTGTTCCCATATGACGGTGTAATTGTGCAAGTGTGTGCGTGTGTATTGTGAAGGCTGGGCAAACGTCCCTTCTAGTATGTAACATACACACTGACACCTAGCACAATTGTGCTTCCGTATATATAGCAAGGAGAATGTGTGGTGTAAAAGGGTCAGGCGATCAAGAGAAGTGGCCATCGTTGTCAATTATGTATTTTCATCGACACAGTTTGGCTTCATATGAGAAGAAACTGATTGACATCAAAGTGAGACTGGGAAATCGCTTTCTCTCATGGACAATAATCTCTTTGTGCTGGGAGATGCAGGACAGTGATGGTGGGAGTGCCTTTCCCAGAATGCAATGGTAGGGTTAACTCTGCGGGAGGTGGGAGAGGAGGCCAAGCTCCACCACGTAAAGAGGGGGGGGGAAATCCAGCTGTTTGTTTGTATGGAGGACAGCTATTCTCTGTGCAATAATCAACACAGCGCATTTACAATCTTGAAAAATGGTGCGAACAGCTCCAGAAATAAGGATCAATGGGAGAATAAGTATGTGTTAATGTGTATTAGAGGTTATAAGGTCTGCTGGTCTTCTGTAAGTGTTGTTAGTGTGAGGATTTATGAGCAGATCTGGTTTCAACGTGGTCTCCCAGGTCTTTCTAATTTATATATCTGCTCGTTCACATAGTTACGACATTCTGCTTGTCATTAGCTTATTCTCTTGAACCAATGTAAACTTTACCATTGTCTTTATGTGGAAGACAAAAATGACTAACTTCTCTAATAAAGTGAAAAGGGGCTGTGAAAAGTTCTGTCAAGGCTACCGTTACCTATAAATGGAGTGTCTACATGAACGAGGTGTCTTATCACCACAGAAAGCATTACATGATCGTAAGTAACACAGATAAGGGATGATTTTCCAAGAAATGTCAACTTACTCTCTCACCAGGATCTCCGTGGAGGCCTGGGGAGCCTTGTATACCTGAAGTGCCGGGGAGACCCTGAAAAAAAGACATGCAAAACGTCAAAGGCAACATAACACACAAAGAAAGACTCACACACGCTCTATGCTGATATTTTCCATAATTTTTCCTTTGGAGTTTCTTCATGTGTGAAAAGAGCTTGGAAAAAGGTGATACTCACGGCGGGCCCTGGTGGTCCTGGGGGTCCCTCTATAAGCATCCCCTGAAAAGAATGGAAGAAGAGAGAGGAAGAAAAACATGAGTACGGTAGCATGCTGGGCAAGCCGTAAATCTCACAGTTTGAGCAGTGCAGAAATAAAAAGAAAATCTGTGAAGAACGAAGAGGAACCCAAAGATGTGGCTCATTAGTTCAACTGAACCAATCTCCTGTTTTCCACTATTCAAGAAAAGAGAATGATGTAGCTGCTGTCAGAATCTGATGAATATGTTGACATTTGAAAATATTAATGTAAAAATCTTCTTTCCTGGACTACTACCATCTTCCCATTTCTGTACAAAGAAAAATGTAAGCCTTGTCATCACAGGAATAAATAATATTTTTAAATATATTCAAACAGAAAAGAGTCATCATTTTAAATAGTAATACTTTTTGACAATATTACTTTTATTTACTATATTTTTTATGAAATGAATGATGCCATAGTGAGCATAAGAGACTTTTTTTTTAAAACATTAAAAAAGGAAATCTTACAAACCCTTAGCTTTTGAGCAGTAATGCATTTATATTATTACTTAATTATATTTTGGTTCATATTGTACATTACATATAACGATTAGCAGCCTACCACAATCTAGACTTTCTTGAGGGAAAAAAAATACGATGCGTTATATTAGTAGTTGCATTTCATTTGGTACTTGTAAAAGCCTCATGCAGAGAGTTTACCCACCGGCTCAATGACTGCAGGTTCGCCTTTTTGCCCCTTCTCACCACCATAGCCGCCACCAACCTACAACAGAAGCAAAAACAAACTGAAATTTAATGACAGAGGAAGTACTACTCCTGTAGGCCAAACAACTGTAAAACAGTACATTAAGCACTACAGCTAATGCCTAAAATGGTCTCCATCACTCTATAAAGCTAAGTGATGAACATGCTTAGGCACTACTGTAAGGATGATTAAAAATTAAGAGCAAACTCCATCTTTTCCTATATGTCCACTTATAAGACCCACAGGGAAAGTCATTTGACAATTTTTTTACAGTCATTTAACACAAGCATCATCGAATAAATTCAGTATGTCAGTGTGTGTGTTTTGTGTTTGTGGTCTGGGATAATATCTCTCTCCAGGAATGAGGCAAAGAGCACAAAGCCACTGTGGTCAGTGTGTGCTTGTGCGCAAGTGTCTGTGTGAACGAGTGCTTGTGTTAAACTGTGAAAATAAGTCTCAAGTTATATCAGATCAACACTGCAATCACACAGCTAACATTTCATTTCCTGTCTCCCACACAGCACAAGCAAAATGGCTACAACTGAGAGACTTTCATGTGCTGCAGTGTCTGCAGACATCCAACAGCAGTGAGGTATAAATAGACAATATT
The DNA here is from genome assembly GCF_024679245.1 of Pseudorasbora parva. Lineage (NCBI taxonomy): Eukaryota > Metazoa > Chordata > Actinopteri > Cypriniformes > Gobionidae > Pseudorasbora > Pseudorasbora parva. The sequence goes on from NC_090180.1 coordinate 12,693,019, forward strand.
TCTAGTAATTAGGAGCATTAGAAGCTCAGTTATGAAGTTACATTAACATAAAATAAAAACAATGCAAGGCAATAAGTTGCTACACAATTGACTTGATTCCAGCATAAAGAAGGGAGGCGTCAACTCACATTACTCTCTGTGACCTGCGTTTCAGCAGGCCGGCCCGGTCCAAACTCCTCCTCATAGGCCGATCCGGTGGGTTTGGCTTCATTAGTATTATAGTCATAGAACGAATGGTCATAATTGCTGGAGTCTAATTCTTTTGCATCATATTCATTCATGTCGTATTCCTTAAAGTCCTGGTTTTCGGCGGCATCTGTGTTTTTGGACTCCACAATTTCAACATTCTCATTATTGGTGGCAATGGTGGGATCCACTCCAACTTCTTCAATCCCTGTTATGTAGTCATCTACAATTTCCTCTTTTGGCGAAGGATTCTGCCCATTCAGGGGAGGTCAATGAATGAAAGGAACAGGGAGGACAGTTAATGTAGACACCAAATCAAACTAATTAACTCTTTTAATGAAGTTCTACAGGTGAAAATGCACTGGGAAGCATCATTTTAAATGGGATAATTTTGGTCCTGACTAATGGGTCCTGCACACTCTGCGATTTTTCAAAATCCTTTGCAAATGTTCCTTGTCAGACTGTACGAACATGATCCCCGATGTAAGTCATGTCACACTGTAAGATCTCAGTTGCCATTAATGTCAGACTGTGGGATAATCAAAGCGTGCTAAAAACGGACACACGCAAGAAAACTCGCCCGGAGTTTTATATAATCAATGAATGACGCGTTCGGTGACAGTGAGCTGCATTACACGCGGGACTGAAATGGTGGCTAGAAAGAAATCTCTAGCTCTCGTTTTGATTGTCTTGAAAATCGAGATAGTTGACTGTCGTCGTCGTAAAAGTCACACTGCAGGATTGTGCGGCAAATCTTCTGACACTGCCAGAATTTCGTCAGAGGGAAAATTTGATCTCAGTGGTCATTAATCGGCTGCCGGTGGACATGTCAGACTAACAAATGAAGACGTCAGATTTTAGCCTAGGATCAGAGGAATCTTTTAGGATTTGCTCAATTCGTCTCAGACGGCCAAATCGTGGGCAAAATCGCACAGTGTACACCCGGCTTAAAGGGATAGTTCACTTTAAAATGAAAATTATGTCATCCTTTACTCACCCTCAAGTTGTTTCAAACCTGTATGAATTTCTTTCTTCAGCTGAACACAAGGGGAGATTTTTTGAAGAGTGTCACTAATCAAACAGTTAACTGAAGCCATTGATTTCTATAGTAGGAAAAAAAACTATGGAAGTCAATGGCTCCAGTTAACTGTTTGATTAGTGACACTCTTCAAAAAAAAATCTTCCCTTGTGTTCAGCTGAAAAAAAGAAATTCATACAGGTTTGAAACAACTTGAGGTTGAGTAAAGGGTTTCATTTTAAAGTGAACTATCCTTTTAAGCGATGTCCAATCCTGTTGCTGGAGGGCCACTAGCCTACAGAGTTTAGCTCCAAATCCAATTAAACACACCTGAACCAGCTAATTAAGGTCTTACTAGGCATACTACTTCCAGGGAGGTTTGTTGAGATACGTTGGAGCTGCAGGACAGTGTGTAATTGATCTAATGTCTGTTCAATATATAATAATATACAGAAAGCATTATTTTAGAAAAATAGACGGTGTTCAAACTGAAGACCAAAGTATATGGCAACATGATCACATAACAGACTGCAAATGCATACACCCAATTAAAATCATTAAAACACATAATATATTCATCGTTAAAAGCCCATCTCACTACAGTGGCTCAACAATCATTTTATGAAGCGACGAGAATAGTTTTTGTGCGCAAAAACAAAAAAACATAACGACACGAAATAGGCACTAGGAAAACTTCATAAGGGAATTGCATAACTTAGGCTGCATTTACACTGCAGGTCTTGATGCCCATTCCGATTTGGTGATTATATCCGATTTTTTTGACGACCCGCTTACATCATCTTTTCAAAAGTGACCCGTATCCGATATTTGCATTTACACTGTAGCCTACACTGGCAAAACAGCCCAAGACGTTCTTAACCGGTGAAAGGAAGTAAAACAGCGCGATATGCGATGGACGCAGACAAAATGATTGTACAATGTTTTGCTGTCTGCACTGTTCCACACATCTTTAAAGGTCGGCAAAACATTTCTCTCTTAAGGCAGAGAAAAAGAGGAGAGCCCTTGACAGGGTTGCCAGGTTTTCATAACAAAACCCATCCAATTGCATCTCAAAACTGTGTTAAAGTAGCCCAATGCCGCATGAAAACCGCAGACTTGGCAACACTGGCCCTTGATCGCAGTTTGTGTTTACCTGAGTTGACGTCATTCGCCTCCGTCCTTTTTTCAATGACGTACGACTCGCATTTACTGGAGGATATCCGATTTGACCGCTTACATGGCAGACGCAAATGCACGCATCCGAATCATATCGGATTTATTACCACATATGAGTGAGGCCTGAATCCGATCTGAGGATATCGGAATTCATCCGTTTTTTTTACTGCTTACACGTTCACATGTCAGATGCGATCTGTGCCACATGAGATGAAAAAATCGAAATTGGGTCACTTGAACCATGCAGTGTAAATGGGGCCTAATATATTGCATAACTAACTTGATATAGTGATGGATGCTTTGTAAAGCTTTGTTTTGAAATCGGTCCATCACTATACAAGTTGTTATTTCGTTTTTTTTTTGCGCACAAAAACTATTCTCGTCGCTTCATAAAATTATTGTAGAGCCATTGTAGTAAAATTGACTTTTTACTACATCTTTAGTGCCTTTTATGGGTCTTGAGAGGAAATGACATGGTGTCAATGAAGGCCTTTCTGAGCCATCAGATTTCAACAAAAAAAAAATCTTCATTTGTGTTCCGAAGATGAACAGAGGTCTTACGGGTGTCGAATGATATTAGGGTAAGTAATTAATGACAGAATTTTCATTTCTGGGCGAACTAACCCTTTAAAATTCTTGATAAATGTGTATGTAACCTACAGCTAGCATATTTATAAAAATCTGAATCCGTTCAGTTAATAAAATGTAGAAACCACACTAGACTTGCATGTGATAATACTGTACTGGTGTCTAATTGTATATTGTGTGCCTTTCACTAAGAATAAAAAAAAATGGACAGCTATTTTGGCTGTAAGTCTGACAGTTTTCCACACCCAGGGGCCTTAATGCGTTGAAAAAAATGAGTTAATCCCAGCCTTTGTATTGTATACCAGGAGTGCTTTATGAGGCTGTGTCAGTCAATGTAGGTGTATTATTTGAAGCAGACATTTGGCCATTGCTAAATACAAGACATACTGTTCGAGTTAAAACTGGATGTTCCTCATTTAGACTTAATTTTTGCGCTGTCTTAGAACTAACTGTGACAGAATCATCAAACTTGGGAAATAACATAAATAAGGGTTGATTGTTTACCCATAAAAATCAGAATAAGGTACAACCAGTCCATTAAGACAAACCAAAATGAATGACCTCAAGTACAGCTGGCATCTCATAGTTTAATAACAATATGATCTATACTCTAACAGTAACTCTAATTTATCAGAAAATAAGGTGCAAATTAGTTTCATTAGATTCCTAAAGTCAGCAAAACATTTTTTGAATAGAATCCCACTTAAAATAGACAATGGAAAATAAAACGTAAGCGTTTGCAGATCTTTACCTTATTGGCTGGAATCGAAGGGGCTTCAGTTCCATAGTCCTGCTCAACATAGTAGTCACCCGTGTCAGCAGTGCTTGGCTATAAGTAAACATCACACAATGTTCCTTTATTCTTAATTTTTGCTTATTCCTGGTTGTTAAAGTTTGTGTTTGCAAGTAAAAATTGCAGCTAAACAGCTGACCGGTAACCGGTTATTACAAAGTTCAACATAATAGATGGTTTAAATCAATCTGAAATGAATCAAATTGTCCACCAATGAAAAAAAAAAAAAACTGCTTTTTTAACTTTTACCTCAGTGTCACATTTATCATCAGAAATTAATATAAGAGACAATGATTTCTGCTGCTTTGCTAATATGTCAAGAATAAAAAGCTACAGGTATTTTGTCTCATGTACATTATTTTTTGACAAAACAATACAAAACACAGCTGAATGGTCAATATATTTTCTTGATAAAACATGAAGGTCTAGCAAAATGTTACATTTGGATTCTACATTTTGTTTAGTTTGCTTTTATTTGTCCTTAAGAGGAAAAAATTGTATTTCTCTTTTTTGTGTGTAATTGTTCTGATTTTATTATGATAAGTTGATAAGTTATGTATTTGTATTATGATAAGTTATGTGCTGTGGTTTTATGTACACATCTACGGTGGAAACAAATTACCTCTTGAGGACAAATAAAAGCAAACAAAACCTTTCTAGTGAAAGTATGAATGAAAATGATGGCATTTGAGAAGAGAGAAGTGCAAAGCGAATAAGGGCAACAGAACAGTGGAGGGTAATAATTCAGAGACCACACAGTCTGAAAAAAATCCCACACAGTGATTGACAGTCACCTGCGGCCATACAGATACACAGTGAGTGTTTACCTTGGTTTCAGTATGGACGTTGTCAGTGGGATTTTCAGTGGCAGTCACTTCCTCTGTGTAGTCATAGAACCCATTATAATCTGTGTATTCAGGATTGTACTGAGAGAGAAATGGATGCATGTTAGAAAGAAAGATTCAAGTCCCTATATACAGTATAGAGGCCTCAAAACGTATATTTGAACACCTGATGTCCAAAAAATGTATATATATATATATATATATATATATATATATATATATATATATATATATATATATATATATATATATATATATATATATATATATATATATATTAAAAAGGACAATACAAAATCTATTGTTTTGTCCTTTTTAAACCTTTAAAACTTTTTGTATGAATATTTTGCTTGAAAAATGTTTGCACTGTATTTCATTAAAAAATGTTTTAAATATTTTTATATGTTGCAAGATGATGCAATGTTGTTCATGCATCATACAACATACAAGTGTTCAAATACTTTTTGTGGTCACTGTATACTAAAGGGAAGATGCATTATATGGATCAATGGCATATTACACATAATACAAACTGATAAAAACTTAAATCATGCAAAATGTGCTTGTGTATGCCATTTACATGATGGGTGATCATCATTAAACTACATAAATCTTTTTTGTAATTTCGTTGATCTTCCCATCTGTATAAAACATCAAATCAATCATATAACATTTTTGATTTAATGTCTTATGTGACCCCCCCCCCCCCAAAAAAAAGCATTTTAAGGTACAAAAACCACAGACTAAATCGTTGATTACATGAAACATGAGCAGAATGAATCTGCATAAACCCATTTGTATATTCAGTATCCAATCGAATTCAATTGAACAGTTTACATACAAATCATGTTTCATGAATAAAGCAAAATTATTCAATACTGATTTAATGCCATCTATGTTTGAGATTAAACCTGTAATATTTGTGTGACAGATAACAAGCATTAAATATATGGTAAGCAACAATTAACAGTACAAAATAGAAAAAAAAGAGACAAAGCAGTGCAAAGTATACTTGTGAAACTACAAAAATCTCTTTAAAACGTAAAAATGCACAAATTATTTGGGTAAGTGGCAGTGAAAAGATGTGGTGTGTTTACACTTGGTATTTTTGGTGTGATTTTGCTGTTAGTGCGGTTCAATAAGTGTGAATGCTGAACAATGATTTCGCTGAAAGGACATAACACTCAAGCAAACCTGTTTTTTCTCATCATGTGAGCTATAATGCCCATTACAGTTGGGTACAGGCGTCAGAAACACTGACGGATCAGCAGATCTTTGTTTGTGTGGAACGGAGGAATTCCTGTCACTGTTTTGACTCCTTTATACATCTTATAAACTTTTCACGAGTTCTCAACTGGTCTATGTACTATTATATGTACACACATACAACGAGTGCATTTAGCCCAGCACGCAACACAGTTTGGATATTCAGTAAGTTCTGTCGCAAAACATAACGTCATAAAGCCTTTTTTTTTGTGTGTATCTTTAGGTTTGGTCTTAAAGATAACAGTGTGGATGCTGAGCAAACCAGGACTAAATGTATATTTTATTTTGAAGGAAAAGAACCTAGAGAACCGAACTACAAGTGTGAAAACACCCTTAAAGACCATGATAGCTGATTTGAACCACCAGCCATATCAGTCCACTACAGCAAACTGTAGTTACATTTTTAATATTCAATGAAGGGAATTTTTAATAATTGCCAAAAAAAAAACAAATACGACAAGCAATATAGTTCATCATTAGGCAGTTTAAGGTTGCTGAGGAACATAGACATTTGGCTAGCCTAGAAATCTAGACGCACCCTATCGGCAGCAAATCTAATCTGCCCGCGAGTGTCGTCTAGCAACTCTCAATACACGTCTGAGCTGTAAACGCCAAACTCTGGACTAACCCTTAAATGTTAAAAACCAGAGCAGGTCTTTTACATTTCATTGTTGTGTAAAGTTAAACAATGCACATGGTATATTCACAGTGCGTATGTCACACATGGTATGTTGCAATTTATAATAAATTGATTGGATAATTTTGCTTCACATAAAATGTCCTTATTAAATGCAACACTCCCAAGCCACTTCCACACAAAACTTTTTGAAAGTTGTTAATGTACTTAAATGGCAGTAATTTTAGCAATTCAACAAAGAGCTATTGTTTCCTTCCAAATAATTAAATGTCATTTATAAGCAAGCAATTATAAACACACATTTCCAATTTTGAGCTTGTTTTCCTCTATGATTGTAATAAGGTGCACAAGCATAAGGTGAGGTACTGCATATTAAATTAACAGGCATTCTGTGATGTGCCTTTGTCCATCAGAGAGCGATGATTTAAGTCCCACTGCATCAGCTGAGCTAATAAAAATAACAGCAGAAAAAAAGAACTGAGGCCTTGTGGACTGGCTGCGTTCCACTGGCTGCAGAAAAGAAGCAAAAAGGAAGAAATATCCAGCTGCGAGTCAGTTTACGGCATTAAAGGTTCTTGCCAGGCTTGGAGCCTGCCATGGCTGTAGCCAGCGAGCTGGATGAAAGGCATAAATATTGTCTTGGGCCATTAAAAACGCGTCCCCATTTCCCACACGTGTCTTAAAGCATTTGGTACGGCGCAGGGGAGCTTCTTGCAGGGGAAAGAACAGACCTCTGTCCAAAGTTCTCTGGTCTCCCTAATAGATATAGATATTAGATTGCTGATGCTGGGATGAGTTGTAGCATTTAGTAAGTTAAATTGGATTATTAAGCTATATTTCATCTGGTTTTTTTTAAAAATATATTTATATAATTTGTTTTTACCACTGTGTTAATTCATTAATTTGTCCTTTGGTTTGTCTCTGGCGTTCTCATTGATACGTGAAGCTACATTTTCCATCCCCTGTTGTGGCGTAGTTCTCAATACCCCAAGCAGCAGTTACTGTGATTTATCATCATCTTACAATCAGGAGTTCTTTAACAGCTGAGAGACATAACTTTTCCAGGTATTTCAGGGCTAGCTGTGGAAGGAGAAACTTGACTTTCCCAACAAGCATGCAGGAGTCATTAAAGAAAAATATATTTCCACGCCACTCAAAAGTGGGCTCAGACTCTGTGGCAGGGGGAGAAATAGTTTCCACCGTGAGCTCATTGGTTATTCAGTGAAATATTGTTGGAAAACACTGATGCACTGAAAAAGCTAAATATCAAAAACCAGACAAACCGCACTGTTTCAATTTAGGATTAGCAGTGTAGTTTAATCCCTCTAGGTCTTATTTGTGATTCACAATAGAGCCCGCAAGTACAGTTTGTACAGACCTGCAGCTCTAATAAAACAATGTTTTATTTGTAGATGTAAATATGGATATGAGGGAAAAAATGATCAAGGAAAAACTATTTAAAGAGTTTGATCATTGTTTTTACAATTGAATAGGACAAAATCACAACTAGGAAATTTTGTGTGCACATCCCTACAAAATTCTGATTCATATTTCAGATTTTTGGCAATGTTTTTGAATCAAGGTCTAAGAAAGCCCCAGAGAGAAACTGTGGGTGTAGACCGAATATAATCCATCAATATATCATCACAAAACCACACAAACACACGCTCGTCTGGGTCAGATCGAGACGCATACTGACCTCCTCCTCGGGCTCCTGGGCCTGTGGTGTGTCCTGGTGGGGGGTTTCACAGTCAGGGCTGTAGTGTTCACAGTAGTCGTAGGCTGCACGAGGGTCTGCCACCAAAAGAAGCTGCTGGATGTCCCCCTGAATGACAGCAGAGACAATTTTCAGAAATATTCTGGATATCTATACATAAATATGATACATGTAATTTTTATTACATACATCATACAGACCGACCGACCGACCGACCGACCGACCGACAGAGATAGATAGATAGATAGATAAATAGATAGATAGATAGATAGATAGATAGATAGATAGATAGATAGATAGATAGATAGATAGATAGATAGATAGATAGATAGATAGATAGATAGATAGATAGATAGATAGATAAACTGACAGACAGACAGACAGATAGATAGATAGATAGATAGATAGATAGATAGATAGATAGATAGATAGATAGATAGATAGATAGATAGATAGATAGATAGATAGATAGATAGATAGATAGATAGATAGATAGATAGATAGATAGATAAACTGACAGACAGATAGAGATAGATAGACAGATAGATAGATAGATAGATAGACAGACAGACAGACAGACAGACAGACAGACAGATAGACAGATAGACAGATAGATAGATAGATAGATAGATAGATAGATAGATAGATAGATAGATAGATAGATAGATAGATAGATAAACTGACAGACAGACAGACAGACAGACAGACAGACAGACAGATAGATAGATAGATAGATAGATAGATAGATAGATAGATAGATAGATAGATAGATAGATAGATAGATAGATAGATAGATAGATAGATAGATAGATAGATAGATAGATAGATAGATAGATCTTAATCCTCCAAAAAACAGCTGTTTAGTGTTCTTAGAGAAACCATCTCTTGATATTGTCCTAAATCAAAAAAGCCTGTTATATGTGTGATAACATCAAAAGTGGCTGGAGGGCATTGAGCATTAGCCTTTGTTCTGTCATGATCTTCTTTTCCAGCAAGCCTCTCAAAAGTCGCTCACAGACAGGAAGAAGGCCAACGCGCTGTTCAGCTGAAAAAACAATAAGACCGAAAGAGTTCGGTTCAGCGCTGAGTGAGGACGCGTCGGAAGGGCCACTAATCTGCATCACATTCAAAAAAGTCCTTAGTGCTTCAACATGAGTCACATTTCAGAGCGGTCCTGCGCTAATGACTGAGGAATGGCAAGAAAAATAACCAACACCCGTGCTGATGTCAAATATCTGAAGCCTTCTGTTTTTCATGAAAATTTCAGAAAAGGAAACAAGATCTCTCCCCTCTCCCACCTCGACACAAAGGCCAAACAGCTCCGTGCACAAGCTGAACCCGAGGAATTCTTCAAGCGAGAACTGTCTGACTCTGCTGAGAATGTAAACTACTGCTGTAGAGCCTGCAGAATACCTCAGCTGACCCACACAGACTCGGGCCAGCCATGCCAAAGCTAGACATAATGCATCGTAAACAAGTAAGTCAGTCAAAGAAAGGCAGGGGTAAATAAACACAAACATTTCTTTGATTTGATTTGCATGTAACGTCGAGTCAAGCGGGGTGGCCTGGGGAGGAGAACGCTAACATGCAGACGACATTAAATTACAGGGTCTACATCTGTAGGAGCTTAAGGTGCTGGAAGACATTTTATGGTACCAAAAGGATGCTTCCTGCAAGCATGACCAATAAATCCTTGTACACGCTGGAGAGCTCTGGCATCCCTCTGTACAACAAACATCTCACAATAAGAGCAGCTAACACACATTTAGGAGACAAACACATTTTAAAAATCAATGTTATGATTTTTAAATGTTTGTAAGAAAACTGTGGCAGAAATCAGATATTGACATGTGTAAATTTGGTCAGTCCAACTGAGTCGCACTTTCCACAGGTTATTTTTTTTAAATGGAAAATTCTGTCATCGTCCACCCACCCTTATGTCACACTTAATCCATAAGACTTTTCTCCAGAAGAACAAAATGTCAAAGTGCGCTTTTTGATGCAATGAAACATGATGATCGTAGCTGTCAGATTTGCTTGGTTATTGAAAAGAAGAAGAAGAAAAAACATAGGTTGCAATTTAGGGTGCGTTCACACTTGTCATGTTTGGTTCGATTAAAACGAACCCTGGTGCGGTTGCTCGGTTAGTGCGGTTCATTTGAACATATGTGAACGCTGCCACCCGAACTCTGGTGCGCACCAAACAAGCGGACCGAGACCGCTAAAAAGATGGGTCTCGGTCCGCTTCCAAACGAACTCTGGTGCGGTTCGATTGATATATGAACGCAACACGGACCAAAGACATGTAAACGGACCAAAAACCGGACGTATAATGTCACAAGATGCCACGCATAATGCAGCTGATTTGACGACGCGGAAAGATCGGTGTACGTTATCCAAAATGAGTAACTTTAACGTTAGAGGGCAAACGTAGAGCAACGAGGAAGAGCCTCATCAATATTTGGTCAGACGAGCATGTTTCGAAAATGCTAGAAAAAAAAACACAAAAAGCATACCTGGCTCTTCTCATCAAAGTTCCTGTGTTGCCCATTATTAGCAGGTACAGACGACAGAACGGCCGTCTCTGCACAACGGAGGAAATCCTGCTGCTGTTTTGAATGTTTTGAACATTTTATGAGCTCTTCATGAGTTCTCAGCGGGTAAAAATAATGCCACATGTACACGCATAAAATGATCGCGTTTAATCCAGCACATAGCGTTGTTTTGAACATTTCATGAGCTCTTCATGAGTTCTCTGGTAAAAAATAACGCCATATGTGTTACACGCATAAAATGATCGCGTTTAATCCAGCACACGGCGTTGTTTTGAATGTTGTGAACATTTCATGAGCTCTTCATGAGTTCTCTGGTAAAAAAAATAATGCCATATGTACACGCATAAAATGCCCGCGCGTGTAATCCGCACACAGCATTGTTTTGAATGTTCGGTAAGCGAGCTTCTACGTCATATAAACCGACCAATCAGGTTGTGAGCGTCTCCCTGTGCCTTTGGTTCGGTAACTTTAGGTTCGCTGTTAAAAATGCCCGTGTGAACGCTAAGCGGACCAGGACTATTATGTTTGTTTTTGTTTTTTGGTCCGGACCAAACTAACCAAACGAACCGAACTACAAGTGTGAACGCACCCTTAGGGCGTTTTCACACCTGAAAGTCCGCACCAAGGTCCGAACCAAAGTTTGTGTTTGGACATTTGGTTCTTTTTGGTTTGCTTTCACATTGCAGTTATGTTAGCGCACCAAAGAACTTTACATGACGCACTGGCGTCCTGTCGTCATCATCTATGTGGGCTGCATCTTAACATTGATTGGTTTGTTAGCGGACGTGCGTCTGACGTCAGTGTGTTGTCAATTCAGCGGGTAACTTTGACAAGAATGAATGAACAGACGCATCGTTGCCAATAATGTTAATATTATGGCATTACTATCTGCAGCACCAACTATACTCGAGGCAAATCCACCAAATGAACGTCCTCGTTGTGCAAACATTTTATCGGCGCCGACAGGAAAGGAGGAGCTCCTAGAAGATAGGCTTTTTAACCAAACAATGTATTTTATTTTATAGCCTAGTTATGTTTAAATATTATAATGTTATTTTTAAATTTCATCTAGGCTATATTGATTATGAAACGTGCACAGATGTGCAATATATGTCAAAGACATTGAGTCAGAAATAATTTTGACCACTTCATTAAGATTTGTTTTGTAGAAAGCTTTGTATTTTGAATCTTAATTTTAATAAATGTTTCATCATTTGCCTGAATTTAATAAATAAGCTTAAATAAATAATATAGCAGACATCCCGTGACGGAGTGATCATTTGTGTTGAACCGGAGCGATCTCATAAATAAACCGAAACTCATATAGTCAATCAGAGCACGCTGTTCACGCGAGCTGACATGAGTAGGCTAGGCTACACAAGCGGTTCTGGTTAAAATGCTGCGCGATCACTGCTGCTTACATGTGCTGTGAGTTTAATCTGTGTTTTTTCACTAATCCTACACCAGAACTTCCTGTAAATGGTCTGAAAGTCCGAACTATACAGAAAATGCTTTCACACAAGAAACGAACCGAACCTTTGTTCAGTTTGGTCCGGACCGAGACTACCTCTTGACGTCGGACCAAATTTCGTCTGTTTGGTCCGGACCATGGTCCGAGGGAGGTTTCACACCTGTAATTTTGGTTCGTACCAAACTGAAAAGTCCGAAAATCCGGACCAAACAAGGTAGGTGTGAAAGCACCCTTAAACTCAGATGAACAGACTATAATGTCATACACTTATGTAAAGAAAAACTAAGCAATTAAAATGTGTTTTTTCTTCTCCTCTTTACCCACGTCTCATTTACCACTAACTATAGTATTTTTTTAGCATGTTTTAAACCATTCAACAGATTTCCACAGATTTTCTCACAGATAGTGTTTCCCACACACTGACTATAGCGTTCCAGGCAACCCGTAACCCGTGTTTTTCCAACCTTATTCCCGTTAACGTGCATTGGACCGGGAGTTAAACCCGTGACCCCACCCATAAACTCGCACTAGATTGATTGATCGATGCACTTCCAGCTACGAGCTCTGATATCACATAAGCCGGCTTGTTCGAGATCCATTGGCGCTGCGCATACTGATCTGCATATGACATCAAAGTACCACGAGAACGATTGTAGAGCAAACTACTCCTCATGCTTTTGAATCTCTCTCGCGGTACTTTGATGTCGTACGCTGATCGGTCTGCGCAGCGCCAATGGATCTTGAACAAGCTTAATGGCAGCCTCATATAGATATACGTTACAAATAACGTAAAATGAAAGGTATTGTTTCTCTTGCCTTATGTGCCGTTGTTTTTTTCTCCTCAGTTTCCATCAAAGAGTAAGCACCTTTGGTAATATAAATGATTGTAAATGATTATAGGACCCCTGTATGGTCCGCCAAGCTTTATTTACATCTGACGTTAGCAAACTACAATTCCCAGAATGCTTTGCTGCTCTACGAGGCCACTCTAAAAGTCTCTCTCTCTCTCTCTCTCTCTCTCTCTCTCTCTCTCTCTCTCTCTCTCTCTCTCTCTCTCTCTCTCTCTCTCTCTCTCTCTCTCTCTCTCTCTCTCTCTCCCTCCCTCCCTCCCTCCCATGTAAACACAAACTTTTCGGTTAAATGTAATTAATCCCAATTAATCGATCTGACAGCACTTTAACATGTTTAATGCAATAACACTGTAAAAAAAAAAAAAATCTAAACTACAAATGTTGCCTTAAATTGGCAACTAACGGGAATAAGTTGAAGAAATAAAAATAAATAAAAGTTAAATAGAAACATATAAAAGTAATACAAATGACAAAAGGCCAAAACAGAATCACTGATATTTAAACTATATTATTTAATGAAGACTGAAAATATTAAATAAAAGCTAATTCACAATATTATGAATATTTACAATTGGAGATAGTACAATTACAATAGTACAATTTATACTATAATAGCACTGGTGTCTCCTTTAAAAAAGCGCATATATTTCTCTATACACTGAACAGCAAGTAAGGCTTGGCCAACACATTGATATTCAGTGACCCCATTCAAACATAGTCAGACAAACCATTCACACACCTGATCTAGTACAACATGAATTCAAAAATGTGCTGGCCCATTACTAAAATCCATCTCTAGTCAAACACATCTCACTTTTCAGCTTATTCCATCCAGTGACTCTTCATCATTGGATGGGAGTTGTTTTTCTAAGCGTCTGGCACATCTTCTTCCTCGCTACTAAGAACCCAGATAATATACTAGCATGGCTCTGGACTAAACACTGGTGGAAACAGGGAGATATAAATCTACTTTGAATACTTCAGTATCCATTGGGATTGCCCTGTCTTACAATCACTGCATTAATTCATAACAGACACATTCTTTTCAAAGAGAAAAACTTCTTGTACAGTACAGTGACCTAATTTCAGATTCTGGATGCTGAATATTGAAATAGAGGCCAAAACCTTCCAACAACAGATCAGTATCAAAATCCTCACCAGCTACTTGTTCTGGTTTGATTTTCTTCATGTGTGTCATAATCTTATCATCTCTAAATGCATTAATGATATGCTCTATTGAGTCTGAACAGGCTCGAAATGAATAAAATCTAAACTATATATACTTTGTATTTATATACCAAGTATAAGATGTAAAAAAAAAAAAAAAAAAAAAAAAAAAAATATATATATATATATATATATATATATATATATATATATATGTAATAAGTTCACTTTCAAACGGTCACATGAATGGTCAAACACACTTCTTAATCGAAATGGCCAAATGTAAACACAGTCTGTCTTTAAATAAGGCAGGACAAAACAAAAAATCTAAAACTAGGACTCAACCAATGCATTCTCAAAACCTTCACCTGCTTCTTGTACCCTTCCTGTAATTAGACAGCAACCTATGGCATTCTTCTATCCTGCTGCGTTAATAATAATATTCTCAAGTATGCCACAGGCCATGAAGCACTTTTATATAAGACTGTTTAGATCACTTCAACCTAATGACCAGCACTATTAAAGTAAATACAACACTCTAGTCTGACCCGGCTGTGTGAAAAATGAACTAGCTTGTACATAAAACTCATCTTGGAGAACTAAACTGAAGTCTGCCATGTTCTTTAGCTTTAGTTCTCATAGCTACTGATGTTTGCAGTATAGTATAGCAGCAAAGGTGCAGGAGTTTGGGAATTTGAGGAAAAAGGGAAACATGGATCGGCTGATTTCAACATATCTGCAACCATATTCATCATTATGATTCTACAATCGGTCTCCTTAACTATGGTTTAATTCAGGAATTAGCTCCAGAATTAGTGTTGCAATGTAGGTATAGAAAAAAATGAAAAAATAAATAAAGGGTGACCTTGGGCAGATCCGAATGTGAGCTTGTAGTTGATTGTAATAAAGGTGTGGTGTTTATCCATGGAAAATGATTGGTGAAATCTGGCATACATTACTAGAGGCTACTTTAGGTATAAAAAAGGTTAAAAAATGTATTTGTAATAAAAGCTATATAGAAAATATAGGAGGGGTTACTAGGTTTCCAATCTCAAAAACTGTCTATAAAGATAAAGGCTTGCAAGTGATTTTCACTAACAGCATGACAACTTAATGGATTAACAATATGAAATGAATTAAACATATGAGATCCATCCATTCTCAGCATCACCTCAACCTGATGAAGTGTTAATGCCATATTCTGCTGTTTGAGGTGAGGACTATGTGTTTTAAATGTCAGGGGTCAAGCCCAGAGAAGAAAGTTTTGGTTCATTATGTGTGCACTGAGACTGAACCAGACCAAAGGTTACCTCAGTGTGTATGATTACCACTGTCAGCACTTTCTAATTATAACTTGAGGAGCTCCAGGTATTCCTTCCAGTCACTATGACCTGCCACGTGACCTCTCTGTCACAGTAGACAACAGACTATAGGGGAATGAACACTGAAGTCAAATGCAAATTGACAATGCAAAATAGATAATTTTAAGATCATTCACTGAAAAAAAGAAAAATTGACTTAACAGAACATCCAGCATTATACTAACCTATTTCCTATTCAACTAATAGGTGAGTTTGGGAGAACAAGTAGGAGCGTTTTTGCAAGTTATGTCCAAGCCAAAAACAAAACAAAAAAACTATGTAATTTCAGATCAAACTAGAACATAATACATTTGTTAAGGTGCTTTACCAACCCTAACCAGCTTTAAGTCAAAAACTGAGATCCACTAGTATCACAAAGTACAGTCCACAATATTTCCACGGCTAGCAGTCAGTAGTTATCCCTCCTGACACTTTAACCTAGATATTCAGGATTGGAAAGACTCAGAGGAAAATACAGACTGAAATGATATCATGGAAAATGCAGATTGTTTGAAAAGAGCACAAACAGCAACTGACTGTCAAAAGCAGAAAACGTAAAGGATCTAATGCCCACCAGATCTTATTTCACATTTTCATGAAATGCAGTCGGTCCCTGTGGTGAGATCTGGGGAACAGCTTCATTTCATACAAAGGCAGACAGATTCCATGCACACTTTGAATAACACTTTTGTAATAAGGCAAAAAAACAAACGATTGTTTAAGCTTTGATACACCCCAGCCCGACTCACTTGCCCCATTCTGGAGCAATCCTCCAAACAGCAGCCGCTGCAAGGCCTTGAAGCAGGCCTAAAATGTTACCTTATCACTCTACTGGGAGCTGTTAAACAGTAAAATATGTTTCCCAGCAGTGCGCAGGTCACAGGCAGAGGCCAGTCAGGAAAGTAAAGGATACACAGTAAGATTTCTAAAATAGAGAGTAGCCAACGTGTGCGATAGAGATGCACGGATCTCTGGATCTGCTGTTAAAATACACACCTGGCCCGTACCCAATCATCACATTACAATTATTTAAATTTCAGTGTTAAAGGGTTAGTTCACCTAAAAATGAAATGGATGTCATTAATGGCTCCACACCTATAAGACCGCCGTTCATCTTCAGAACACAGTTTAAGATATTTTATATTTAGTCCGAGAGCGTATCCAAGTGTATGCACACTATACTGTCCATGTCCAGAAAGTTCATAAAAAACTTAATCAAAGTAGTCCATATGTGACATCAGTTAGTTAGAATCTCTTGAAGCATCGGAAATACATTTTGGTCCAAAAATAACAAAAACTACGACTTTATTCAGCATTGTCTTCTCTTCCGCGTTTGTTTTCAAACCTCAAATAAAGATTCAAACGGTCATGAATAAGTGTATTGATTCATGATTTGGATCGTAAACTGCCAAACTGCTGAAATCACGTGACATTGGCAATCCGAATCATGAATCAATCCACTGATTCATGACCGTTTGAATCTTTATTTGAGGTTTGAAAACAAACCCAGAAGAGAAGACAATGCTGAATAAAGTCATAGTTTTTGTTATTTTTGGACCAAAATGTATTTTCGATGCTTCAAGAGATTCTAATTAACCAACGGATGTCACATATGGACTACTTTGATGATGTTTTTATTCCCTTTCTGGACATGGACAGTATAGTGTGCATACACTTGGATACGCTCTCGGACTAAATATAAAATATCTTAAACTGTGTTCGATGATGAACGGCGGTCTTACAGGTGTGGAATGACATAAATTTCATTTTTGGGTGAACTAACCCTTTAAGCACAATTATATGGTAGGCCTAACATATTACACATAAGCATTTTGCTTTTAAATGAACATTTATTTAAAACAAAGATTCTTCTTTAGAGAAATTAAATGTCTTTAATAGCCTAAACCAAGGGTCGGCAACTTATATGGCATATGAAAGGGTGGCATGTGAGCAAAAGCAAGAGATGTGTATGTAGATGATTTAATTCAGATAAAGTACACCATGCATACAGATCTACATTATAAGGTAATAATCCATTATGATTAAAGTGTGAGATTCAAATAAGCAGGGGTGCTGCGCATCACACGCACACAAGTTAGTGACTGACAGCTAGAGCTTTTTCTGCATTTTTTTGCACTTAGCTTTGAAGGTGCACTATGTAGTATTTTTGCAGTAAAATATCCCAAAAAAAACACTAGGCCAGTGTTATATATTTTGTTCAGTTGAGTTCTTACAATATACCAAATGTTTCCAACTCTTTGTAAATCAGGAGAAAATTGCTATTTTAACCAAGGAGCTGGGACGTCTGAGGGAGTCGCCTGTCAAATGCGTGGTATCTGCGTTACCCTCGGTTTCCGGTTTTATTTGGCAGAAGCGCTTTACTCTTAGCAGTGTAAACAAGTGTCATAGCAGCTGCCAAGCGAATAACATAATGTAATAACATCATTTTAAACACACTTAAATGTATCTAATATGATAAACAGAGCTGTGTTACCTCATACTCATGACCGGAAAAGTGGAAATGGCGATGGCATAACAATCGCTCCAGCGGCCTTGCTCAGCTCCATAACACTCGTTCCTGTTCTGCTTCATACTACAGTAACGTTAATAATCGCATCCATTAACTTAAATTCAGCCAAAGTCCTATCCCGATTGTTTTCCACTGGCTGTGACGTGAAGACCACATGTACCAAGATTCTGAGCTTAAACTTGGCATCATTAAACTACAGAAACTACAGGTTTTGAATAGGCGCCCTCTAGCAGACGGAAAAATGACAGTGCAGCTTTAAGAAAAAAGCCACAATATGTAATTTTGCCACTAGATGTCACTTATTCAAAACAACGCCTGGATTTCACAGAGCTTTTTTTATGCCGCAGGCGGTCACTTCCGCTTCTTCGGGTCACACTGCAGTAAGCTTGATCAAGATTAGGCATGGTAAAACATGGTACTCGCAGTAAATCCTGAAAATGAGATTTAACAACAATAAGACTAACTGTTTGAGCAATATAACAATGATTTGTTTTACTGTCAATGAATGTACCAAATAGCTGCTCACCTGTCTAATAAAACATAAAATATTAAAGCATCTTTGGTGTTTCAATGGTACAAAATAAAAAATTGGGGGTTAAACGGGTATGATGTCATTGATCAATGACATGGTCCGTGTTCTGGTTAAAAACATTCTTGGATGCTCTGGATTTAAACATTCTTGGAAACATTTGGGATAATGTAAGTACACAAGTCAACAAAATATATAATATTGTTCTAGTGGTTTTTGGATATTTGAATCCAAAAATCCTACATATGGTATACATTTAGAAGATATCATGTATATAAAGTTCCATTAAACGTTCCACACGTCAAAATGCTCCGTCCATGCTGTTTCATTGGCCCTATCCCTGACGCGCAAACTGCCGCAAATGAAACTTAAATGTTCAGCGTTGCATACTGAAACTCAACACACATTCGTCCACATTAAAAATAGCTAGACAATTATACCAGTGCAGATGCCGCTCTCACTCCCAAGTGGCTTTTGGTCTTAAAATTAGCTGATTATAAATCAAATTAAGGCCATTTTGTTGCTTTCGTTGAACTCATTAATGTGAAAAACTAATTTTATGGAAAATTGCTTTATTACTTGACCCCCCAGACCAGCAAATTACCCATAGCGTCCGTCCGCGGATAACACTACGATCCGCCCATCACTAGTAACATCTTTGAGGAAATTATAGAATAGGTATTGAATAGTTTGAACTGTATTTCCACAGGATATCTGGTGACAGTAGGAGGAATGAATCCATTTATAGGCCCACCCGTTATACTACTTAAACAATTAAACACAGGATAACTTGAAATAGATGCTCTGACCAAAAGTGAGGCAATAAATAAAATAAAAATGGAATATATGTTAATGTCTTTCACATTATTTTACAGAAGCTAATAATTATGAAATTGAATTAACATCCTTCATTTTATGCTTGGCAAGCTACTAGCTTAGCATAGCTTTAACTGGTTATGAAATGGATCTTCCTTCAGTTCCACACTTGTATGCTAATTTTATTTTTAGTGGAACAAAAAAGTGATTAAATAATCTTCTAATACTCAGAGAAATGCAAATGTGGGTTACAAAACACCAAGCTGGACACAATATTTCTTAAACAGATGTGAAACCTCGAGCAAGTCATAGCACACTATGATCATATTTTCCCTTCAGTCACAGTTCCAGGTTCACACCTGCTTAAGCTATCTGCAAAGGCTAAAACACAGATGTGAAGTATGAAGCATCCAACATGAAGAATGCTGTTAGTTCAGAGTAACTAATCTCCAAAAAAGCCATCTCACAAAAATGTGATTAACATTTACTTACAGCTGAAAAGTGTTTCTGCACCACTAGCATCACAAAACTGATATGCAAAAATAAGGGCTGTTGTCAAGACTTCCTGAACAATCCCTCACAACCTATAAATCATTATATTTATAATAGTTAACTTGTACGCATGTGCATGAGTACTCCATCAATGATCCGTCATGACAGCAATGATCTATGCACAGTCATGGTGACTTGTGACATGGTGACTTGGACTCGAGTCGCAATTTTTATGACTTGTGACTTGACTTGACAAAAAATTAAATACTTGAGACTTGACTCGGAAGTTAAAGACTCGGGACTTGACTTGACTTGAGACACAATGACTTGAATGACTCGATGTAGTTTTCAGTTTGAATATAAAATATATAAATTATTTTAAAAACTAAAAGTTGACCCAGCTGGAGTGCAGGCTGAGCGTTGTCATGACTGGTTCACTACACTATCATCAGTCATGCCCCCTCGTACCTTACGCACACCATGCCAACTTAGATCAGATATCACATCAACATGTCAGCCAGAGGGATACCGAATGTCATCACTTTTAGCTTCAACAATCACAAGATGGCAAAAGAACAAGGTGTTGCAAGACATGCAGCATTAAAATCATGGACAGCCAGACGTCAACCTCCAATTTCGTCCGTCATTTGAAGAGCCAGTCTGCCCAATAAATGCTTTTCAATTTGTTAATGTTATCTGGTTAGTTGGTAGTTAGCTAATGTAGTAATAGCTAAAGTGGCCACTAGCCAATATCGTGTTGGGGACAAATGTGGGCAAAATCATTTTGATTTATTTTTGTAAAATACTTCCCTTGATCTGAGCGGTATGAGACTTGGCTACTTTTTCTAAGTTTGCCACCTGAACACAGAAAAATGGCTCGATTCTACTATGTTAAGTGGGTGAAATATATTTTTTTTTTTTTTTTTTTTTTTATAATTTAAAAAAAAAATATTTTTTTAAAGAGAGAGAGAGAGAGAGAGAGAGAGAGAGAGAGAGAGAGAGAGAGAGAGAGATTGTAGTGATGCGATTATAGAGTTATTGTATTTCAAACATTTCAAACACTGTTGGCAGAAGTGAAAATTAAATAATTTTATGAAGTTACAATTTTTTTTGATTCAATGATGTATTTTACTATACATGAATATTTACAATGCAAATCCAAATTATTGTAATTTACTAACAGTTACTTATATCTTGTTTTTTCACTTTAAGATCAGATTCTGCAGGTAAAATTACAATAATAAGGTGACTTGACTTGACCTACTACAGGACTTGACTTGACTTGCCCAGGAAAAAAATACTTGGGACTTACTGGAGACTGAAGGTTCAGACTTGAGACTTGCATATGTGTGACTTGGTCCCATCTCTGTCAATGTGTAACTTGGATTCAAAAATCAGTAGCAACTATATAAAAGCATGTCAGACAGTGAGCTAATTTTTAAAAGTGTACAATACACAACAATTTATTTTAAGTATCCTATAATTTAGACAGTATTGCCAGTTACTTTCAATGAAAATAGTTCCAAAAAAATCACAAGTGCTGCTACATGGTAGCTGGTGTTTAATTCCTGAATGAATCAGGGTTATTGAACAAATTGGTTGAATGACTAATTAATTGACTATTCATAAAAAAAATAGTAATTTGTCACCACCTACTGGCGTTACAACATAACCAGCAGAAAAGACACTAAAAATACAATGTGTGAAAGGTTGGATCTTGTAGGTGGCTCTTAGATATGCTACTAACAAATGAATTGGGGAAAAAGACATTCAATTCAAAAGATGATCACACAGCCTAAAAATTTCAAGAATAAAGTGAAACACCCAGTCATAATCAGAAAACGAAGCGTTCTGTACTCAGCTTGATTTTTCCATCCACTCAATGTCAAACACATGTCCTCAAAGGAACACTAATTTGGAATCCTTATGACATGCTGGACTTCTGGCCAGAGACCGCTAAATGTGTGCCATATCTTACAGGGTTGGCTAAGCTTGGCTACTTTCTTGGCCAAGAGTGACAAGATATGCTTTCCACTCCACAAACAGTCCTTGCAAAGAAATTTGGTAAAAGAGCATGGTGAATCTCTTCAAAATTGTATCTAAACAGTCGGGAAGTTCTAATGAGAAGATTTAATAATGTTATACTTTGGGGACTAATTGTCACAATGCATGAATCCAGTTAATTTAGTATCCTAATGTAGGCAACTAGGCATGTATCCCAGTTAATTAATGTATCATTTCACAATAAGATGAAGTCAAAAGCAAAATTACATAAGTGTGTTTTCTCTAAATGGATAAGCAAGTGCAATTAGAACACAATAAAACCACACGGACCAGTCAAATTAAAGACAGATTTCAACTAAATACGTTTTTCAAGAAAGGATAAGGGTATTGTGACACATCTCTTAAGGCAAGCTGTTAATTGTTTTAAATGTGATCAATAAATTCAGTTTATTGTTTGCTATACTATTAACATGGTTTAATATGGTTTAATGTTTTTGTTCTTTATATTTGCTGTTCCATTTTCCATGATTGTTTTATTATTTTAATGAAAAACCTATGATCATTTATATTGTTACCCCATATAGTGTGAAATAATGTCCGTTATTGGAGCTATAGCAACCAATGAAACAGAGAGGGAAAACAGGAACACAGGCATAGCTAAACAGAAAGCCTCTCATAAGGCACAACCTTGCACCATAAACAGAAACAAAGTCCAACGGAGAAGCGCAAGCAGGCAGATACCATTGAGGAGGGATACGCCAGTGAGGAGATGATGGAGGGAGGAGCCAGGGTGGAGACGACGGCAAAGGGATTGCCAGGAAAAGCCAGGGATTGACAGAGCAGAGCCATCAGGATGAAGGCCCATGGTGGAACTGAAAGAGGGAGGAGCCAGGGTAGTGCCAGGAGCAGGACTGATTGAGGTGGTGCTAGGAGAGGTGTAGATGCCCAGGCGGAGCTGAGGAGCCAAAGACCCAGGGCTTTACAGACGGAAAGAAGAGCCGAGGCAGAACCGCTGGATTGAAGGACCAAGTTGGAGACAAGGACTTGGCAAACGGAGGCAAAGCTGACGAAGCTGAGCCAGTGGAGGTGAGGCAGAGGAATTGGATGAGATCAGCAAAGGTGGAGGGAACGGGAGGCTCGGTGGGGACCATCAGCTGGGCGTGACCAGCACTGACAAAGAAGACTTGAAGATGGGCAACTTAGGAGGCTGAAAGTTTGACAGGACCAGCAGACCATGAAAGACTTCAGACAGGACCAGGACATCCAGACCAAGGCAGGTAACTACTGAGACTTGGCTTTATGTCATCAAAATCAAAAAAGTCACTCCAGGCAATCCAACTCCACCAATATACCCACTGGGATGGACATGGGTAACGGCTGACACCCCTGGTCAGACTCACAGAGCGATGTTGATGTACTGTCCAGGGTCCAGCTGCAATCTCCTTCTGGCATCAGTAGTGTGATGCTCCTGTTCAGTCCACTCCAAAAGGTGTGAAACTCCTCCACATAACTCTCAATAGCCTGTCCATTTTGGGAGAGGGACTGAGGGAGCTCAGTATTTCCTCTGACTGAAGAGAAAATGATGCTAGAGCCATTATTTTTGGAGAAGAAGAAAGCGTTTGAGGCAGGATCTAAATTCAGCAGTAAAACTTGAATACCCAATAAAGCTAAATAATGTGAACGGACAACTGAGAACACAAACTAAAGGCTATAAATATACAGGGAAAACAAAGGGAACTAAATGAAACACAGGCGACACTAGTCAGAAACTATAGCAAGTAGCAATCAATAAGCACATAATGAGTAACAAAGGAGACAGAGAGAGAAAACGGGAACAACTAAACAGAACATCATCCTGGCACCCTAAGATTTCTAAGTGGGTTCATTTTTTCTTTAAGTGGGTAAAAATCATAATGTTTGTCCGTCCAAAGCAGTGGTTTTCCCTTGGAATTATCACAGAAGTCATCAGATTTCCTTCTCTGGGCTGTTTAATATGAATGTGTTTCTTATATGGCTGTCTGGTGTGTAGGTTGTGACCTTGAGCTCTCTTCCAAAGCACACACATATGCAAATAAACACAGCTTAAATGTTATTCAGCATAAGCATGTGCAAATACTCTCTTCATAGCGGAAAGGTTCATCTACAAACTGAAAAGCCACAAATGTACTTAATGCAGTACACCTATAAGTGTTTGTTTGTGTGTGTGTGTGTGTGGGGGGGGGGGGGGGGGTGTACTAATAGGCCTACTTCCTTCCTTATGAGCTATTTAATGGATCTATCTGCATATAGCCATTTACAGTATTTTGTTTTACACACAGCCAAATATCCAATCTTGCATTTTATATTTGACATAAAAACAAAACAAAAGATTAACTGCTAAAAACTAGTGCTAAAACCTATTAGCAATGCTTCTGATAATTCATCACTCACATCACACAGCAACTCTTTTGACTGAAACATCTGTGTTTCTGTTTACCACTGGGCAGCAATATTTGACAGTTTCCAATATTACAAGTAATCGTACAGTGGGTGGAAGAACTGAGAGATTAAATGCTAAGTGATTGCTGAAAATGAGCCCATTAACTATGGCAGATTTACCTCTCAGGCAATTTATTTTGCAGGCTCATCACAACCCTCTGACTAACACTGGGACAAGCAGGGAAGAGGAAAAATGGGATCAGAATTTCAAAATATTGCTGTGCTGTACGACATCTCTAACCTGAGGCGAACATTTAGCATGCTGTTCTTATTAGACAGCATTCCTTCAGCTCACATCAAAGACAGACTGCAGATATTGTCTCGCAATCGGGCGTTTTGGTTTGCTTAGTACAGCAAAGAGAAATGTGAATGGAATACTTCAAGAATTGTGGGTACTTCAATGGGTAAATGTGTGTACTGTACATCCACTGAGTTGTATCTTCACGTAAATGTTTTTTTTTTCCTTCTTTTTTTCGATTGCTCTTTTAGCTCAAGATAGTTATGTTGCATTTATTTAGCAAGTGTACATTTTGCCTCTAGTGTTTCTCAAAAACGTCCTTTGGCAAACTTAAAATGAGACAATAACTGACATATAGCGAGAATACAGAGCCTCAACATCGCTGTAACACATGCTTATGGATATCATAGCTGAGATAAAATGACCAGTTCATATTGAAACCTTTAGCTTTGATATAATCTTGGGAAATCTGAGCACGGTTTGAAACGTTCTCAGGAGAAAAAAGTAGTAGATTTTTAGCTCAAATAGTAGAGCATGACTTTAGCAATGCCAGTGTCATGGATTCAATCTCCAGGGAAAGCAAGAAATCATAAAAATGTTTACCTTAAGTAGAAGCATCTGCCAAATGCATAATAATAATACAATTGTGATATAAAAAAAATCTATGGGAAAGAAAAACTTCCTTTAATAAAAAACAACCACAGCTAGCCTAATTCTCTTAAACATCACAGCAGGTCACCGTGTTCATAAGCCAATCCCACAGCTCTCCAAAATATGCTAAAATTTGCCAAATATGTAGAGTAATTCAATTGTAAATATACATGGGAGTGATCTTGGGTTCAAAAAGTATTCAGCATTAATGATCTATGAACAAATAAAACCCTCTGACATGCACTATCATTCGTAAATGAATATGAAAGGTTTCGTCTCTTCACAAACATCATTTGATATTGCAGTAAATCAAATCATTTGGCAATTTCCAGCATCATACGAACTCGAGACACTAAACAGTGTGAGTATCCTGCAACAACAGCTGTCACGGGAGGGGGGGTACTTTCAAAACATACTAATCTATTTTATGCACCCTTAGGGTAAATAAATGTACACGTTGTACCTTCTAAAAGGGTATCACCCAAGTCACAGCTGTTGAACCTTTTTTTTTATGAGTTTATCCTTGGCCTACACTGCTCCACAAATCATAAATTGAATAGGCTGTATCTACCAGAGTTTTTATAAAACAGCGCTGCTTGCCTCAAAAACTTCCTCGTCCAGGATTCTGGTGCCGAAGACAGTGATGCCATCTGTGTTAATGATTGCATGGTCACTTCTGCTGAGTGGTTTAGAGATCTTCTTCTTACAGTCCACAATCATTGTAACGGTCTTCTTTTCTATGCTAATAGCCACACGGTGCCACCTGTTGGGTAGGAAAAACAACAAAGAAGAACCATGAATTTTGTAGCATGAAATATGTTACTGTTAGCTTTTACTTGCATAACTAAAATGCATGTACGGTCCTTTATACATTCACATTTATATAGTGAGAAAAACAACTGCCTGCCATTGACTGAGTTTTGTATTAGTACAGGACGTTTCTAAATAAAATCTTTTGAAAGAAAAATACAAACAACACTCTCTCTGTCCATGTGTAAAACATGGGGTTAGTTCACCCAAAATTTAAAATTAACCCATGATTTTCTCACCCTCAAGCCATCCTAGGTGTATATGACGTTCGTCTTTCAGACAAACATAATTAGAGTTATATATAAAAAATGTCCTGGCTCTTCCAAGCGTTATAATGGCAGTGACTGTTGGGTCATTTGTTGGGACTGTTGAAGTCCATAAAAGTGCATCTGTCCGTCATTAAACTGTTCCACACAGCTCCTTGGGGTTAATAAAGGCCTTCTGAACCGAAGCTATGCACTTGTGTAAGAAAAATATCCATATTTAAAACTTGATAAAGTAAATTATCTAGCTTCCGGCGAATCACCTTCCGTATTTAACTTACACTTTTTTTGCTACACTTTTTCCGTAAGTTGAATACGGAAGGCGATTCGTCGGAAGCTAAATAATTTACTTTATGAAGTTTTAAATATGGATGTTTTTCCTCACACAAACGCATCGCTTCACTTCAGAAGGCCTTTATTAACCCTATGGAGCCGTGTGGAACAGTTTTATTATGAACAGATGCACTTTTATGGACTTCAAAAATGACCCAACAGTCACTGCCATTATACAGCTTGGAAGAGCCAGGACATTTTTTAATATAGCACCGATTATGTTCGTCTGAAAGAAGAATGCCATATACACATAGGATGACTTTAGGGTAAGTAAATCATGGGATAATTTTCATTTTTTGGATGAACTAACCCTTTAAAAAGGCGTTTTCTCAGCACTTCATGTTGACTCAGTTATAGATATTTCACAAGCTGGTTTTTGTTTAACACCATTCTTTTCTCAAATTAAAAAGGTCTTCACTACATGAATTGTGAGAATACACCATTGTTTTATCACTTGTAAACCTCAATGTGGCTAATCAGAACCACAGAAGCTTACTGCTGTTCTCATTTTCTTTTCAAATAAATGTTTGCTTTGCTTAATTGGTTACATATGGCTGAATATTAACATCACACATTTTTCCTACTTTAGTTATATGTATATAGATAAATAAATGAATAGGCAGATGGAAAATAGTTCCAATAATAAACACAGTGAACTAAACTAGGCACTAGGAAAACTTCATAAGGGAATTGCATAACTAATCCTAACACATTCAACGGCCAGTTGATGACAACTGTACTACAGCTTGTTAAAAACACACACACACACACACACTCACACCATTAAAACAAGATTTCTACTAAAACTGACATTAAACTCCTCAAAGAAAAGCTTCAGGTATTCAAACAGTTTAGACCA
Source organism: Pseudorasbora parva (assembly GCF_024679245.1). Taxonomy (NCBI): domain Eukaryota; kingdom Metazoa; phylum Chordata; class Actinopteri; order Cypriniformes; family Gobionidae; genus Pseudorasbora; species Pseudorasbora parva. Next base: position 12,720,653 of record NC_090180.1, read on the forward strand.
AAAGCCTTTACAAATATAAATTAAGAGTCAACTTGCTTTCCATCTGCGAGGTTGATTGCACGGAAAAGGGGGTAATCCTCAGGAGCGGGTTTCCCATGCTGATCCTCATACAGGAAGATCGGCGAGCGGCCCACCTCCACACCCATCTGCTGGATGCCCTGCTCGTTGTATACCGACAAAAGGAAGGACTGTGTTCCTGCCTTTGGCTTGATAGTCATAAGGATGGAGAAATCCTGAGGGAATACTCCTCCTGAAGATACAGGAAATACATTGTGGGTTAAACATAAGCTGTTATTGATGATTCATACGCTTGTATTCCTTTCTGTGGCAGAGACTATCAGAACAGTGTAGTGTGATCTAAATAGGCTTTGTGATGCAATGGCCATTTTACAACAACCCCTTCCCCACACATCAGTTGTAGGAGATGGTTTAATGAAGTATGAAACAGTTTGTCTTTTCTGTTGGCACATTAACTTTACAAGGTGTCAGGTAACATAACATATTTACCATGAAATGGGTTGTATGATCACTAGTGTGGAAATAATGCTCAAACTGTGTATATCTGAAATGCTGTTCTCTTTGCCAACCTTGAGGGAGATTTTTTTTTCTTCTTGCCAACATACTATTTAACTGAAATTTCCAGTCCTGAAACCATAAGGTTTGGAGGCCATTTTAATTCAGCCAAAAATCACAGAAAAAGAATTGTTAATTTAATCTTCTGCTATTTTGTGCCTCAGTTACCCTTTGCGGTCTGGCCAATTTGGAAAATTCCCAACACACACAGAACAGAGGGTCCAACTTAATAGGACTTAACTTGTAAACGTATATGATGCTATTGCTATAGACTGAGCAAATGATTAGAGATTTCAACATCCCATTACCAGAGGCGGACAGTAGTGGAGTTTTTTGTCTTGTTTTAAGTATATACTTTATCAGTGTTTTTCTTTGGAAAACTTTTACTTCACTACCAAAGCATAATGTATAATATAAAACTTTTTACTGCACTACATTTCATAAATAAAAGTTGTTTTTTTTAAACTCTTAAGCCTACATTAAACATATACTTGCTTACTTGTAATTTTAATTACTTTTACTTGAGTAAACGTATACAGCACTATATTTGTAATGTAAATAAGTATTTCGTAATATTTTATATGAAACACAGTGCAGTAAAAAATACAATATTATGTTTTGGAATGTTGTGAAGTAAAAAGTTTTCCAAAACACTGATAAAGTACATATACTTGAAAAATAAAATGACTTGGAAAGTAAAAATACTCCACTATTGTCCACCTCTGACCATTAATAAAAACTTTATTCAAAACTGTGCTTACCATGGACTTGCCGGGGACATATGAAACATTGCTTTTTTGAATGATTTTAATAAGTAATAGTTCATAATCTGTGTTATGCTACAAAGAACATACAGTATTGACCTCTGTTTTAGGGCTCAGGCTATTAGCAACAATTAGCATCAGTTTTGAACTTTTCACAAGTCATGGATGATTAGCAAGTAACACTCGGGCCAAAGGCTCTAGGAAAATGTGCCAGCAGTGACATTTCTGTAATAGGATATTGCATTACTTTTTGCAAATTTCAACACTTTCAAAACACATTTCTTTTTTTGTTATGTTGTTTGGGAAATGAAATACCTAGCGAATGGCGCTAAAAGGTTAGGCTATATGCATATGCATATGCATATTATTTTCATAAGCCATAAAATGCTATGGCTTTTGAAAATAATGTTTCACCTACACTAAACCCAACCATAAACCTAACTGAAAGTATTAACAAAGGCAAATGTAACTATTTGATTTGAGTCTGAAGCAAATGTAAGATTTGAGCTCCTAGTGTTTAGTGCTCCTAGTCCCTTAGTGAGTGACAGAGCACATCTTTGGGGTTTTGCTGACACTTCTATTAATTTTAACTGGAAACTGCAGTGACATGTATGTAAAGGTAAGCAGAATCATGTTTTTCCAATGAGCCTATGTTAGTCGAAACAGTAGCTTTCTCTCTTTCTTAATGGACATTTTCTTGGAACAATAAATATGGCTTTAATTCCTTCATCAAGGTCTGGGCATCAGACTTCTAGTATTGTAAACGGTCCAAATAAATTTAACCGAGACGGTCAAGCTACATTATGGACTTCCTGTTGGATGCATTTCAAAGAGAAAAAATAAACAACTTAAATGTCACTTTGCAAGAGAAAACCAATTACACACGTTTGATTTACAGCCTTGCCCAACCAGAACAGTTACTCTATTTAAAAGTAAGTAGGGATTAGAGTACAGTACAGTAGATTAGCATTAATCATGTACCTGGGAAGAGCTGCTTGGTTGGGGAGCTGAGTTGAGCTCGTTTGTCCACTCGGTAGGCCACATCTGGTTTGGATCCTCTCCGGATGGTGCAGAAGCCTTGTGTTTTCTTCACTCCTTCAGGTGAACTTTTAAAGTCTAAGACCTTGAGCACATCCACGGGTTCAGCTGTGAGGCAGAACATTGAGTGCTATGATCAAAGCGTTTGTCATTTTCATAATTCCATTGGTGAACAAACATTATTAGCATCAGTAGCTTTGCAGCATCAAGGCAAAACAATTGTACAGTTATTTCCATTTATCGAGTTTAACTGAAGGCATAATTCTGCTAGAAAATGGCTGGATGAGAAATGAGGAAAAGTCTAAAGCAACAATATTTCTTTAGTGTCTGTCAGTGGATACAAAAAAACTAAAAAAAGACAACAACAGCGAGAGAAAAATTAAGAAGCACTATCCAAAGATAAGTTTAATTTGTTACAGATGAGGGGCTGATTCTGGTGTGAAACTACTGTTCTCAGATAAAATCGCCCATTTACTTTTCACAATTGCTTCCAAGTTGGGTTATTATTTAATTTTATTAAACTTTCAAAGTTTAAAAACAAGAAGCCAGCTTCAATACATATTGTTCCCTTATGCAACCAGGCTTATCCTTATCCTGCCTTGAATGATGACCGCAGTGTGGAGTCAGCTGATCTACAGTGAATTATCGTTCAATAATGGAGGACATTTGTTGGCCACATCTTGCCGTTTGAACAAACAAATTCCCATAAAATTGCCCCTAGGTGCCACACGTCATTTCGCAACAACGCTAACTCTGACTGATGCTTTTACTGTACATAATTCCCTGCCATCGCATATGCGCTGTGACCGTCAATGAAGCAATCGTACTTTTACAAGGAACCCGAGCAGAACAGCAATAAAGATGTGAAGAAATATCCAGTAGGGATAATTGACCCCCCTACATGCAGATCCATTTACAAAGCTAAACATTCCAGGAGTTAAAGTCACTGGTGCTGGTCACTGCTCCTCTACGGTTATGGCAGCACAGCACGTCCCCAAACTTTTACAAGCAGTTCAACTCCACCAATATGTCAGGTACTACACTTTATCATGTCGCTACTGCCAGTGTCGTATATGAATGGTTCTAGTTTCGCTCAGCCTGCACCCCACAAATGGCCCATTTCTAATGATCCTTAACAAATCTATGCTAATGCTTGAACAGGCTGAGAGATTTATGATATAATTAATATGGCAATTTAGAGGCTGGTACTGTAAAGTGGACTCTGAGCAGCACTGTAATGTCACGCTGATTTATTGCTCTGCTTGAGTCTTTTAGACTTCGTCTTTGATGCCTTAAAAAGGAAAAGTTCCGGCCTCACTCGAGACTTGATGAATGAGGATGTACGCAAGGTCAGGGAGATAAGAGTTTCAGCTGGGTTACTTACATCCATCACTATCCGTACACAACTCTGTGTCCCTAAGATGCATCTGTTTGTCATCACCACTGCCAACGCTGTGGTTGAGGATGACGAGTTTTGTGAAGTCTCTGAATCTCAGGAGGTTTTAAGGGAATAGGAACAGAGGCTGAATGGATGACTAGCACATAAACACTCCTATTCTGACTTCCCCGCTACCAGAGACTACACAAACTTCTGAGTCAGGTCGAATGGACACATTTGTCTGCTGGTCAGGCAGCAGACAGGAAGTATCCCTTTCAAAGGCCTAAAAACAATAAACCATACAAACAAGAATGACTAGTTGTTAAGACTCATTTCTCTCACTCTCTCTCTCTAGACTCCTTCGTGTTGGATACAAATCAGGGTTTTATTTTCATATGCTTTGACATCACAAAAGGGCTCATTTTCCACCCTGTCCGACTCAACTAAGCCTGGGAAAGCACTTTAGAAGAATTATACTGAAGTCTTTGATAGATCAGCCCTATAACACTGTGAGTAAGGCACAATAAAACCAGTAAACCTTTATAAAATATGAAAAACAATGAGCTGCGTTTGTTAAAAATAGACAATGGAAAAGTCACGCAGACACTTGGTCATCACAGTAACATTTCATTTTAAGCTCAAGAGCAGAAAAATATATATATTCTGACATTTCTTCTCTTGCAACTTTTTGTAAAAATAAGTAAAATGTGATTATTTTCTTTAACCATATGGTAAGAGTGTGCAGGAAGTGCTGATCCAGTAGTTCCTGTTCCACATATGTGGCCCGGAGCTGAAGGGTGGTGCTTTTTTAGGGTTACTGAACATGCTGAACACATTATGGTGTCGGCATGGCACAGCCTGCAGATAACTTCTCCTCACTGTACCACCAACTAAGTCCTAATGCACTGAAAAAACGAACTTATTGTTAATCTAAGCGACTATATTTAATAGTAAATGATGCACTACTGTTTGAAAGTTTGAGGTCAGTATGATTTTATTTCTGAATGAAATTAATACTTTTATGTAGCAAGGATGCATTAAATTGATTTACAGGGAAAGAAGAGACAACCTTTTCTTCAAATGCTGTTATTTTGAACTTTCTATTGATTAAATAATCATGAATTAAAATATTTGTGTTATTTGTATGAAGGATCATGGGTAATGGCTGCTGAAAATAACATAATAAATAATAATAAATTGCATTTTAATAAACAAATATTTTTAATTTTAATAGCATTTCACAATATTACTGATTTACTCTCTTCTTGATAGAAAACAGCTTAAATATTAAGAAAGATCTGGGTGTTTTATAGTTTTGTATAACATTGTAAAGATTTTTCTGAAATATTTGCCAGAAAACGCTTGATTTTAAACAGCTGCACATAATAAAGCCCAGCGTGTCTACATCCGTGTGCACGTTTGTAAGCTTAATGATGTGGTGAGGTCCTAATGTAGCTTTGTCAAATCAGTCTGTTGAAAGTTTCCATTCAACGTAACCCCCACTGACAAAACATAGAGCAGCCTCTGCATTATCATTCTAAATGTGACGAATAACACATATCCAAACTCTTGAAGGAGGGGGTAATAATATGAAAGTCTTACTAGCCTCTTCCAAAATGCAGTGCTACTGTTTTTTCTTTTCTAAACTCTAAACTAAAGGTCTCTTTGTGCTCTTCAGAATGTCTCTCAGCATTACTGCATACCTAAAGGGCTCATATATTCCAGATGTGGAGAATTGGCAGGAACAGGACCCCCCCTCTCACAGAAGCTCTTAAAAAATGTCAGTATCCGAAATCCATTAAAGCAGCAAATCACTATATTGCTCCTAATGCAACTCCACAATTAAAAGTACTGGATAATTTACATTTTTTGTATTTTCCATTTATTCTACCGGGGGAGAGCCAGAGTCATGGATAATGATACGGCAGACAATTCACAATAAAATATGACTTTAGCAGGAAATAATTTATCATCTGCGTAATCTAGCCTCTGAAATGACTATAACCTTGAAGAAATCTGGCAAATGTTTGAAATGTCAAAATGCTGTTAAATATACAAGAGATACATCATCAACTGGCCTGTCAAGAAAAATCATAACATTCAATCTGATCCAACAAGCAATGAAACATCCCAGTACTTCAACATCAGCCCTATTTTTACTATGACCAACATAAAAAGAAAAAAGAAAAAAAGGCCCTGCATACTCATTGGTTGAATCATTGGATATCTCGGTGGGTGTGGCCAATATTTCATGCGGACTTTGTGAACTGCTGTAAGAGATATCTTGAATTTCAGTTCAAATAAACAATCCGGAAGACAAGAGCCAAAAAGCAGCTTTCATGCATGGAATGTAGTTGTGGTCAAGATTATTATTAAACCAACAATTTGAAAGCTTACTTTGAAAAAAATCCCCCCACCTACCAAATTGGCCTGCAGAAGTGCAATGTGGTGAAGACATTATAAGGCAGCCATTTTGAAAGAGGTATGTTACATATCTGAAATGGCCATCAGAATAACAACAAAGGAATATATTTCACTTTACAGATTATGATTATATTTTGGATTTGCTAAGGAGAAGAACCCCTTTAAAAGACTATAGAAAAACAATGTATAAAGGCTATTTGTGATCTCCACAGGTGAGGATGAAGGGTATAATGCCTGCATTTTGATTTTGTATAGGATACAGGAGGGTTAAATATATAAATGATGGATGTGGCCATTGTAAAATAATCGTCCACTTTAAAGGAAGACAATGTGTCAAAGTCAGAGTGTACTTCTACAGTAGCTTTCTGACAGACCGGTCTTTAGTGTGGACTGGGATAGTGTGGAGAAATGGTATCTCTCTCTGTCTGAGCAATACAATTTTCAAATCTAATTCTGGGCACTCTAGTGCCTTCACTGGTGTGTGCAGGGTAGTGCAGTTACCATGAATGCTGCCTCAGGAACTTATCAAATAGTCTATAACAGTTACACAATTAGAGCAGACTATTTTCTGATATTTATCTCTATTCTGTGAAATAACCTACATTACAATTATTTTCTATATGTAAAAATTCGAAGATCAAGGTCATATGTGATGTTGATAACTGGGTATTTAAAATCCACATAAAAAAACTTAAAAGGAGGCTTTTTTGGCATAGGCTATAAATGTAGGCTGCACACCTTGAAATAAAATATTTGTCTTGAAAGACTATTCCTAATTTGAAATGCTGCATCATGTAGTCTACTAGAAGTAAATAAACCTGTAAATAATATAATAATCTATATGTTTCAAAATAAAGATCATATACTGGGTCGAAGATATTAAACTATGCAATGATCATCACAACTTAAGCACCTGATAGCCTATAACTTACCTACGAGTAGGTTTTTTCCTCATTCAACATTTGGCCATAATAATAAGCAAAAAATAAAAAATAAATAAATAAAATAAACATTTTAAATACTCTTCATCTGGTTTACAAATGCGTTTTTACCTCGGAACGCGCGTGATACCCAAAAATGCAGTCTATGTAGGTAGCTCAGTAGTTTTGAGACACAGCCAATAAATCGTACAATACATAGCCGGTGTTTTAATTATATTTTGACGGTGAAATGCATTTTACACATTTTAAGTCCCTTACAATAGTATACAGGCTATACTGAGGCTAGCATCACTGGAGGGCTCGCGATGATGCTCCTCAAGCTTTCCTTACCTGCTCTCACATGTGTTGCCTGAAGGACAAAAGTCAGACTGAAGATTGCACTTAAAGCGGAGTTGCTGAGCCACTTTTTCGTTTTCCATCTCGTGGACCACCTTTCCTTATCCATGACCGGCGCCCTCAACTGTGTCTTATTTTTAAATTCGTTCCTTTTACACAATCCAGATTGTTATTGTTATTTATTTCTGCATTGCCATGAGCGGGAAAAAAAAATCAATTGGTTTTCGTCGAAAACAAACTTCTTAGTCCCTCCGCCCAGCAGTCTCTCAGACTGAAGGTAAACGGGCTCTCGTGAAAAAAGGGAAACCCGTTTGTTCCCTGAAGAGCTGAAGTCTTTAGGAGGGTTGGACGTGTGGACTAAACCTGACCCGTAAGGAAAAAGAAATGAACACGGGAAAATCACCAGTCTTGGAAAGATCCGCCCATTATTTTGATGAGAGCTTCAAAAGTTTGACACCGTTCCCCCGAAAGCTCAGTGCAAAGGTGTATCTGCTCTGAGGGACCATACAACACCGGGATGATAGTGATGGAACAGCGGTTTACCAGAAGAGTCATCTATGCCCTAGATTGGATTGTCATCCTGCATCCTGAATCACTGATAGAGGACTGGATAAGGACCATTTACATAGCATTTAACCGCTTACTTTCTCTTGTTGCTTTCCACTTTTGTAGATTACCATTTGGAAATATATATTTTATACATATTTATTTATATATCAGTGTATTTTTTTTATTTTATCCTGCAATTTCCGCTGCAGACGTGATGAAATTACATTTTGCTCCACTACCCCATATGAAAGGTTGGAATAACAGTAGGTGTGATGGCACTTCCAGGTATTGTAGTCAAACCAGGCAAATTTTAGCTAAGAAATAAAAGAGGCAAACCAAATGTTGGCCTGTGTAGCCCATTTAAAATTCCTCAAGAAGCAGTGATAGCCAGAAAAGATACTCTCCACATGAATGAGAACTGCAGATGAGACTTAATGGCCAAGTTAAAATTCCTTCCAGAAACAATCTTGAAAGAGTCCGCTTATGGGATTGCTGTGGCACAGACGTCTGAAAATAATTACACTTTAAAAGTCATCGGACAGGTGGTGACTTTGTAATAATCCAGCAGTCAGTTTCTTTCTCCACAGTATAATGTTTAGATGAATAATTGACAGCATAACAGCTGTAACTGAAATTCAGAACACATTAACCATTTTTGTGTGTTATCCCACAATAAATTAGAGCCATGCGAATTCTTTTTGAAAATGCAGAGGGAAACCATAAAAGTACATGAAACAAAGAAATTGCTTCATGTAGTATATCTTCTTTCAAAATGCTGTATAAAATGAGAAGCTATTCACTAAGATGGGTTCAGAGTTCAAACTCATGTTTTACTTTAAGAAAAGATGCTAAGTGGGAAAAATGCCAACAGAATTAAACAGAATTATTAAGTTTAATACTTAAAAACCAAGCAAAATCGAATACATTTATCAAGCTTGGAACATTCATGCTTTGTATAAAGTATTGAGAGTGAGAACATGGAAAGATTTCCATGTGTCAGATAGATAACACTACCTTATGCAGTCAGCATTCATTTTTTTCCCACAATAGGGGTTTGAGTAACCATTGCCAGACCATTCTGTCTGGTTTTCAGATGGATAATACATCAACCCAAACGTTGTCCATTCAACGTTTGTAAATGCTAATTATGTGAATCCTTAGCGTATCATTTTCTTATTTCTTTTCATTGACATTTTGCTTAAAAACTAAAGAAGAAGAAAAAAAACCTAAACATATGCTGACCCCTTTATTGGGACAGGCAGAAGAGTTCAAGAAGAGAATATAAAAACATGCAACTCTAAATGTTTTTATACAGTTTTTTTATTCAGAACATACAGTTGCCAGCAGGATCCACATTTATTCTCATTTATCTATAAACCATGTGATTAAGAAATCAGTGCGCATACATCTAAGTTATACCATGCATTATATAATTATTCTATAATTGTAAGTGAATGGCCTTCACTTTTGTTGTTTTTAGACATAGCGAACCTTTCAATTTGTTTGACTAGTTTTAACTTACAGTACAAATTGAACCCAAAAGAAATACGCTCTCATGCCAGACATTTTAGATGTGTGTTCTTCAAAAGCAGTTGAAATAATTTTATACTATATGTTGATCGACCGCAGGTTTTGAGACATGAGTCAACAACTCTGATCTCTTGTCTGTTCACTGCTCCAAACCTTCTGATTTCAGTCAGATCTTGACCTCAGAGTTTCTTGTACTAGGTCATTGCTAACATCTTGGCTTTTGAGGTTTTGTCTTGACTTCTGTCTTGGCCTGAGATGACTCTGGCAATTCATCCTCATCTGGATGGTTGTGCTGTGATCCTGCTGGTTGAGAGAGATCAACAGGGTTAATGCAGTCATATTTAACGTTATCTGACATTAGTTGAAATTATTGAGGTAGGCAGAGTAAAAATGTGGGGTAGGTTATGGAGGATCACCAAACCACAAGACTCTGGAATGTGTTCCAGTCTAAGCATGAGTTTCATTGCTAAAGAATAACCAGCTGCTTAAAATAATCCCTTTATTTATTTAAAAGTGGTCAAATCTACTTGTTTATTGCAGCAATGTCATTGTATTCATTCTGTATGAACTCATAAATTGCACGGTAATGCAATTATTGCAAAGTTTTGACTATTGCAATGTGGCTGTGCATGCTGTATACTAAGCCTCCAATAGATATCTTGAAATATTTGTTCGATATAGTCATTCTTTATATACGTTTTTGAATACATATGTCAACCAGTTGCACTGAATCATATTTTTGCATGCAACCACTTTCCTGCTTTTTTAAAGACTATCCGCACAAGCAAAAGATCATTATAGTATGGGCTGTGAATGTAGCCTAGAAATCTAGACGCACCCTAGCGGCAGCAAATCTAATCTGCCCGTGAGTGTCGTCTAGCAACTCTCAATACCCTTCTGAGCTGTAATGGCCTAACTCTTGCCGGGCCAATCACATCGTGTATAGAGTCGGTGGGCGGGGCCATAATGACGACGGCCGAGTTGCGTTTGCGTGCTTCTAGTAAACACAGAAACTGGAGAACGGCGGTGTTTCGAATCAGCTTTGACCGCGACTCTGGAGGACTTGGAGTTGAGCTTTTCTCTGAGAAAAGAACAAAGAACGGCACTGAAGTCATTCTTAAAAAGGGAAGATGTGTTCGGAGTTTTGCCGACCGGTTACGGCGAATGTTTAATCTATCAACAAGCTCTGTTTCACCTTTGTTGCTCTGGTTGGTTGTAGCGCTATCCTATCGCGTGCAGAGGGAGTTTGAAAGACAACCGTTTATCCCGCCCCTTAGATTGAGCCCTGTCTATGGTGAGTTTCCAGACCAAACATCTTGATGTGGGTCTGGCTTGTCAGGCTACTGTGAATGAGCATTTAATTTCATGTTTGATATGAAATTAACTGAATAAACTGGGGTATCAAAGATTTGCTGACTGAATGAACTTCAGGAGCTGGCATGTCCTTCATTCAGTTGGGCATACGAGTCAATCAGGTACACAAGGAGAAATGGTACAAATAATTAAAATTATATAATGTAATCTAAACTCAAAAAGTGTTGGTTAAAGGGTCACTTCAGTGATTTAGCATATGGCTTTGTATCAGTAGAAAACCCAGGAGTATATTCAATTGATCGTCCGATCACACAAACCTCATCTTTTTGTGTCATCTGAGGATTTTTTGGCCAGAGGCTAAAGACTAAAGTCAGTAGAACGAGCTATTTACGCATGTTTTCAACCCGTCCATGGGGGAAAAAATGTATTAATATGAAAGTTAAGCTTCCAAAGGCATGAACTGAAAACGCACCAGACTGATCACACGCTGTGAATATATGCCGCGGACGCGCTTACCTCAGCTCTCATGATGAATGTAATCTGACTCCTGTTGCGTTTGTGCCATGACACTCACTCAGCTCACACACACCTTATTGAACAGAGATGTTCAGTTTATAATTGTAGTGCCTGTTTTCTAACTGAACTGATTTTATTAAAATAAATGCGGTGGACAAGTGATCCAGTAATCCAGCGGTGGCTTTGGGAGTGATCTCGTAGGGCAGCGAAGCTAGTGCATTCTGGGATTTGTTGTCTTTCATCCACATGAGACAAAAATACATTTTCTGTCTTTTCTCAGTCTAGAAGGCATCAAATAAAATAAAAAAAAACTTCACATTTCTACCATATAAATGACCCATTTTAAATACAAAGTGTAATGCTAAATCACTGAAGTAACCCTTTAAGTGAATACAATCAAGTATATCATAACATGCAAAAATAACAAGCATGTGACCTCCTTACTGGCTCAGTGGTGTAACTTACAGAAAGCATTTCTGAACTAGTGTTGTCAAAAGTACAGACTGCGATACCAAATCGGTACTGCAATGTAAAAAATGTGACGCTGCTGATGGTAGACGCAGTGCAATGACGTCACAAGGTGCACTCCAGCTTATAAGAAGGGCATCTGAGAACACTTCATCAACATCTTTGTCTTCAGGAAGATGCTTTTTTGAGTGCTGTGTGATGACAGCAGTCTGTGAAAAAAGTACAGAATGTAAGCAGAATAATTGCAAGCAGACCATTAAAGCGCTATGTTCCTCCATGCTTGTGTTTCTTAATGCCTGCTGATGGTCATGAGCTGTGTGTTATTTGTCTGAGAGTGGAGCATGCATGTTCAGCCATCGAGAGGAATGGATGCATTCATTGAGGTGATTTATCACTGAGAAAACTGCCCTTAGCTGGCTCTTTTCATGAGGCAGCACACAGGTTATGATCATGGGAATCTCGGATGGAGTTGGTAAAAGAGCTTGAGGGAGTTTTCCTCACCTCTCCTGACGGGGCTCTATTGTCTTTGTTCCAGAAGCTGAAGCACGCTCATCTGTTTCATCTGCGGAAAGCGAGGAATCATTGCGTGTCTGTGATTCTGATGTTATCAGGTGTGTTGTCAGTTGAACTGGATGCATTTAATAGATCTGTTTCCTGCTCAACACAGCATACCGCTGAATATGATGAACTTGTGAAATTTATGACTTGAGCCTGTGTGGTTCGGCTCTGAGTTATTCGCATGTAGAGGGGCTGAGTAAGCAGGGTTATGGCTGGATGCCTCAGGTGGAAAGGAATTTAGCGAATTACCTTTCCCTGGGGACATCCTCATCTCATGAGATAAAGCTCTCTGTGCCACCAAACAATGTCCACTGTATTGCCTGGTCCATAGTTGCTATGGTGGCGGCAACAAAAAGACATCGCTGGTTTAATTTGTCATGTATCAAGGGGTCAGATAAAGCTATTCTGCTTAAAGGGTTAGTTCACCCAAAAATGAAATTGATGTCATTAATGACTCACCCTAATGTCGTTCCACACCCGTAAGACCTCCGTTCATCTTTGGAGCACTGTTTAAGATATTTTATATTTAGTCCAAGAGATTCTGTCTCTCCATTGAAAAAGTGTGCACAGTATACTGTCCCTTTCCAGAAGGACCAGAAAGGGAATAAAAACATCATCAAAGTAGTCCATATGTGACATCTGTAGGTTAATTAGAATCTATTGAAGCATCAAAAATGCATATTGGTCCCAAAATATAAAAAACTACGACTTTATTCAGCATTGTCTTCTCTTCCGTGTTTGTCTTTAATCCTCAAAAAAAGATTCAAATGGTTGTGAATCAGCGTATTGATTCATGATTCGGATCGCGTGTCAAACTGCTGAAATCACGTGACATGGTGATACGAATCCTGAATCAATATGCTGTTTTATAACCGTTCAAATATTTCTTTAAGGACTGAAAATGTATTTTCTGAATAAAGTCATTTTGGGACAAAAATGTATTTTCGACGCTTCAAGAGATTCTAACTAACCCGCAGATAATAAATTATAATAATAGATTTTATTTATAACGCACTTTTCATTCCAAAGAATCTCAAAGTGCAACAATAGAAAAGGGGAAAATAACAAAAAATGAATAAAAAGTAAAAAAAAAAAAATATATTATAATAAATTAAACAATCAACCAACACACAACAGTTAAAAGCTTTTCTGAACAGAAAACAGAGCTGATGGTGGAAATCTCTGTAAGCTCCACAGTACACTGTGGTCCACTCCATGTATTACATTTCTCCCAGCACTATAGGCTCTATTGCTACATATTCCCAATTCGGCAGTGTCCTGATGACGTTGTCGAGGCATGGCAAACGCAGATGAAGACCAAATGGTGGGAATTGCTGCAGCACCATGCAGGAGGCAAACAAAGATTTCCGGGCACTTCTGTGGACACACTGGGGTCGGCGCAGAAGTCCAAGCCGTTCCACGGCCGCAATTCAAGACGGAGAAGCCCGAGGGAGACCACCAGTGAGCAGCCGACACCCAGAATAGAGAGCAGCCGCAGTGAGCAACATCAAATGTCCTTCAAACCAGAAGCAACCGCAAGAATTCACACAAAAACAGCAGAGAAGCAGTGAAAAACGGTGAACGGCGAACAACGTCCTCTCAGTGGCTGCCAGCAATCAGCAACAGTCCCAACTGTAGCTCTGACTGACTAGTCACAGTCATAAAAACAAAAAACAAATTCTAAATGTACAGTTTACATGATTTTTGGATGGAGAAGCGGCGAACAGACAAAGCCAGCGTCCTCTCCACCTCGTTGCTAGGCAACATCCAGATGTCACATATACACTACTTTGATGATGTTTTATTACCTTTCTGGTCCTTCTGGATAGGGACAGTATACTGTGCATACGTTTTCAATGGAGAGACAGAATATATCGGAATCAATATAAAATATCTTAAACTGTGTTCTGAAGATGAACGGAGGTCTTACGAGTGTGGAACAACATAAGGGTGAGTCATTAATGACATACATTTTATTTTTGGGTGAACTAACCCTTTAATGTCCCTGTCCCACCCTCTGGGCTGTTTGGCACTGCTGTTGAGGCAGTGGTGCACAGGTTGAGAGAGGTGAGAACAGTTTGGGAAGTATATCCCTAAAAAATTATAACTAAAGTTCTTGAAGAAGAAGAGAAGACGACGAGCACGGCTCTGAGGAGTGGCCGGTAAAGGCAGCAGCATAGGAGAAAGCCATACACAGATTGGTGAGCTGTGGGTGTGGCAAAAAAAGAGGAGAATGGTTGGGCAGGGCTGAGGCCTGGGCTCTCGCCCCCTTTTCCCATTAACTTCAACTCATCTGTGCTCTTACCGAGTTCCTAGGGAGAAGAGCAAAAAGGCGAGTATGGCTAAAGCTAGCTCTCCTTTTGAGGAACTGTGGGCAAAGTTAAACTGTATTGTAAGCCTCATAGAACCAGGTGCTGAAAAAAGGGGAATGACTGTGTTGGGCCGCTGCATAAGTCCTTGGCCCCTTTTTCCTTCCTTTCAGATCCTCCCAGATTGTCTGTGCCCTTTTTCGGGAACGAGTTCCTAGGAAGAAGAGCAAAAGGCGAGTGTGGTCAAAGCTAACTTTTCTTCTGAGGAACTGGGGATGAAGAGAATCAAGTCACACACAGATCTGGTGTGTGATTGAGCAGGGACGAGGTCTCAGCCTGCCCCTTTCTCATTCTTTTCCTTCCTCTTCCTTTCTTCTAGTCACCCCCCTCCCCCAACTCTTTACCCGAAGAGTGAACTATAATGCTTACTGTAGCCTGAGAAGCAGGCTGTTTTGGTTGCAAGGCCTGCTCGCCGGTCGACACTTTAATGACTGTGGGATGAGGACTCTGAGCTTTAGTGCTTAGATTGTTAGTTGGAGAACAAGAAGCAGGCATTGGTCAGCATGGCGTTGGCTGGTATAGCATTCCCACTCAAAACATGCGCTCACTCAGCAAAATTTGGGCTGTCATAATGAACATTTAATAGATGTCTAACCATAGCCCAAGAATAGAATAGTCATCTAGAACATGAACATGTCAAAGAAATGAAACCAAACTAAACACATTGTAATCACTGTTGACTTTGCTTACATGATGGAATATCATACATCTTGCAAGTTATTTTGGCTAGAAGTTGGATACTCATAGCAAGACTATTTTGGGTCTTTAGTTAACCAAGACGGCGAAATTATGGCTATTGCTGGGTTATCATCAACTTAAAGAGACAGTAGAAAAATGTTACAATTCAAGATATTACACAGAGTTTATATTACACATTATTGTTTTTAAGAAAGGCTTTTGTTGAAATTCATTTTCTTTTTGGTTTCACCTTTTGCCACTTATTTGGTTTAGCAACTGAATAATGCCACATGCTTTACTTGTAGACACCAATAGAGTGTCACATGAAACATCCAATCTACTGAAATCAAACATACTGTGCATTGCTGTACTGGATCATGCTAAAAAAATAAATTAAAAAAAACTTTAAGTTAACCCTTAAAGATGTTCTTTGAAAACAAAATGCTATGGGAATCTAATATCTTTTTTTCTTTTCTTTTTGCATTGATCCTACAAGGGTGTAGTTGTGGTTTTAGTGTCTCTACATGTTCTTTATTAGCACTGTTTTCACTGAGGTTTAATCTAGCGATGTCATCAGTGCTCTGAAGCCTTTTGTTTTGAATATATTCCCTTTGAAACATATACAATAGTGTTGTGTCCTTGTTATGATTTGTAGCTCAGAAATACAGCATAGTGTACAAACAATCATCCTATAAATCTTACATTCTAGGCTGATGAGAAATGAAAACCATGATAAAATATTAAATGAGAAAATGGCTTACGATAAATCACTGTGAACTGTATAATTAGCGCCAGATTCTCTGCATGTGTTCACAGCACGTCTGTACATTAATTACAGCAGAGCCTATTCCCAGTGCTCTTCATTTTAAAATGATCGCACGAATTGTTTAAACAACTTTGACTACAATAGAGTCAATTCACTGACATCGGTGGCTGTAAGAGATAGGCAACTCTCTACTACAGGAGTCCCCAATCTCGGTTCTGGAGATCCTCGGTCCTGCACAGTTTAGCTCCAACTCCAATCAAACACACCTGAAACAGCTAATCAATGCCTTTATAGCATATGGCATTGATTAGCCCTGCGTCCCAATTCGCATACTATCCATCCTAAATAGTATTCGAAAATTAGTATGTCCCAAATCGTAGTATGTTGAAAAGAGTATTCCAAAGATACCTGGATGGTTTACTATTTCCGGTCAGAATTCTAAGTACGGATCGATGGGCACTCTAACAGTTGATATTGCCCACAACCCATTGCGAGTTGGACAAGGATTTGATTAGAACTACAAACACAGATAAAAGACGTTAAAAACTACAAACATGGCGGATGTGCGAGTCCGACGATTAAGTAGAGAAGTTTAGATAAAGGGGTTTGAGTGACCAACTAATAATATTTAACCTAACAAAAATATATTTATTCAGTGTTGTTCACATTATATATCACCTGGAGCAGTGTTGTGAACTTTTGTAATGACACATTTGGCCATTAACTTTTAAATGCATCATTATATTTAAGCTGCAAACACATGAGAAGAGTCTCTGCATTAAAGACCAACAAATGGCAGATCAACGAGCGGCTACATTTCTCTCCCATACGGTAGGTGATTAATCTGAATGTGGAGGATTTGAACTGTGACGAATCTGACGATGATTGACAGGGCAGTTAAACGGTGAAGGGATGCACGTAACTAAGTGACAGAGTCCGTTAAAGATGGCGAAGTAGTATGTCCCGAAGCTTGCATATTTTTCTGCTACACACTCAAAAGTATATACTTTTTCTTCACAAAAATAGTACATACTTTTTTAGGACGTAGTATAATTAGGCGAATTGGGACGCAGCATAGCTGTTTCAGGTGTGTTTTATTGGAGTTGGAACTAAACTCTACAGGACAGTGGCCCTCAAGGACCAAAATTGGGGACCCCTGCTCTACTAGCATATTAGCATTGGCCAGTCGTATCTGTTTTCTTAGGTGTGGATACACAGGGAAAGCCATTGGAGGAGGTGAAGCAAGGATTACACATGGGACATGCTTTACAAATGACTAAGAACACCACAAGAGACAAACCAAATCAGTCTTGAGGAGTAAATCCTATATTTACATTTATATATACAGCAATATCTTAATTTGGATAAGCTGATTAATGTGAATCAGCATGCAGCTTAAAGTGAATTGGAAACAGCAAGATCTCTGGAAAAAAAAAAAAAAAGTAAACAAAGTACATACTTGGGGTTTACACTGCAGGCTCTAATACAGACTAGGTGCTCTGGAAAACACATTATCCCTTTCCCTCACGACTCCATTCACTCAGGGACTTCTCCAGACTAAACAGGAAGTTTAAGAATGGCCAGTATAAGTGCTGCAAATTCAAAGACTTCTAGAGAGGGTCTTTTAGATTTAATACTTTATTACCATCTTAAAGGTCGTTCAGTGTTGCCCTTAGAGTGGAAGGGATTGGTATAATGTGGGCTCAGCAAATGTGACATCAGGGAAAGCTAAACAAATACGTTTCGTGATCAATTGCAAATATTAACCACATGGGTCTTTGTGATTTGGAAAAAGTAGTTAGGCTCTTTACATTTATTCATTTAGCAGACCCTTTCATTCAAAGCGACTAACATATGAGGAATACATTCCAACAAGCCATTCATCTTAAGAGGTAATAAACACGAGAAGTTTGCTACAAAAAAAAAAGAGTTCACACTGCACAAAGTCATCAGATCAGGGTTCTTTTCACACTGCACGACTATATAGGGTAGCATTCGGTTGCTGCTGTGCACACTGCACGATGGATTGGTGACAGGTTTCACATTGCATGATTTTACAATGGGAAGAAACGCAGACAACTCTGTCTGGTCCGAAAACTATGTTTCACAACCAAACACGCGAGAGAAGTGATAAGGAAATAGTGTGTGCGTGAGAGCAGAGATCTCGTACGAGACTGGAATTGTTATTAAAGGGTTATTACGTGATTTAATTGGTTTCCCTCCCCCTTTTGTAGTTTTGTTGTGTTTCTCCCCTTCGCTGTGGTTTGCTTGTCTCGCTTTTCTGTTCTACTCTGTCACTCAGGTTTAAGTGCTGTGATTGGTTGCTGATTGAGATCATTCATTATGATGGACATGGAACTTGACCAATCATCAACTGTGCTTCACGATAAAGGACACCAGGGCTGTGTCCGAAAACCTAGGCAGCTGACTCGTTGCCTCGCTGCCTTATCAGACAATGGCTTGTAAGGCAGCGTTTTGTGCACAAAGGCACCTCACCAAACTAATTTCGGACAGACTTCTAAGGCAGTGTAACAGTTTAATGATCGACAGCAAAATAGTGCAAACTTTGGTAGAAGTCGCTAGAAGCTACATCAGAAGTGGAAAATATTGGTTAAAAACATTTACACACTGACAAGCAAACGCAACTTTCGAATGCCATCTTATTTTCCAAGCTCAACTGTCACTGAAAGGAAAGCACAGGAATGTGGGATATCAAAGGCAGCGAAGGATACCTGTATGCTACATGTATGCTGCCTTCAAAAATCAATCAGATGAAGGTCTCTCAGGAGACAGGAAGTGAAGCAAACATTAGATTCGGACAAAAGTTGATTCCCTCCTGCCTTGAAATGTGTCCTCCGAAGGCCGCATTTTCCAGGTTTCGGACGCAGCCCAGGTGGAACAGAAGAGGGGGGGGCGGAACTTGATGTGTGTGTGTTGGTGGTGCCATTTGTTTAAAGCTACTGACTTAGTAGTGAACAAGAGCTTTATGTATTTTATTTCTGGGGAAAAATCCTCAAATGATGAAAATATCGTAATTTTGCATCATCAGAGGAATTTTTGGCCAAAGGCTAAAGACAACAGCCAGTAGAAGGAGCTATTTCCGCATGTTTTCAACCCGTCCATGGTGGGTGGGATCTCACTCACAGTGCACAGCTTGGGCAGCTGCGGGCATTCATGTAAACGAAGCGGTGTGGTGCATAGTGAATGTGTCTAAACTTTTCAAATTAATTCCTATAAGCTTCCGAAGACATGAACTTAAAATGCACTAGACTGAACATGCACTGTGAATGAATGCCGCGGTAACGATTACCTCAGATTTCGTGATGAATGTAATCTGACTCCTGCTGCGTTTGTGCCGTGACTCTCGCTCAGCTCACACACAGTATATTGAACAGACATGTTCAGTCTTTAATTGTAATGTCTGTTCTCTAACTGAACTGATTTTATGAAAATAAATGCGGTGGGCAAGTGATCTAGTAATCCAGTAGCAGTGACTTTGGGAGTGGTCTTGTTGGGCAGCGAAGCAAGGGCATTCTGGGAGTTGTTGTCTTTCATCCCCATGAAACTAAAATATATTTTCTGTCTTTTCTCAGTCTAGAAGGCACCAAATTAAAACATTTTTTTTTACATTTCTACTACACTAATAACCCAGTTTAAATACAAAGTGTAATGCTAAATCACTGAAGTAACCCTTTAAAAATGATAGCTCACAAGAAGCTTAATACGATTGATAATACACAATGCGTGATTGATCACTCATTCGCCTCCAAATTTAGGCATTTGTCCAAAAACAAAAAAACACTTTAAATAAAAAAATACAATTTTAAATAAAAGAAACTGTCACAAATTTGCTATAAACACTGTTCCACTTTTACAGATAACCTGACTTTATCTAAAAAAAAATTAAAAGTTAAATTAAAGGTCTAACTGGGTTATTACAATTCAATACTACATTATCTCATTGAAATGAAATTAAATGAAATATTGTTCTGATTTTTTTTTCTTTTTTTTTCGGAGGGCTGTGCCATCACAAAAGAGAGAGAGAGAGTAAAATAAATGCTCTTAATCATTATGCTTTGATAAATTTTATTAATAATTCCTGCATTTCTATCTTGATTTGAGAACTGTGAATTGTCACATTAAGAGACTTTTGACATTTGTTAACAAAAATATTTAATGCATGTAATAAAATATGCGGGGTGGGGGTTGTTGGTGTATATAAGTGTTAGAAAACGTTAGAGAAACTTAAAAATGTCACTTTCTAGTTGCACTAGAGACCGTAAATTAAAAACATATTGGTTTGATTTTCTTTCCAATTATTGCTGTAAACCCAAGCTAAAGACCAAAGAGGCAGCTTTGGCCAAGGGTTTGGAAAAACACATGCACTGGATTAGCTGCACCATAATCATATCACTTTCAGTGGAAGGAAAATGAAAGGAATGGTGACTGGTCATCCCAGAGAGAAAAGACAGAATGTCCATCAGCAAAAATCAAACAATTGCGGAATGCTGGATATTTGACTTAGAACTGGAAAAAACTCGCATAACATTTAATAAAAGTATCATGGGATGTGATTGGAGAGATTCTAAGCAACTAAAAAGATTACAGATGATGCTGTGACTATAAACACTGTTAAGCACTATTATGCACTTTTATTGAGCCTAGTATTGCTGAAACTAATGAAATGAGGATAATGGAGGTGCTCCTACCTCATGGCCCCACTCAGGACGGGAGATCCACTGGTGTCCTCTTCAATTCATAAGCTGACACTTTACTTGTCCTGAAGCATCTGCTTCCAATAGTGTGATGGAACAGTTTGACTGGAAAGAAATCGCACAGGTTTTCCATTATGGTCTTTACCAACGTGGTCAAAGCTTTGTTTCCATTTGCATTCTTGGTGATCCACAGAGTTCCAATTGCATAAATAGCTTGAGTAATTTTCTCATATTTTTTATTCATATTTTGGCCATTGATAAGAAAACATTCATCATCAGATTTTCTACCTATGTGGGTAAAGCGGTTAAATTATCTTTAAAATATGCAATAATTTAAAAGCACTTAATGGCTCTTCAGGATTGTTCTTGTGTGTGACATCAATAAATTAAGTGTTAGATAAAGTAGTCAGATTTAATTACATAAAACTGTCAACTAAAAAGTCTTATACACTCACCTAAAGGATTATTAGGAACGCCGGTTCAATTTCTTTAATCAACCAATCACATGGCAGTTGCTTCAATGAATTTAGGGATGTGGTCCTGGTCAAGACAATCTCCTGAACTCCAAACTGAATGTCAGAATGGGAAAGAAAGTTATTTAAGAAATTGAGCGTGGCATGGTTGTTGGTGCATGACGGGTCGGTCTGAGTATTTCACAATCTGCTCAGTTACTGGGATTTTCACGCACAACCATTTCTAGGGTTTAAAAAGAATGCTGTGAAATGGAAAAAACATCCAGTATGCGGCAATCCTGTGGGTGAAAGTGCCTTGTTGATGCTAGAGGTCAGAGTAGAATGGGCCAACTGATTCAAGCTAATAGAAGAGCAACTTTGACTGAAATAATCACTTGTTACAACTAAAGTATGCAGCAAAGCATTTGTGAAGCCACAACAAGCACAACCTTGATGCGGATGGGCTACAACAGCAAAAGACCCCACCGGATACCACTCATCTCCACTACAAATAGGAAAAAGAGGCTACAATTTGCATGACCAAAAGTTGACAGTTGAAGACTGTAAAATGTTGCCTGGTCTGATGAGTCTAAATTTCTGTTGAGACATTCAGATGATAGAGGAAGAATTAGGTATAAACAGAATGAGAACATTGATCCATCATGCCTCGTTACCACTGTGCAGGCTGCTGGTGGTGGTGTAATGATGTGGGGGATGTTTTCTTGGAACACTTTAGGCCCCTTAGTGCCAAATTGAGAATTGTTTAAATGCCACGGCCTACCTGAGAATTGTTTCTGACCATGTTTATGCCTTTATGACCACCATGTACCCATCCTCTGATGGCTACTTCCAGCAGGATAATGCACCATGTCACAAAGCTCGAATCATTTCAAATTGGTTTCTTGAACATGACAATGAGTTCACTGTACTAAAATGGCTCCCACAGTCACTAGATCTCAACCCAATAGAGCATCTTTGGAAGGTGGTGGAACGGGAGTTTTGTGCCCGGGATGTGCATCCCACAACTCTCCATCAACTGCAAGATGCTATCCTATCAATATTGGCCAACATTTCTATAGAATGCTTTCAGCACCTTGTTGAATCAATGCCACGTTAAGGCAGTTCTGAAAGCGAAATGGGGTCAAAAACAGTATTAGTATGGTGTTCCTAATAATCCTTTAGATGAGTGTACCTAACACTAACCTAAAAAGCTACCAACAGACAGTGCTGCATTTCTTACACCAATGTTGCCAACGGTCTTCAATGTGCCTTTCAAGTAAAAGTTTGAAATATTGGAATTATGGAAGTTTTAAATTATATATAGTAAATACATGAGTTGCCAAGTTGTGACATTGGAAGGGGCATGGCGATTTGAAACATAGCCGAAATTCTGATCTATAATACATTTTCTCTAATTTATAGAAAGAGATAGGGAAAGCGAGCCATATGCACACAGCAGCACCATTTCCATATGCAAAACTGGCCTGCTGCCATGTCAAAAATGTGCTGACACGTGTCAGATGGGACACTGCTCTGATCAAACAAATGAACTATGGATGTTATGGATTTAAAAAACTGTGACAGGCTTTTCTTTTTAGCATATCTGGAAGCAGTTAAAAAGAGGACAAATTCCCTCATGTGGAATCAGCTTTTCCCATAAGCAGTGGTAGTGTTTCTAAACCAGGCGGTACTGTACCTTTAAAAGTGGATTTACTTTTGGGAGGATATACAATTATGTAGTGTACATTGATGTTCTTCCAACCATTTTTGTCCTCTACTTACAAAAAGCTGAAAATGCTGGGTAATGTCATCTGCATCACTTAAATTTCAATGCAAATAAAAGCAGTTTATTTTTTCTGTTTATCACAGAACACTGAATATTAAAATTTTAAATATCATGGTTTCCAAAGAAATAATAAAAAACAGGCAATAACACTGTTTTCAATATTATAATAATAACAAGAAATGTTTCTTGAGCAGCAAATCTGCGTATTAGAATAATTTCTGAAGAATCATGTCACACCTAATACGCACTGGAGTAATGACACTGAAAATTCAGCTGTCATCACAGGAATAAATTACATATTAAAACATATTCAAAAAGAAAACAGCTATTTAAGCTCTAATAATCATTCACAATATCGCAGTTAGTATTCTACTGATGAAGAAAATGCAGCCTTGGTGAGCATATGAGAGATTTCTGTCAAAAACATTAAACATTCTTACAGATCCCAAATAGTTCATTAAACAGTAGTAAATAAAAAATAAATATAACATTCAGCGCATATAATTTTTTCTAAATGCAGAAAGTGCTGCAAATAAAAAATTTAAAGCGCACCTTCATCACAGAGCTTTTCAGAAAAAGCTTTCAAGTGATAAATGTTCTGCTTTTCCTGCAGCTCATTTTCGACAGCCTGCAATCAAACCGCTGTAATTGGTGGCATGATGTCACAGAGTAGAAGCTTCAGTTAGTAGTATGAAACCACAGAACCATATTCCAGTCTACTGTGGCTTTGTCAAGCTTGCTTCAAATATGTGCAACACTTGCTTAATGATGGTCTTGGATGTAAGCAGTGCTTATACAGTTTCAAAATCCCTGTGATGGACAATCACGAAGCCAGTGGGTCAATGAATGCCTTGACAAAGATTGCACACATGCGGTTGGTTTAGTTTTAAAGTCTTAAAAATGCCTGGGAACCTTGTAGTCATGAAAAATGCATAATGTCAGGGGGAGCGGCGGTTCAGTGTGTCAGTGAAGACACGCAAAATGGTCTGGCCAATCTAAATGAGGGTTAGAGACATGCCCTTTGGTGCCAAGCTAAAGACTGCTTGGCACACACTGAGAAATCCCTCCCAAAATCCTGGTCCGTGAGTGTCAACGTATGACCATATCCGAATGGGAAAGAGGGTTTTTCAGTACAAATTGAGTCACTCTCTCTGTATCTGTATGTGCCTACTTCCATATATAGTGGGCAGTTTTCGAATTTAAGGCGGGTCCCATGCAGATCTCCCATAAGCATAAAGGGACCCTTTATAAGGGGCCCAAAAAATGACCTTGGCGTTGTACTTTTTTTCTGAGTGTGTACACAATGTTTTTTTCTTAAGGAATTTACAGAGAGCAATGTCACTGTGACACTGGCAAAGTGGATCCTCATTTTCAAGAGGCAAGATAGATGGCAAGATAGATGTTTGGTACACATAATTTACTGATACCAAAAACGAGTTTATCTTAGAAACGAACATTCACAAGATTATTTTAATGTTGATCTGCAACTCTTATCTTATTTAATGTTATATAGCTTACTATCAGACAGTTGCAATTAGCGAAATATATGAATCAGGACAATAATTACACAAGAAAAAACAATAATTTGTTCCACGTAAAATCTATTTTATGCTGTAGACACCAAAGGGTTCATACTCCAGTAAGAAGCGAATTTAAATGTTTTACTTGTAGAGAAAAGTCTTCATTCATCAATTACGCACAGAGTTAATGCTCAGCGGCAAGAAACATGTTCTGAAACTCACAAAAAAAGTAAAGTGCAAAAAAAATCGGAGTATGCACTTATAGCCCGCCTCGGGATTTATTTACGCTTTTTTTTACGACCGGAGTTTGATTTCGCCTTTTGCCAAAATCGCTCTTCTCCCTTTTCCCATCGCATATCAGATTGGAAAGGAATTTATTTTCAATAAATATGAATAAAATATGTGACAAGTGGAATTGAAGTGCCTAACGGTTATATTTAATAATAAAGTGTTTATCAGATAGGGTTAGGTGTAGGGAGGGCTTTATTGTCCCAATTAGGTGACCTTTATTTAATAATTTTCAGTATATTATCACTTTTTCATAATGTACTAAAATACTGAGGTGCAAATAGTATCTAACTACTGATATTTTTACATACTGTAAATGCAAATAGCCGCTGGCAGAAAAAAAAGAGCTTTGACACAATTCAAACACTGATAATACAAACCTGATTCCAAAAAAGCTGGGACACAATAAGAAAAAAGGAATGCAATAATACAAATCTCATAAAATCATATTTTATTCACAATATCATATCGATAACAAATCAAATGTTGAAAGTGAGGCATTTTAAAAAGTCTTGCCAATTATTGGCCCATTTTGTATTTTATGAGAGCTACAAATTCCAAAAAAGTTGGGACAGGTAGCTTTAAGAGGTTGGAAAAGTTAAACATACATATAAGGAACAGCTGGAGGACTAATCTGCAGCTTATTAGGTCAATTGGCAACATGATTGTGTATAAAATTAGCCTCTCAGAGTGGCAGTGTCTCTCAGATGTTGAGATGGGCAGAGGATCACCAATTCCCCCAATGCTGCGTCAAAAGATAGAGGAGCAATATCAGAAAGGAATTTCTCAGAGAAAAAATAAAGAGGACAGGGACAACCCAAGTTGTGCTCAGTTCAAAAACATGGATCTCTGATGGTATGGGGTTGCACATGAGTGTGTGTGAATTTGGGAGCTTACACATCTCGAAAGGCACCATCAATGCTGAAAGGTATATCCAAGTTCTAGAACAACATATTTATGCTCCCATTCAGATGTTGTCTCTTTCAGGGAAGACCTGGCATTTTTCAACATGACAATGCCAGACCACATACTGCATCAATTACAATATCATGGGTGCGTAGAAGAAGGATCCAGGTACTGAAATGGTCAGCCTGCAGTCCAGATCTTTCACCCATAGAAAACATTTGGCGCATCATAAAAAAGAAGAAGCGACAAAGAAGACCTAAGACAGTTAAGCAACTAGAAGTCTATTAGACAAAAATGGGACAACATTCCTATTTCTGAGCAACTTGTCTCCTCAATCCCCAGACATTTACAGCCAGACTGTTATAAACGAAGAGGGGATGCCACACAGTGGTAAACATGGCCTTGTCCCAACTTTTTTAAGATGTGTTGCTGCCATGAAATTTAAAAATCTACTTATTTTCCCTTAAAATGATACATTTTCTAGTTTAAACATTTGAGGAACAGGACGGAGATCTCAAAATCACACGGTCACTGCTGGCAAGGGTTCAAATACGCAAATGACCCTGAAAACCTGATGAACATTGGGCAGTTTAACTGCTTAGAACAAACAAGGGACTCGAGAACAACCATCACAAAACAAAAAAAAACAGCTGTGGATCATCTAGGTAATGACACCGTCAGGGGTAGTCTAAGTAAACGCATGCAATTTTTATAAATTCAGCTTTTTTTTTGTAATGTGGACTATATGTAAGCATCTTTTACGTAAATGATGTTATTCTAAATAAAAAAGTAACAAGCTTTGTATGATCCCTCTTATTTAATTAAAATAAACATTTAGCATGACTGTATTTTAGAATAAAATGCTATTTTTACTTACACTAGCCTGCTATTAAGTCCATTATATTTAGTAGAATAGGTCCCGGAGAGTAAATTACTGTCATTCGAATCTGGGAAAATTGAGTGCCAGGCAGTCACAGAGCGCGTCACTACTAACAATGCGTACTGACAATTTACAACGTCATCAGATGTGATGGCAAACAGGCTTTACAACTAATGTATATCAATATTTACATAGCACACAAGTAGAAAATTTATTTCTCACACACGTGTCCCGCAAAATCACATCTGCCCTGCAACAAGTGAAGCGACATAACTGACGCCATTCACATGACAATGACAACATGGCAGATGTAATATCTCCAAATTTCATTCATACTACACACATTTATACTATATCAAACACAAGTGTAAGTAAGAAGTATGTTTCAAACCAAATGACCAAACCACACCAAAAATACATTTCAAACCTATGACAAAGTATGTAATTTTGGAAGCAGCATTTCCTTTGGTAAAATGATAGCCTTTCCTTTCACTGTCTGTTGAACATGTAAAATAACTAAAGATCAGTTCTTGAAAAGCAATTCTGTTCTCTGTCATTATACGATATGGTATTTGATTGTGTGGAGTGTCCTCTAGTGGAAAGAGTTGATAGACAGTGATGATATGAGGTGTTTTCAAGGACAGCATTAATAAACTGCTTTTCAACCATGTCATCTTCAACAGACTCCTTTCATAATCAGCATATTATTTATCAGGTCCTTTGTCTTCTGTAAGATCACATGGAGAGAGTGGAGAGAGAGTAATTTGGGTTTTAAATGTTTTTGTGCGGCTTGGAGTCCCTGTCTGACTGCAGAGCCAACAAAAGCTCTGTTTCCAACTCTACCTCCTTTTCACATATCTTTGTCTCCTAATTCAAATCTACAAGAGCCTCCATCAAAGTTGTGTGGCCTCATGCCAAAGTTAACTTCCTGGATTGTTCGGCTACATACTTGTACACTAAAACACACACACACACGGTTCACAATCTTTGTGGGGACTCTCCATTGACATAATGGTTTTTATACTGTACAAACTGTACATTCTATCCCCCTACACTGCCCCTGCCCCTAAACCTACCCATCAAAGGAAGCATTCTGCATTTTTACATTCTCAAAAAAAAAAACGTATATGATTTATAAGACTTTTGAAAAGTGGGGACCGCTGGCTGGTCCCCACAATGTAGGTAATCTCAGGTTTTACTATCCTTATGGGGACTTTTGGTAATATAAACAAGGACGCACGCACGCACGCACGCACGCACACACGCACACACACACAGAGAGAGAGAGAGAGACGCACACGCACACGCGCACACACACACACACACACACACACAAATAACAAAATGGGAGCAATCCATAGTCTTCTATGTTTTTATATATAAACACTATAACCTAACCCACACCATAAAAGAAAACTTTCTGCATTTAAAATAAAAAATTGATGAGAAGTTATGTCAGATTTATCTCACTTATGCATACAAATTTCCAATTTAAAATATGGTTAAATGGGTTTTCATGTTTTATGGGGACTTTCCATTGACATTATGATTTTAAAACTGTACAAACTGCATATTCTATCCCCAAACCCTACCCATGACAGAAAACTTTCTGCATTTTCACCAAAAAAACTAACAAAAAAACCCAAAACATCACAGTATGATTTATAAGCCGTTTTCCTCATGGGGACCAAGTAATGTACGCAAAGGTCAAGGATTTTGGATACTGCCATCTTTGTGGGGACATTTTGCCCTCTAACGTAAGGCATACTTGAACCAAACACACGCACACAGACACATACCACACATATACGAACATAACATACCACTGATTTTTTGCTTTTACATACAGTTTATTTCAGATATAGACCAGAGATGGAAGGGCCAAAAATCTAATTTGATTACAAGCCAGTGGTCAAAAGTACATGCAGCATTATACAGCATAACTAAACTATATAAAAATAGATTATTTCACTTATATACACCCTTAAAATAAGATACATTTAATTGAAAGCAAAAATATATCTTTCAGTTTATTTGTCTTTCATCACTGGTAAATATTTTTTTCATTTTGGAATGATTTATGATTCCATCCGTGTCTGAACCGTTATAAAAGGGTTATGCTTAAAACTGATTTAGGTTTCTTATGGCAGGTAAGTGATAATAAATGTGCTTGGCTTGCTTGAAAAAGAAACTTAAATGTGCTGCGTTTACTAAAGAATTTTAATTCAGTTTAAAATAACATAAAATAAAAACATACTTCTGAGAGTTTACATAGTGGCTGTGAAATACCACATATGTTCAGGTTACCTAAGATGACCATTTGGTACCATGCAGCCCTATCATGCCTCTGACCGACCATGACCTTCATACCAGTGCCAGATCACGCAAGGCCAATATTCCTCCTTTGAAGACCATTCGTTCATCATGCTATCAGGGGATGCCTGGCAAACAAGGTGCAGAGTGATCAAAATTTCCATTTAGAGAGAACTTTTGTAGCACCATGCCCATCCCCCTCAGTTTAAGAAATAAGGTACACAGGATTTTACATGGATCTTTCTTTGAGCCATACTGTTGAATAAATGAAATGAATAAATGTTTTATTTTAGTTCAAAAAGAAGACAAACTCAAAAAGAGGGAGCGGGACGATATGTGAAAGAGAAAAAGAATTGCGAGCTCAAATAGAACCACTGGAAAAGGCATTTATAGGAACGGCTAACCACGCAGTGTAAAAGTACAGAGCAGAGAGATTGAAGACTACGTGAAGCTGAGTTGTCTGTACTAAGCGAGTCTCTTTTTTTGTCCCAGTACTGGAGCAGACCGAGCGGCAGTGCCAGTGCTTCTGACAGAAACCTCTCTTGGCTACTGTTATGGCAGTGTGTCTGAGGGGAATGAGGCCAGCCGAAGACAGAAAGTTGGACCAAAAAGGGGCAAAACTGTGAACATACTGTGAACTGTATCCATGATCAAAAACAAATAAATTCCACAGCCACTGAATCATCTGGTCAACTTCTGTTCGCTCCAGACACCCTTTCCACTCGAAACCAACAGGACACTCCTATTGTCAAAATATGAATGCAATGAATTGGTTTGAATTTTGGTTATAATTTTTAAGCATTTCTGACAACTGTTGGCAAAACTAATCCGAGCAAAAATCACATACAGTCTGGAAGGACACTAGTCAGTTGAAGGAAGATGGGTTCGAATGTTTACATGTAACTAGTGTGGACTGGTTTCGTTAAACACAAACATTTAGTACTTTCAGTTATTTAATGGGTGATATATTGTAAAACTAGCCTGACAAGCTAGACCCACATCAAGATGTTTGGTCTGGGAACTCTCAATCCAAGGCAGGGTTCAATCCAAGGGGCGGGATAAACGGTTGTCTTTCAAATTCCCTCTGCACGCAATTGGATAGCGCTACAACCAACCAGAGCAACCAAGAATGTGAAGCGGAGCTAGTTGACAGATTTAACTTTCACCGTATCCTATCGGCAAAAGTCTGAACACATCTTCCCTTTTTAATAATGATTTCAGTGCGGTTCTTTGCTCTTTTCTTAGAGAAAAGCGTAACTCCAAGTCTTCCAGATTCGTGGCCAAAGCCGATTCGAAAGACCGCCGTTCGCCAGCTTCTTTGCTTACAAGTAGCACGCAAACGCAACTCTGCCGTCATCATGTTAAGCCATCAAGAGTTGCTAGACGACACTGGCTGCAAATTAGATTTGCTGTCGCTAGGGTGCGTCTGGATTTCTAGGCTACTTTAAAACTTATGCTTTAGTACATTTTGAAGCTGCACTATGTGATTTTCCGTCTGCTAGAGGGTGCCTATTCAAAACAAAGCCAATGGAAAATAATCGGGATAGGACTCTGGCAGAAATCATGTCCATGGATGCGATTATTAACGTTACTGTAGCATGTAGCAGAGCAGGGCAGAGCGTTGTGGGAGCTAAGCAAGGCCGCTGGAGCGATTGTTGATCAACACATGGCTCGAAAGCACCGGGACTTTTATTATGACGGGACAAAGTCGTCTGAGCTATTTCCGCTTTTCCAGTCATGAGTATGAGGTAATGCATCTCTGTTTATCATATTAGATACATTTAAGTGTGTTTAAAATGATGAAATGACGTTACTCTGTGTGTTCGCTCAGCGGCTGCTGTGACACTTGTTCACACTGCTAAGTAAGAGAAAAGCGCTTCTGCCAAATAAAACCAGAAACCAAGGGTAACACAGATATAACGCAATTGACAAGTGACTCCCTCAGACGCTATGCTCAGACGTCCTGGTTCCTTGGTTAAAAAAGCAATTTTCTCACACTTTACAAATAGTTGGAAACATTTGGGATATTGTAAGAACTCAACTGAACAAAATATATAACACTGGCCTTGTGGTTTTTGGATATTTTACTGCAAAAACACTACATAGTGCACCTTTAATCTGTGATAATTAGGGTTAATATAGTCACTTAATTTAAGAGTTAAAGGCACAATATGCAAGATATTTGGACTAGAATATCCCAAAACCACTAGACCAGTGTTATATATTTTGCTGAATTGTGTACTTACATTATCCCATATGTTTTCAAGAATGTTTAAATCCAGAGAAATAAGCTATTTTAACCAGGACCATTCCCGTGTGTCGCCTATCAATGACGTCATACCCGCATTAGCCACAATTTCTGGTTTTATTTTGTAGAATCCATATGTGTTTTATTAGACAGGTGAGCAAATGTTTGGATACATTCAAAGATAGAAAAGAAATCATTGTTATATAAATCAACACAATTAGTCTTAATTTTTCATCATTCAATCATTTTCTTGATTGACAGCGAGTATGTTTTGCCCTTCTAGCTTAGACAGTAGTGTGCAACAAGAATCTCATATTAGCTGCTGGGTGAACACACAGAACAGCGTTCCAACTTTTAACACACTCAAAAAATGTAACTAATATGTGAAAAAGGCGCTGCATTACCCCACATACGCAGGACCAGAAAAAGTACACGACGTCTGAAGCATGAGAAAAGCTCAGTGAAATCCAGACGTAATCAATCTGCACCTTTGTTTTGAATGAGCGACATCTAATGGCGAAAAATTACATACTGTGGCTTTAAGTTAGAAAACTAGATGAGATTTAATGTGTTTAGATTTTTGGCAGTCAATTTGCGGATAGCAAATTTTATGGATTTTACAAAATGAATGAATTTTTAGGGTTGTACAATAAAAAGAAAATCACACAATTTGAGTGGTCAATTGCATGAGAGAGAGAGAGAGAGAAAAAAAAAGAAATGCTGCAAAAATGAAAAGAGCCACAATTTGGTATGAACTTGCACAGGCTATAACACAAAGGTGTAACAGAAATTTAAATGCAAGAAAATTATATTTCCTCATTAATACTGTGCTTAAATATTTAGACAAGACAGAGAGAAAGAGAGGAATGTTTCCCTCAGTTACGTCTTTCTGCTTGAGCTTCCCGCTGACTACTATGAAACGAGACCATTAAATTGATTCCATCTGTACGTTTGTGGATAACTTTCCATCCACCAACACATGCTTTAGCCCCTTTGCTGCTTATTCCCCTCATTTACAAAGATTTGCCATCCGTCTTATGCCAAATAATATGATTACGTTTTTTTTGTAATGCTGTAATGCTATATAAATTTGTCAACGATATCATATAAAGTGTAATTTAAACACAAAACAAAATCCAAATCCTCACTAAACTGAAACACAGCTAAACATTGTACTCTGTAAAGGTAAAGGGAACATTTATCTAACTATGTTCTGTAAATTATCAAAACATTTTGGGACAACATAAAAGTTGTCTTTACGATAACTTCAAAATTGCCTGGACTGTCAAGTCCTGGACTCATTTCAATGTATATAACATTATCTCACAACAAACGCTTGACTGATGAAGGCTGTTGTTTGTGTGTGATGTCAAACTAATGGGTGTTTACAGAGTTTGTAGACATTGTCCTTAACCAAATGCCATCTAGTCATTAACTTGCTCACTGCAGACTCTCATTCATCAGCATGAACTGGATTTAAAGTTCACAGTTTTGCAATCAAAGGCAATGTAGTTCAGTAAGCATACTGTGATGTCTTTAAGATAACTTCAAGATGTGTTATGCAGTCTGTAAACCCATCTCCTGTCTCATGGTGGCGCTGGCGCACTTTCTCACATGCTCACAGAAAGTCTTTTTTTTTTTAAATATATAAATGTAAATTGTAAATGACACATTGCAAATCAACACAGCAACTTTATAGCAGTCATGTTAAAAAAATAAGGAATAATGTCAAGATGACTTTAATGATGATGTCATGACACACTGTGATACATTAATGATAATGTAAATATTCTCATGAATAATGGCTTCACCTTTATTCATAAGTTAGGATGACGTACTTGCCTATTGTTTTTCCAGTGCACCAAATACTTTTTATACATTTCAAATAAAGGATTTTTAAAATAATTATTGCAAAATAAACAATTAGTAGTATTAGTAGTATTATAAACAATAATACTTTTTGCAATTAGTATAATAATGATATCAGAGTGGAACAATAATACAGTTTTACAATTATTTATTATTTATGCACAATGACATTTATCATTATTATTTTTATTTCATACTTGTTATCACAGATCAAATTATTTTATAATATAATAAATTATTCAATAATATCATATTTTATATTATTATTCAATGCAATCTCAGAAAATATTATATATAATATAATAATTTAATTATACAGTAGGATTTAATTAAAATGACTTTCATTATTATTATTATCATTCCACAATGATGCCCTCTCAGAACATGATAATCAAGAATGCCTTTAGGCATTTTTGCATAATTATTAAACATACCTTTTCAAGTCGTTTTCCTGGTTGCTTTTTTCTGAAGAAAGCATGTGCATCTCCTCGAACCTCCTCCTGGCAGGCCAGTGCTTAGGCTCCCATTCAGCTCCCTAGAGCACAAAGTGAATATTATAAATGATATGCTGTTGATGACAGTAATTAAATACTAATGGATTTATAAACAAAAGTTTGGGAGGAACTTGTTTAGCAAAACTTCTCGTCTGCCATACTCGGCACCGATGGATTGCAGGGCTGTGAAATCATCCCACCAGTACAGCTTTCTGACCTACAACTGCATCGCCAAACACAAGAACAGTCACATCATAAAGTTTGTAGACTGTAATGCCAGGCATTTCAATTAGGAATTTAAAATCCTTCTGCGTGTCGGCTCTTTTCCACTAGACTGCAGTCACACATTTACCATTAAAGCCACAGTATGAAACTTGTCGCCGCTAGACATCTCTTGTTTAAAACAAATGCGTAGCCTGGATTTCACATTTCGCTTTTATTATGCTGCAGACGACCACTTCCGCTTTTTCTGCTCATGTGTATGACTACTCTGCTTTCTACTGCGGCTACTATGAGACACTTGTTGCTCACTGCAGTAAGCTAAATTAATATTAGTATTAATTAATATTAATAAATATGGTGAAACATGGTACTTAAGGTAAATCAAGAAAATTAGATGTAAACAATAAGACTAACTGTGTTGATATAACAATGATTCGTTTTCTGTCGATGAATATATCCAAACAGTTGCTCACCTGTCTAATAAAACACATAATAAAGCGTCTTTGGTGTTTTCCATGGTTTCTACTAAATAAAACCAGAAATCAAGGGTAACACTGGTAGGACGTCACTTATAGGCGACGCACGGACATGGTCCCTATCCTGGTTGAAATTCTCTTATTTCTCTGGATTTAAATATTTTTGGAAACGTGGGATAATGTACTGTTAATGTAAGTCAGCAAATATATAACATTGTTCTAGTGGTTTTGGGATATTGATTAATGATTAATTGATTATGATTAATCCAGATATTATTAATCCAGAAATCTTCCATATTGTGGCGTTAAGGTAGCCTGACAATCCAGACCCCAATCAAGATGTTGGGTCTGGGAATTTACCATTGATACCATTGATGCTCAATCTCAGGGGCGGGATAAACGGTTGCGTTTTGCCTCTGCACACAATTGGATAGCGCTACAACCAACCAGATCAACAAAGAAGGTGTAGCGGCCAGTTGATTGATTTAACTTTCGCCATATCTGGTCGGCAAAACTCTGGACAAACCTTCCCTTCTTAAGAATGACTTCAGTGCCGTTCTTTGTTCTTTTCTCAAAGAAAAGCTTAACAAGTCTTCCAGGATCACGGCAAAAGCCGATTTGAAAGACCGCCAGCTTTTATAAGTAACTCTGCCGTCATCATGTTAAGCCTGCCCACTAACTCAATACATGGTGTGATTAGCCTGACCAGAGTTTGGTTTATCCATCCCACAATCCAACGGTGAGTTGCTAGACTACCCTGACTGCAAATTAGATTTGCTGCCGCTAGGGTGCATCTAAATTTCTAGGCTAGTGTTAAGGGACAATATTTGCCCCCTTAAATTGATTTCCAGGTATATTTTCCCTTTGTAAAGTTTGTTTCTACCCCTTTTAAATGCGTCATGTTTTGTGAAAAATCTGTTAATTTAATTGAGAGTAATTCTTTAAATCATTCATTTATTCAAGCAAGTGGCTGTATTTATGAATGTGTCACTGAATCATTGACCTTTCTGATTCGTTCACAAATGAAACACTGCTTTGTTGCAAAATAGAGCAAACAATATTGACAATAATGTATGTCTCTTAATATTACCCTTTTGCTTTCTGAACTGTTGTATAAAATCAACATCACATTTGCAGTTGTGTGGATATTCTGAAACAATTGCATTCTTGCTCATATAATATGTGATCCACATTGAAAACAAGAACGCACACAGATTATGTTTTTGTATTGACAAGGTTTTGAGTCTTAAATCGATTTCTATGCACACTCTATGTCAATAAATTAGTTTTTCATGCTAATAAGTCCTAAATCCCCACTTTTACAAAGTTACGTCGCCAAGAAAGAATGGCAGTAATGTAGCATGATTTGCTAATGCATGCATACTCTTGTGGCAACCTATCATACTCATCCTGCTTGGGTGGTTGCAGTCACAAGAGATGAGGTCATTTGATTAGATGTCATGTATTTGGCCTTTTACGGTAGGATATTAACATTTTCCTGTTTTTACAATAGATGCTGCATTTGGCCTGTTAGGAATACATGCTGTCACCTTGCATACCCTAGTTTAGGATCCACTGGCTTATAGACAAGAAGTGTGACAGCTTGAGGCCAGTATGTTCCCTCTATTTTTTGTCTTGCTGAGTAAAACTTATCTTGATTGGGGGTAATTTTGGCCACCTGAGCAAAAACATTCATTATACCAGCGTATGTACACACAAAAAGAGGTTACGTCATGCAGTTGTAACTTTTTTAGTTGCCCTATGTAGTATTTTTGCAGTAAAATATCCAAAAACCACTAGAGAGTGTAATATATTTTGTTCAGTTGAGTTCTTATAATATCCCAAATGTGTCCAACTATTTGTAAATTGTGAGAAAATTGCTATTTTAATCAAGGAACCGGGGCATCTGATGGGAGTCACCTGTCAATTGCGTCATATCTGCGTTACCCTCGGTTTCCGGTTTTATTTGGCAGAAGCGCTTTTCTCTTACTTAGCAGTGTGAACAAGTGTCAGAGCAGCTTCCAAGCGAATGCACAGAGTAACATCATAACATCCTTTTAAACATAATAAAATTTATCTAATATAATAAGAGCTGTCACCTTATACTCATGACTGGAAAAGCAGGAAATGGCGCCCACGACTGTGTTCCGTCATAATAAAAGTCCCGCTGCTTGCTCGTGTGTTGCCCAGCAATCGCTCCAACGGCCTTGCTCAGCTCCCTCAACACTCAGTCCCGATCTGCTTCATACTACAGTAACGTTAATAAACTTGGTGTCATTAAGCTACGCCTTTGTTTTGAATAGCCGATCTCTAGCGGACGGAACCGTTCCAGAGTGCAGCTTTAACATTAATGTGCTATTTCTATTTAATAATTGAATTGATTTAATGATTTATTTTTTTTTTTTTTTTTTAAAAGATCAGTTAATTCAGAAGGCATTAAATTAAGCTCATTTACCAAGAAATTCTATTAAAAAAATGATTCATTTTAATTGGTGGGTGTAATTGTAAATGTCTCTGAGTTTTGTGTTACCTGTGCTGTGCTCATCATCTGTTACTTATTTCTAACACTTAAATCAAATCAGTCTTCTTTAAAACATGATAATGCTTGTTTTATTTTACATGTCTTTGCATTCTTGCTTCAAAATTTTGTCTTCCACTCACTGCCATTATAAATCTTGGGAGAGCCAGGACATTTTTAAATATAACTCCAATTGTATTTGTTTGAAAGAAGAAAGTCATAAACCCCTAGGATGACTTGAGGGTCAGTAAATCATGGGCTCATTTTCATTTTTGGGTAAACTATCCCTTTACGCTATATTTTATTTCTTTATTTCATTTTAAAAGTAGTACATTTGTAATGTAGAAGTTAGCATTAAGTACATATTCTAAATGTTCATAATTGGTGTATAATTTAAATATTATGTTTTGCTTGGTTTCAGTTTTTTAGTAAGTTACATTTTAAGTAATACACCGTCTTCTCTAAATAAGTAGTAGTAGTGAGTTATATAATGAAAGAACTTAAGAGCAGTCACAGATAAAAGTTTTCAGCACTTTTCAGCAAATGCTATAATAGGTTACTGTATTTCTTTCTTTTCTTGTTCTGGTTATTAACACTGAGAATGTGTTATTAATGTCAGTAAGAGTTACTGATCATTTAAGTCATAATGATTAAGGATAAACCTTTTATTTATTAATTGTTTAAATGTATTTTCTCATAATAGATTGTAGTGGTAAACTTTTTTCCATTCCCAAAGATACTTTTCATTCCTTACCTAACAGTGTTTTATAATGTTTATGCTGATAAGGTTATTCAGAGAAGTCTATTTTTAGTTTGTAGCATGGGAAATATGCAATGTTTTTCAGCTGCAGTGTCTTTCTCCAGCCTTTAAGGTCTCTGATTGGCCAGAGGAAAAATGTCATTTTGTATATAAACATGAGCTTAGGTTGTTTTGTTATTTTCCCCTCTGAACCAGGGAAGGATGAAGCTTCTAATCTTGGCAACGCTGCTCGGGCTGAGCCTCGCTCAGTTCAACCCAAACACTAAAAGTGGAAGAACTGCCATCGTCCACCTGTTTGAGTGGCGTTGGGCTGATATCGCAGCGGAGTGCGAGCGCTACCTTGGACCAAATGGCTTTGGTGGAGTTCAGGTATTTTTAAAAACATCATTGTAGTTAATACTCAATGCTTTATTATAAGTAAAAATATAAAATAGTAATAATAAAAAATTCATATTTGTTCTATTTCAGATCTCCCCTCCGAGTGAGAGCATTGTTGTCACAAACCCCTGGCACCCTTGGTGGCAGAGATATCAGCCAATCGGTTACAATCTGTGTTCCAGATCAGGAAATGAAAATGAGCTGAGGGACATGATCACTAGGTGCAACAATGTTGGGGTAAATTCAGCTATTATTCACAAATAGAGAACAACTAGCACATTGCATATCATTCGAACGGGAAATTCACTTTGCTTTGTTTTTGTAGGTGTACATCTACGTTGATGCAGTCATCAACCACATGTGTGGAGCGGGTGGTGGAGCTGGTACCCACTCAAGCTGTGGTTCATATTTCAATGCCAACAACAAGGACTTCCCCACAGTGCCATACTCCAACTTGGACTTCAATGATGGCAAATGCAACACTGGCAGTGGAAACATCGAGAATTACAACGATGTCAACCAAGTATGAGACGATAAGTCTAAGTGTTCATTTCAACCTCTGATTTATTGTGCAGTTTGGTCTCTTGTTGTCTTGGTTTTCTAATCACTGTAATAATGGCAGGTGAGAAACTGTCGTCTGGTTGGTCTTCTGGACTTGGCTTTGGAGAAGGACTATGTGCGTGGTAAGGTGGTCGACTACATGAACAAGCTGATTGACATGGGAGTGGCTGGATTCAGAGTGGACGCCTGCAAGCACATGTGGCCTGGGGATCTTTCTGCTGTCTATGGCCGTCTTCGTAATCTGAACACTAAGTGGTTTCCCTCTGGCTCTAAAGCTTTTATCTTCCAAGAGGTATTTCCATTTATTTCCAAAAGGAACATCAGTGTAAAGGTGGCAAAATATTTAATAGCGATGTTCTTGTTATCGGCTATGTTATTAGGTCATTGATCTCGGTGGGGAGCCCATTACATCAGATCAGTATTATGGAATTGGAAGGGTGACGGAATTCAAGTATGGTGCCAAGCTGGGCAATGTCATCCGCAAGTGGAATGGAGAAAAACTATCCTTCGTCAAGTAAGTAAAGTTGTGGATTTGCATTGCTATTTATTATACAACACCCTCAAATTTGATTGATCAAACAATATACCAAACACAATACAACAGCACTGAGACTTGTCACTGTTTGTATCCCTCAACTTTGGACATTCCAGTCAAATGGTAACTCTGAAGGTTACATTGTTACGCAATAAGGTGGTGATAAGTAATAAGGAATAATAATAAGTCTGTGATAGTGATACGTAATAAGTCTTATTGAGTAAAAAGTATGAATGGGTCACTTATTTGTCTGCAATTAGTGCAGAAGGCGGCAGATAGATTTTTAACAGGTACAAAAACTAGAGAACACATAACTCCAGTATCTACTCTTCACTGGCTTCACGTCCAGTATAAGATTGATTTTAAAATTTTATTAATTTTTAAAGGAAGTGTATGTAAGATTGTGGTCAAAACTGGCACTGCAATCATTTTCAAATGACTGTAGAGCGGTGTCTCCCCCTCCCCCTCCCCCCTGAGGTTGCCAGATAGGCTGCAGGATCAGCAGGAACAGTTGTAGCTGCACCTGTGGTAACTAGTTCAGATCTGGCAACCCAGATGCCGAAACACTACTGACTTCGTGATTGGTAGATAGGTGGAGGGCGGAGCTTCAGGCCAAAACACAACATGTCAACATCAACATCAGTTGAGGGCTGCTACAATAACTTTTAAATGACGATATCCTGAACGAACTACTGTTGTCAGTGATGTAAGCATTTGAAATTAACATGATTTCATAATGTCTAGTGATATATCAGGGCCATTTTATGAATTGTTGAAATACATTTCTTACATAGTTTCTTTAAAGCTTTTCACAAAATCGCGCTAAGTTGTATTAACAACCTCTTAAAGGACCATACTCCAGTCAGGTCTTTGAGATCAGGAGATAAACTTTTACTGGCAGTTCCCCGCTCCTCAAAAAAATCTAGGGGTGATAGAGCTTTCATGGTCATCGCCCCAAAACTGTGGAACAGCCTACCATTGCAGATTCAGCAGGCTTCAACTTTCAAGTCTCAGTTACAAACATATCTTTTTAATTTAGTGTTTAATAGACCATGTTTAGAGATAGAATATAATAAATGTATCAAGCAACTATTTCATTTGATCTTTATTTGTCTCGCCTTACGCATTCTATTTTATTCTTTATTTCTTAATTTGTTTTAAATTCCTTTGTATTAACTAGTTTGATATTGCTTATGTCTCTCTGATATTGTGAAGCACTTTGAGCAATTGGAATTGCAGTCAAATCAGTCCCTCCAGGATTTCACAATATTTTTTTGTGATTTTTGCGATCAATATGATTATTATGAAATTTTGAAATATGAAAATATGAAATTTTGCGATGTTTTTTTAAAATAATTAAGATACCACATTTACCATATGTTTTATGTTAGATGCACAATAGTCATACACAACTGATTGATTATTTTGTGGTGAAATGGCAAATTATGCAATATCGCAAAAAAAAGCGTCATTTTTCTGATTTTGCATTGTATTCAGCGATCGCGGAATCACGAAAAACTGGAGGGACTGTCAAATGTGCTATAAATGAATAAAGTTGAAGTTATTCATTGATTCAACGGATTCATTGAAAACACTAAGGAACAACCGATTCATTCAGGAATTAAACAAGTGACTGTATTTATGTGTTAGTAATTGAATAATTCACTCAACCCATTCATTCTAAACGGATTCATTCAAAGACAAAACAAGTGACCATTGTTAAGTAAGCATGTAAAATATTCACTCAGCCAATTTGTTTAATATACTGATTAATTCAGGAAATAAACACATGTGGTTTTTTTTGAGTGAGTGAGTGAGTGAGTGAGTGAGTGAGTGAGTGAGTGAGTGAGTGAGTGAGTGAGTGAGTGAGTGAGTGAGTGAGTGAGTGAGTGAGTGAGTGAGTGAGTGAGTGAGTGAATCACTCACACAGATGATCCATTTGACACACATTTGATTCATTCCGGAATGAATGGAGTTACCATTTTTGAGAGTGAGCAATTGAATCAAAGCACATCTGATTTCATTTATTTACTATGATAATATTAATGGTATCGTTATCAATACTAACTGATAATATTGTGTGTCTCAATGTTGCTCTGAACTATAAAACAGAAAAACAAGTTGATATTGAGTATGATATTACACAAGTAACTTTATTGTTAATTCAAAAAAAAAAAATTTCACCATGATTATTTATTGTAAAACCTAAACTAGATGAAACAGATGATTTTATTTTGCTTCAGGAACTGGGGTGAGGGCTGGGGCTTCATGCCTTCTGATAAAGCTCTGGTGTTTGTTGACAATCATGATAACCAGAGAGGACACGGTGCTGGAGGTGCATCTATTGTGACATTCTGGGATGCCAGGTACAACTTTATTTTATTTTAATTTACAAAGCAGTATACTGTATGCATGCATGCCACATGGAAACATAACATTTCCTTTCACCCGTAATCCTTCTCTTTCTAGACTTTACAAAATGGCTGTAGGCTTTATGTTGGCCCACCCGTACGGATTTACCAGAGTAATGTCCAGCTATCGGTGGGACCGCAACATTGTGAATGGACAGGTAGATGTTTAAGCTTTGTCAAGTGGGAAAACAATGCTAATATTTCTTGTAAGGATCCCCCAACCCTCCCTCCCCTCATAATTAGTCACTTTTTCATTACTCAGGACAAAAATGACTGGATAGGACCTCCCAGCAATAGTGATGGATCTACCAAACCTGTTACCATCAACTCTGACTCTACCTGTGGAAACGGCTGGGTGTGTGAGCACAGATGGCGTCAGATCAAGTGAGTTCCAATATAGTTTCATTGCAAAGATGAGTTATTGTCAAAAAATATTAAGCAGCACAACATAAAAACAAATGTTACCACCAACATATTAGAATGATTTCATCACAGGAATAAATTACACAAAAAAATATTAAACATAGTAAACATGAATTTTAACTTAATATTATAATATTTCTCAAAATTATGGGTTTTACTGTATTTTTTTTATCAAACAAATGCAGCTTTGATTAGCATAAGAGACTTCATCAAAAACAAAAACAAAATCTGACCCCAAAATTTGAATCATAATGTACTAAAAAATGTACAGTCATTGCAATTATAAAGTAAGAGTTTGAAACAATGCAAACTTACATTTCTCCACAGAAACATGGTGGCCTTCCGTAATGTTGTAAATGGACAGACGTTCTCTAACTGGTGGGACAATGGAAGCAACCAGATCTCTTTCAGCCGCGGCAATCGCGGGTTCATTGTCTTCAACAATGACGACTGGTAAGAATTTTCTTTAAAGTTCTTTAAAGAAAGGTACATTTTAGTTTTCTATTGAGAGATACTGTATTTCAAACTAATTTGTGTAGGCTACTGTGGATGTAGCTACTCGCAATGTTACCAGCAGCATGTAATCTATAATATTCACTTGGGCTCTAGGGAGCTGAATGCGACCCTGAACACTGGCCTGCCAGGAGGAACCTACTGTGATGTGATCTCTGGTCAGAAGGAAGGTGGCAGATGCACTGGGAAACAGGTGACAGTTGGAGGAGATGGACGTGCTTCCTTCAGAATCAGCAACCAGGAGGAAGACCCGTTTATTGCCATTCATGCAGATTCAAAACTTTAAATAATGGCGTTTCAATAAATAAGCTGCACGCAAGTTAAAACCATTGTCATTTTGTGTCCTCCTTTCTATTTGACCAATGTTTAGAAATTCAGCTTTAAGAACTATACGATTTTAAAATACTTGAATACTTGGCGATATCATAGGGCGATATCGAATATTAGCGATAATATCGCAATAATTTTGACTACGATGTAAAATTTGAAAATATTGTGATTATAGAATATTTAAAATTCAACAAATCCCCCCCAAATACCTCAGATAACGCAGAGGTCTTCTTCCACTGTTCACTAAACATTGGAAGCAAAAGAGTTAAATATAAACGCGCAGCGAATGACAAAGAAATCAACAGAAACATGAGTGCATGAACGATATAGCGAGGCGCAGGACGTGCTCGCGCTGCCAGACTCTGACCTGAAGCGCGCGCACACACCTTTCAGACAACAATACGATCGCGATTCAGTTCTTTCGTGGATTATTGGGTTTCAGTTGTCAAACAAATGT
The DNA here is from genome assembly GCF_024679245.1 of Pseudorasbora parva. Classification (NCBI taxonomy): domain Eukaryota; kingdom Metazoa; phylum Chordata; class Actinopteri; order Cypriniformes; family Gobionidae; genus Pseudorasbora; species Pseudorasbora parva. Next base: position 12,763,910 of record NC_090180.1, read on the forward strand.
AAAGATGCACGTCCGTCCTGTTGAGTAGTAAGGTAAACACAGTAGTGTATATCTTTAGTAAACGTACAGAGAGTTAAGAGATAAAAGAACGCGTGTTACAATGAATTTGGTCCGTGGAGGTCTTAAAGGGCCGGACCTCATATTCAACTACCCGGCGTCTCAATCAGCTCCCTGGTTCACTAGTCAGGGCACTGATCAGGACATAAGTCAATGGGCTGACTCCCTGATCAGTGCCCTGACAACTGAACTAGGGAGCTGATTGAGACGCACCCAAAAAGCCACCCCATGCTTGGCTAAACAACTTTAATATATTTATTAAGAATCAGTGTAACCTCTAGTTAATTTATAGAATGAAGACTGAACAGTTTTATATAGCCTATATAAAATGATATTTGGTTTATTTCTTGACTGTAGCTGAAAAAAAACACAGTTTTTGTTATATTATTTGTAATTTGCATATTTTGCTTATTTTAAAAAACAAAGATACAATTAAAATCTATATTGTAATTATAAAAGTACATTTAAAACATACATATTAAATAACTCATCATGATTTAAAATTTTGGTCATCCCAACCTGTTCAGTACACGTAAACATTTTGTATTTAATTTGGTTCTATCTAAACAGTTTTTGTTGTTTTTAATGAGGGCAAATATATATATATATATATATTTCGATATTTCGATATTTTTTAGATATCGCCCAGCCCTAGTGCAGGTGTATCTCACACATCAGCACAAATGCTTGTGATACTTTGAACACGCTGTACTTGGTTTTGCTTTTCTCTGATCATTCCGATGAAGACTGAGAGAAAAAAGCTGATTCTCTTCCTCAATAAAGGCAAAAGAAATGAATGCAAGCTCGGTCCTTGCAGTCCGTCACTCAGCATGATGGCCAATAATGACCTGTCAGAGATACTGGCCACACATTGCAGAGCATAACCCAGCAGGGTCTGCAGGGTCCTGCCTTAACGAATGCTGAGATGGACTAGTACACCCAAAGGGCCCGAGATAATGCATAATCTATTTCCCGTCTCACATCAAAAGTGACACAAATGTATTCCCTTAAACAATAGCCTTTAATAGCGCAGAGAGCAGCTTTTGATGAGTCCTAACCATGAATAAATGTCAATAAAACTCCATTTAATTGTGAAACGGTAACAATTAGAATATTTTCATTTTAGGTAAAAGTTTAGATGCATTCTGATTTCTTTAAAGAACCATTGGAAGTTGCATTATCTTAACATAAGATGTGTTCAAAGGCAGCAGACAAGGGTAACAATCAACTCATTTTGATATCTCAAGGTGAAAAATGACAACAACATCAGCAACAACAATGTAAAGCATGAATGAACAAATAATGCATCGACAGGTTCATGCCCCAGTGCATGCTGGGAAGTGGGTCAATAGTAGTAATAAACAACTTGTTGGTTAATCCAACAGTGACACTTAAAATTAATGCATATATCATTAAGTAATATTTTACAACATTTATTCATAAGGCTTTATGTTTAAAGTTCATATAGGCTCTTCGTTGTTAAAATGAGATCTTTTTCAAGAAACTAGAGAAAGATTTTTCTCCCTCCATTTTAAGTCTATTCCTCTCAAACTTTACAGATCCAAAAAACATAAGTGCATCGTAAAAATAACTGATCGAGTGGTCAAATCCAAATCCAAGTAAGATGAGCAGGTTTACAATGACACCATATCACATTTAGTTTTAGTAGTATGATTATTCAAAGTGTTTTGGGTCTGGCAACCTCGATTTTTTATTCGTACAAGTATTTTTTATTAAATAGCAGGAGAGGCAGAACATAGCAAGCACCAGGAGAGTCTGTGCGCGTGTGGCACAAGGACTGCGTGAGGGGTCTATTTTCAGTGACATTACAACATTATATTAATACTATACTATACTATACTATACTATACTATACTATACTCTACTATACTGTACTGTACTGTACTGTACTATACTATACTGTACTATACTATACTATACTATACTATACTATACTGTACATAATGCTAAAGGTGCACTATGTAACTTTTCTGTCCGCTAGATTATTAATATTACTGTAGTATGAAGCAGAGCAGGATTGTGTTGTAAAGCTGAGTAAGGGCCCTGTGGCGGCATAATAAGATAATAAGTTAATTAATATAATTAATAAGATAATATGTTAATAAGATTATTAAAAGTTAATAAGATGTTACGCAACAGCGGGACTTTTACTATGCCACAGTCGCTGGTGCAATTTCGGCCATGAGTATGAGGTAACACAGCTCTGTTTATCATATTAGATCAATTTGAGTGTGTTTAAAATGATGTTATGACGTTACTCTGTGCATCCGCTCAGCTGCTGCTGTGACACTTGTTCACACTCCCTCACATGTCCTGGTTCCTTGGTTAAAATAGCAATTTTCTCACGATTTACAAATTGTTGGAAACATTTGTAACACTGGCCTAGTGTTTTTTTTATATTTTACTGAAGGATTTTTACATAGTGCACCTTTAAATATAATGTATAGTAATGCAATGGGGGAATATCTGTGTGTCCTGATAATAATATAATAACAATAATATTATTTCAATAATAATAATAAAAAAACATCCTTTTATTTTTGCTTAAAATATATCAATAAATGTACCGTATTGTGAGATTAGTATCGCGATAGTATATCGACTCGTGACAGGAGTGTATCGTTACACCCCTATATATATATAGGGGTGTAACGATACATACATACATATATATATATATATATATATATATATATGTGTGTGTGTGTGTGTGTGTGTGTGTGTGTGTGTGTGTGTGTTCAGTACATGTAAACATTTTGTATTTAATTTGGTTCTATCTAAACAGTTTTTGTTGTTTTCAATGAGGGCAAATATATATATATATATATATATATATATATATATATATATATATATATATATATATATATATATATATATATATATATATATATATATATATATATACATATATACATATATACATACATATTCTAATTATAAGAGATTCTAATTAACTAACTGATGTCACATATGGACTACTTTGATGAAGTTTTTACCTTTCTGGACATATCTGGAGTATAGTAGTGTAGATACACTTAAATTGTGTTTTGAAGATGAACGGAGGTGTTACGGGTGTGGAACAACATTACGGTGAGTCATTAATGACATAATTTTCATTTTTGGGTGAACTAACCCTTTAAGTTTGCCTTCACCAAAGATTTGTGTGAGAACCATTGAAAAACACATTCAGTGCATCTAGCGAGAGCTCTGGTTATTTCTACTACAGCGCCCCATACAAGCTATTTGGTTAGCATGAAACAGAGTTCATTCTTTGATCTTGGAGGAACGTTTTCTTTCTGTTTTTGGAGCTTTCATGCTGCTGCCACCACGTCGGTTTCACCTGAGTGCAGCTGTGGCAGGGCCGTCAGGGCAGCAGGGGCCCAGGGGGCCACCCTCCGCGCCCCGTCACACACACTCAAGAGCTCGACATATACACACACACAGACCTGAGCTACAGACATGAGAGCTTAGACAGCGAAGGTGACATTCACCACACCATCCCACTTTGTCGTCATGGCAACACTTGTCTGATGACAATCTGGATAACAATAACTTTATTATACAGATATATGAAGAGTGAGTAACCTTTGTTTCCCTGACTCACTCTCTATTAATATATAGGCTATATACACAGGGCTTGACATTAACATCGTCCAAATGGATGTATTTCAGCAGTCACTCCTAGCCCGTTTGCTGGGTTGAATTTTATATATAATATAATAATTTTTCATTTGTAGGCTTTTAAAAAGGCATCTGAAATAATAAATAAGTAATAATAAGTGCAATATAGTGTCAGGGCTTGGCATTAAGCATGTTCATGTGCTTGTTCTTCGGACAAGTAAATCGTTCATTCACTTGCCCGAGTGAAAAATTTGCTTGTCCGGGAAAAAGTTCGATATTTTTTAATTTAGTGTGTGTGTGTGTTGTAACTATAATTTATTCTGAAGCAATATTCTCACCAGTGTTTAATCAGCTTTGACATATTTAATTCTGCATATTTGTGAATTTTTTTTAATTTATTTTTTATTGAATCATTTCAAATTTGTGATATTTTTACCTTTTATAAAGGGCATTTCCCCCCTAATCTTATTAAATATAGGCTATACTTCAGGTTTAATTTTATATTGTTAAATTTGATCAATACATTAAATTAAATTAAGAAACCGCCACTGTTAACAATAAAATTAAATAATTGTAATGATACTAGAAGGCAGGATTCAATAGCAAGTAAAAAGTCTCTTTATTGAGAACAGCAGCACAGACGATGACAAGAGATGCAGATCCAGAGAGAAGGAAACGCTTGGTAGCACAACCCAGACCTCGAGGATGAAGAAGGTGATGATGAAGACGATGATGAGGAACACTCAGGACACAGGCAACGGCAGGAGAGACACAGGAACAGGTGGGACACAGGGAACATCCAAACAACGCTCTGACAAAGACAGGTAGAATGCAGTGAGTCTAAATAGGGTGAGATGATGATCTGCAGCTGCACTATACACACACACACAAGTGTGAGACAACGAATTCATGAACTGTGACATTAATTTACACTGAAAAATTACAACTGCATTAAATAATGTTTTGAGATTTGTAGTTTTGAATAGACAAAAAAGAAATGTTGGAAAGTATGTTTAAACATGAAAATAAATCTCCAGTAGGTGGCAGCAGTCTTAGTGGTTCATTCAAACGATTCATTCAAACACTGAATCATTCAGTAACACACTTGTTGCTGTGAGACGCGTTATGGTTCTGCTGTGTGTGAACGATTTTCGCTGCTGAAATCGAAACAAAAGCACTCAATATTGCATCTAAAATGTAAGTGACTTTAAGTGAATGTAAATGTAAGTGAATGTTAATGAATTGTTTATGAAACTGTCATATGAAAGCAGTGTCATTTTCAGTCGTGATGGTATTCAGGAAACAGTTTAAACGCTCTAGTGTTGGCACAAGTGTCAACAGCGCCACCTTGTTATCGTCATTTCATCATATGTTATCCACCACTATCGATCGCCACTTACACTAAATTAATGTACGATCATTCTTGCATTTTGGTGAGTCGCTAGTTATTTTTTGTTTTTATCAGGCTCTTGTCCGTCGGGCAAGTAAAATTCTTTAACACATGTTAATGTCTAGCCCTGAGTGTTGTCAAAAATAGAGATTTTTCTATACTGAAACGCTTCCGATACTCATTTTCCTCATAATAGATTTAGGATATAGATGAATATTTTTTAAATAATCGTAAAATTTATAACGCTTTTCTGGGTACTCAAAGTGCTTTACATAAAGAAACGTTGGTGTTACAGGGCTTGAATTTCACTGTGGGACTGGGTTAGTCGACAAACGGTTCTAGTGACGTCATTCATGAAGGAAGTGCAGATGTGTAGTCCAAACCAGCCGTTAGCGGCTTTGAAAGGAAACTTCTGTTAAATAAAATATCTCGCTTGGCATTGAACTTTGAGCTTTATAATTTTACAGGTATTATTTATGCTCTAACAGCAACATTACACACTAACTAAAGTTTGAAAGATGGAATCGCAAAGAACGGGACCTTTAAAACCTGAGCTCCTCCTATATTCTGATTCAGGTGCTGTGCCAAATTCTGACCTCCAGATTATTACCCCCCTAGTACTGGTTTAGGAATAGGTGTGGGGGAGGGGTTAGGATTAGGCAATCAGGTAGCGACCTTTATGAGGAGGTTAATAATCTGGCAGGGGGTCGAAATTCGCCACAACAATGGCAGCTTTTTTATAATTTTCACATTTTATCGTTATTAAAAAAAGTGTACTTTGTCAAATGAACAAAACATCTGACCGCTGTGTGGCCAGATGATACGCCAACTAGGTTTTGTGAAAATCACCCTTCAAACTGCTGGTTTGCTTTGATAGTTATATCAAATGATGACAAAATAAACATGTCAAACAAGATAAAAGATGAAGCTATGCTTAATTGAAAGCAAGTAAAAAATTGCACGAAAGTGTGCGATATATATAAGACTGTAGAGCACCATTGCATTCAATAAATAATTGAATTGTCCCATGTCTGTCTGAGTTGGACGGAGCGGAGAGCTGTACCTTCCGATTAGAAGCTCAAGTGTCACTGTTGCAGGTCAGAAGCTTAGACATGTCATTTTCACTGATGTTTTTTGACATCGCCGTCAACACTGTCCCTTGTACCCACAACCCTGTCCCTTGCTCTATAATTTATTATGCTCACAGTGAACTTGACTGTCAGTGCACATATGGTGGACTGCCTAACCACAAACTTTTTTTCCTAATCATCTAAATGGGAGGGGGGGAAACAGTTGGAAAAGGTTTCCTGAAGGTCCATGTATTATTCTTATATAAAATAAAATAAAATCTAGGGGATGAATTAAGATCTGGAATGCATTATTACCTCACTACTTATCACTTCTTCTTTTTTTGTCTTTATTGATCACTTGCTGTGAATGATGATGCAAAGATGGCATTATCCCAGAAAGATCATTGATGTGACCCAGTGTCCTTGTTTAACTAGAACACCGGGTATATGGAATTATATTTATTTTTACAAAATAAAAAATACAAAAAATGTTTGTGTGATTTTAAGTAGCTTCAGTTTGGGAATCTATTTGACCTCCTGAGGATTATTTTTTTTTTTTTTTACAGGTATATCTTGCTATATATACAAACCCGGTTCCAAAAAAGTTGGGACACTGTACAAATTGTGATAACAAATCTGATAACAACTTGGGTTATCCTTGTCCTCTTTAGTCCGTATGACATGCCACATCCAAGTTTTCCAAAAAGAACTTAACATTTTGATTCGTCTGACCACAGAACAGTTTTCCACTTTGCCACAGTCCCTTTTAAATGAGCCTTGGCCCAGAGAAAACGGCTGTGCTTCTGGATCATGTTTAGATATGGCTTTTTTGACCTATACAGTGCCTTGCGAAAGTATTCGGCCCCCTTGAACTTTGCGACCTTTTGCCACATTTCAGGCTTCAAACATAAAGATATAAAACTGTAATTTTTTGTGAAGAATCAACAACAAGTGGGACACAATCATGAAGTGGAATGATTTGATTTGTTTTGACATTAACATCGTCCAAATGGATGTATTTCAGCAGTCACTCCTAGCCCGTTTGCTGGGTTGAATTTTATATATAATATAATAATTTTTCAATTGTAGGCTTTTAAAAAGGCATCTGAAATAACAAATAAGTAATAATAAGTGCAATATAGTGTCAGGGCTTGAGATTAAGCATGTTCATGTGCTTGTTCTTCGGACAAGTAAATCGTTCATTCACTTGCCCGAGTGAAAAATTTGCTTGTCCGGGAAAAAGTTCGATATTTTTTAATTTAGTGTGTGTGTGTGTGTATGTTGTAACTATAATTTATTCTGAAGCAATATTCTTTTTTAACAAATCAAAAACTGAAAAATTGGGCGTGCAAAATAATTCGGCCCCTTTACTTTCAGTGCAGCAAACTCTCTCCAGAAGTTCAGTGAGGATCTCTAAATAATCCAATGTTGACCTAAATGACTAATGATGATAAATAGAATCCACCTGTGTGTAATCAAGTCTCCATATAAATGCACCTGCACTGTGGTAGTCTCAGAGGTCCGTTTAAAGCGCAGGCAGGTCCGAGATACTGTTGTGGAGAAGTTTAAAGCCGGATTTGGATACAAAAAGATTTCCCAAGCTTTAAACATTCCAAGGAGCACTATGCAAGCAATAATATTGAAATGGAAGGAGTATCAGACCACTGCAAATCTACCAAGACCTGGCCGTCCCTCTAAACTTTCAGCTCATACAAGGAGAAGACTGATCAGAGATGCAGCCAAGAGGCCCATGATCACTCTGGATGAACTGCAGAGATCTACAGCTGAGGTGGGAGACTCTGTCCATAGGACCACAATCGGTCGTGTACTGCACGAATCTGGCCTTTATGGAAGAGTGGCAAGAAGAAAGCCATTTCTTAAAGATATCCATAAAAAGTGTCGTTTAAAGTTTGCCACAAGCCACCTGGGAGACACACCAAACATGTGGAAGAAGGTGCTCTGGTCAAATAAAACCAAAATTGTCAACTTTTTGGCAACAATGCAAAATGTTATGTTTGGCATAAAAGCAACACAGCTCATCACCCTGAACACACCATCCCCACTGTCAAACATGGTGGTGGCAGCATCATGGTTTGGGCCTGCTTTTCTTCAGTAGTGACAGGGAAGATGGTTAAAATTGATGGGAAGATGGATGGAGCCAAATACAGGACCATTCTGGAAGAACCTGAGGAGTCTGCACAAGACCTGAGACTGGGACGGAGATTTGTCTTCTAACAAGACAATGATCCAAAACATAAAGCAAAATCTACGATGGAATGGTTCAAAAATAAACATATCCAGGTGTTAGAATGTAGAATAGAATTCTGCAAGCAGGAATGGGCAAAAATTTCAGTCTCTCGATGTGCAAAACTGATGAGACATACCCCAAGCGACTTACAGCTGTAATTCCAGCAAAAGGTGGCTCTACAAAGTATTAACTTAAGGGGGCAGAAGAATTTTGCACGCCCAATTTTTCAGTTTTTGATTTGTTAAAAAAGTTTTGAAATATCCAATAAATTCCGTTCCACTTCATGATTGTGTCCCACTTGTTGTTGATTCTTCACAAAAAATTACAGTTTCATATCATTATGTTTGAAGCCTGAAATGTGGCAAAAGGTCTCAAAGTTCAAGGGGGCCGAATACTTTTGCAAGGCACTGTATAGAGTTTTAGCAAACAATGGTGAATTGCATGGTGGATTGTGTTCACCGACAATGTTTTCTGGAAGTATTCCTGAGTCCATGCAATGATTTTCATTACAGTAGCATTCCTGTATGTGATGCAGTGCCGTCTAAGGGCCCGAAGATCACGGGCATCCAGTATGGTTTTCCCGCCTTGACCCTTAAGCACAGAGATTACTTTAGATTCTCTGAATCTTTGGATGATATTAGGCACTGTAGATGATGATAACTTCATCTTCAATAACTAACAATAATTTTTCTCTGAAAAACTCCTTTTTGAAAAATTTGTCCACTATTTTTTATATACCCATACATATTATTATAAGCAAACTTTGATATGTTGTATTTTAAATAAAATACAAAAATATACCTTTTTGAATAAACAAAATTAGTGTCATTGTGTAGTTTGCTTATAGTAATATGTCCTCATTTAACTATGTAAATATGTGTGTGTTGGATGTGTTGAGTGCTCAGATGTCTTCTGTACACCCCACTGGCTCTGGTTTAATCATTTCATCTGCTCGATTTACCCATTCTTCAGTCACCACAGGGGTCAAAGGTGGAGGTGGCATGAAGCTGATCCATGGACAAAGTCAAGGGGAAAGCAGAAAAAAGTAAACCAATATTGTTCCTTCCTTTTTATAGAAAAATTACCTTGAAATGTGAGCACTGCACAAAAATGTGTACGCCTCGTGAACAACACTCTATTCTATTCTAGCATGCAGAGTCCTCATATAATGCCCAGTATCATGCCATTGAATGTCTTTGCATTGATAACATGCCCCTATCCAAAAAAAAAAAAAATCCATATCCATATGCTCTGCCAATATTATTAAAACATTTACACAACATGTGGCTAAATTATTTCAAGGAACTTTCAACAGATTTTACCGTCTAGCCATGGCTCTCGCCTCTCCATTGTTTGAACAGCCGTTTCCATGGACTGTTTGTTGACAGCCGACAGCAGCTGATATGACAACACCACGGAATCCAAATACAGGCACTAATTCAAATGTGTTTATCCAGTAATTGCCAGCGATGTTGGAGGCGGACCCTGGGCCCCATTCCAAATGCTCCTGGGGCCCGTTGAGCCCTCTGCAGAGCAAGCTGCGATGAGAAGGAGCAGATGGAAGCATGAGTACTGCAGCGCGTGCCCACCCTCGACTACCTCTGCCATATCACGGCCTCTGCTCTCATTACCCATGTGCTTAAAACCCCATCACACACTTCTGTGAGATGATTTTCCATCAGGTTATAATCACATGCACATATTGCGGCTGCTTTATTACTTTTTTGACTTAACATAAACACATTACAGGTGGCTCAACACACAAAGATCACTGTGAAATGTGACATGATTTCAGATGATTGGTGAGTCGATTCAAAGCCTAAGTTCTGTGATTTTCAACTCTCTTTGTATTGTTACAATGTCGGTAGTATGTAAATGAACTTTACACTTTCTCTGTGTTACCAAGACTGAGATTCCTAGTTATTTTGTCAGCAAAAGTCCGCAAAACACATCATCCAGCAGAATTTTGACAGCTCTAGGGTTTTCAAGAAAACCACTGACAGTCAGATTGACAGGGGGCTTTTAACTGAACAATTGTAGGTTTATCAATAAATGTTTTTATTGTATTTTGTTTCCTTTTTAAACAGCATTATGGTAAAAAATACTAGCCTTCTTACCTGTGCGCGATTGTATTTTGCTTTGGGCTAAAACTGTTTTAGTAGTCATCCAGTTTGAAGAGGAGACTACAAACATGGAGGTTTTTTAGATTGTCCGTAGCTGTTGGTGCATTCAAGTCATGTCGTAAAGATCGTATTTACAAGTTGAACACATATAAACGCCACAAAGCTGTAAATACCAGTGGGAAGTTCGGGATTTTCTTTTTATCTGTATGAGTTGTCAGTGAGAAACTTGGTGGAATCAATGGATGCAACTCTGTAGTTGAATATAACTGGTATTTAGCCGTGTCAGGCTTTGTCATTTACAACTAAGTAAGTTAGCAATGTAAAATAACAATTGGCATAATTAATATGTAACATTACCGTTTACATTACCTTCATAGATTAATTCAAATATTAAAACTCACATGATGGGCATTCTTTGTTCTTCATTTTCTATAAGCTAAGTTAACAAACCTTGCTCTATTTACATGAAATCCATTAAAAGAAGGTACACCGCCATCTTGCTCCGACCAAAGAGACTTGAACGCACATGATGTCGTAAACACAACTTCTCATCTCGTAAATATATGAACATCCCAGGAGGACCTGAACGCACCATGCATTTTCACTGCCTACACAGACTGATCTCATGAAATGTATGACACGCCAAATCGTATGCCATTTTGCCGTGCTATCAAGACGCATAATCGTTTATCAATGCCGTTTCATTCTATCCCCTTACACTGCCCCTACCTCTAAACCTACCCATCACACACACACACACACACACACACACACACACACACACACACACACACACACACACACACACACACACACACACACACACACAAAGACATATTTTGATAATAACTCAATAACATAGTAACTCAAACTCTTCCCTAAACCTACCCATTTGTGTATTATAAAAAAACAGGATATAACAGGCATATACAACTGCAGGCACAATTTATTCAGAAAGTACAAAAATTCCAAGTGTTCCGAGGCCAAACGATTGATTTGTGTGAAGAAAATCCCCAAAAATGATCAGTAAAGTCGAGTCCATCCGCAAAAGATTAATAATACATTTCAAATATTGCCGCCGGAAGAAACGTCACATCGTCTTTGACAGCATTGGCTGTTGTGTGTCTCGTGACCAATTGCGTCATTACGTCAGCTTTAACTGTAAAATGCCATTGGCTCTCGTGTGTCTCGTGACCGATCGCGTCATTCTAAACAGTCGTCGTGCGTATCATTTGAATGAGAAATATTAACAAGTGCGTGTGTGTTCTGTTCACAATAAGATCAACTCTGTTCTTCACATAAAGATATCTTATGACAGAAGACTTGGAATGCTTACGAGTTAATACTTTAATATTAATACTTTTTGTTACAGTTTTTTTGGTCAGTTTTACAATAAATACATGTGACTGAACATTTATTTCCCTGTTACATGTTTTATATTGTTGAGAGTGGGTAGCTTTAGGGTAGAAGTGGAGTAAGTTGCTCCAAAATACAAAAATTAGGGTATAAATATTAATTCTGTGAGATCAGGTTGGCGGAATCACATGACGTAGACACACGGAATCACACGGCGTACACATACATGCGGATAGCTCAGAATGCGTACAGATAACACGACACTTGGCTTTAGAAAGTGGCGTGTATGTTTGCGCAAATAATGTCACGTTGGCCTACAACACACAGGATCCTTCTCTGGAATCCGAAAAAATAACTCACTCCCAGTTATTTTGCACCCATGAACAATACAATGGAACCACTGGGATAAAACGCTGTATCGTATTGTTCTGAATATAAGACGATAAAAAAAAAAAAAATATTCTAAGAGTCATCTAAAAAAACACTTTCACCGGGTCTAGACTTTTACGTCAATAATACACCCGTAACAATAGGTGGCGCCAAATATGTGTAAAATTAGTGTGGCAAGAAATGGTGTGTCAATTACAGTCAAGTACAAAAAGACAGTAAAAACGTCTAACAGCCGACTGCCATGTTTGCGTGTCTCGCTAATGGGTCCAAACTTTCAACCAGTGTTGGGTAAGATAATCCAGGCAGAATTTGACTTAGGTCAAACCTCTCCAATAGGAGCAGGCTGGGAATGGTCTTAGATGGCAACATACCCAGTTCAATGTAGGTGTTGACATTTTCTTCCTTATTTGGCAAAAGGGAAGACAATGGTCTTTTTTCCTGTTTTCTCTTGTCAGGTAGCACATATTTATTTATTTCCACATAGGAAGCCAAGATTTATGGAAAGCCCATTTTGTGAATTACCCCTTTAAATGTACAATTTTGTCTGAACTATCTACTTTAATGACAGTGTGGAAATTAAACAAAGTATCACAATGAACCTGTCGTGACTAATGATATGTGCTGAAATGCAATCTGTAATATCACATTTCACAGGACGGCTCCAACTTAAAATGCAGTCGATTTTAAAGCGTCAATTTTAATAATCATTAGTTGATGTAACTGGAGCCGGTGCAAAAAATAGATCAAGTCTATGCTGTCACCAGCCGTGACACTATGAATAAAGCTAGCTCAACTATTTTGCGACTTGTCAAATCAATTATTTTGACACCGATGGAGCCAAGGAAAAAAAAAAGTTAAATATTTATGAACGTGTATAATCACAGAAAGCATATTGGCAGGTGGGTAGATTAAAACAAGGTCTCGTAATTCAGAAATAGCCTCAAGGCAAAAACTTTATTTATTTGTTGTCACTAGGAATGTGATTACTAACTCAGAATGAAATTCTGCACAGAATCGGCATCAGAAGCGTATTGACACATGCCACTGCCGAATCACGAATGAATGATTCGCAAACAAATCACACACCAACAGATTACATGTTATATTGTAATGTAAACAATTTGGAAGCTATTTGACATGTAGCGGAAAGACAACCCGAAGATAAATCTAAAATGTAACTGCTTGCAATAATGTTTCAGTTAATAATTTCAAACTATACAAATGAATCGAAGCGTAATGAAGTAACTACCGACTGCTCCATCAGTTTTAAAATGGCTTCTCCAACCAATTTTGATCAAATTTGCCATTTTCAACACGAGGGAAGTCCACGGAAATATTTCAATAATATATGACTCCCTACGGCAACACAATGCATTAAAATTGCATGGCTGGGTCCACTAGCTTTAGAATATGTCAAAAGCTGTTTGTGACCCATCTATCCAGAACACCGCACTGCATATTGCAGTTTAGATTCCACACAGATAAACTGTGGCACATACCTGCCACATGATTTTCCCCATCAATACAAACCCCCATGCTCATTCCCAACACAAGCAACTTTAAAAGTAAGAGAGAGAGAAAAAGTAAGAGTTGAGGGTTATGAAAATCCTCTTAATCAGTTTACTTTTTGTGAAATCTATCCTCAAACTAAAATTTCAATAACATACATATACTCTACAGTAGGTAATACCACAACAACATAGAGACAACTACATAACAAAGGGAGATTTCAACTGAAAGTTTAAAAGGATAGTTCAACCAAAAATGTAAATGTTATGTTTATCTGCTTACCCCCAGGGCATCCAAGATGTAGATGTCTTTGTTTCTTCAGGAGAACACAAATGAAGATTCCACCACTATGCCCAACAGCCGAGAGTGCGCCATCCCTTCCGCTGGGTGAGGTCAAATGTGCATGATATGGCGTATCTCAATGTGAAGTGACTTCACCTCAACCAGCAAAAGTGATGGCGCTCTCTCGGCTGTTGTACATAGTGTTGTATTCGAGGCTCTTCGGTTTTTCACACAAACCGATCGTTTCGTGTCTTAAAGGGTGATGAATTGAGAAATCAATCAATCAAGTTGATTTCTCAAATCATCATTAGTTTTAGAGCTGAAAACTTCCTTGTTAATCAAAGAAAAGCTTTTATAGGCACCAGGCCCAGAAAACGATTGTGTTCGCATATTTACGTCATCGACTAACGAAACACGCCTCTACAGGATAATAAGCACGTGTTATTCAGTAGCCCCGCCCACCGACTCATCAGATTGCGCTAGCCAGGAGCAATAAACATGCCGAAGAATATAGCAAGATATTGTGGAAGAACACAATCGCTGCATAAGCTTACTTCAGATCCTAATATTAGGAATGAGTGGTTGAACTTTATTTTTAATGAAGTTCCAGCTGACGTGGGGAAGACATATTCAATTCAGTTCACTGTGGGATCGTTTGTAAACAAATCTCACAATGCTATTCTTTTATATTGGATCCGGCAGGAATGGTGCAACACACTTTTGTGAGTAAAACGTGTTTTTATATGTAATAGTATTGCATTGTTATAGATTGTTTTGCTTATGTGTACATGTCTAACAGAACACCTTTAGCACGCTGGACTCAGACATGTATGGGCCAGGGCTCACAAAGCCCAAAGTCCCGTTGCTGTTTTTTTCCAGATGGGCTACCAAAATGGAAGCATGTAATATTCCTTTCTTGTTCTGCTATTCTCTCTCTCTTGACTTGACATAAGAAGGGCGCGCTTGCGCACATGTATGTGTGTGCGCGCAGTTCGAGCTTATATCGAATGATTGTGCGAGCTATGTAATACAAAAATAATAGTCCAATCAATCGCGGTTGGATGAGAAATAAATCATTGTGTTTGTTTGATAAAGACGTACTTGAATCATTCCGGTTGACACTTTCAAAACATCCCCTCCCTCATGTGAAATGAACTGACAAAGATAATGACAGGAGCTGAAGCTCATTAAATATGCACATCTTATTCATTCCTAGCTGTGGGCGTTTACTTTCAAGTCTCCAGTGCTTCACGCTCATCAAAACCCAGCGTTCAGGAGAGAGCCTCAGAACCAGTGTAGAAAATAGCCTATTACTTATTAGATACAATGTTTCTGAATGTAAAAACCACACAAATGTCATTAGTTGACCTCAGACAACTTTTTTACTCACCCTCATGCCACCCTAGGTGTATATAGGCGCATTTGCACTGCATGAACTTCCCCCAGGAACTAGGGACTATGACTATATTTCCCTTTCAGGGGGTGGGACTTGGGCTCTGAACATGCTGATTAGTTGACTTCATGCAGCATTTTGATTGGTTGACTCCACACAGCATTTTATTTCAACCACCATTTTCAAAAGTCTTTTGTGGTGCGTGCAGCTGTTTGTTATTCAAATCAGCAATGACGTTTAAAAAATTGTGCAGATGGACTGACGACGAGGTTCAGGCTTTATAAAGCTTATGGATGTTAGATGGATGTTGGAATCCAGCGGGAACTGGAAAGTTCCCCGCAGTCCTACGTGCAGACCGCGATGGAAACACAGACAGAAACAGGTCAGAGGGAAAAAGTTCCTGGGACAAATTGTAGGTAATTTCGGTATAAACAGGGCTTTAGACATTCTTCTTTCAGACGTATAAAATCTGAGTTATATGTCCTCACTCTTCCAAGATTTCTAATGGCAGTGAATAGAGGTCCGGATTTTGAAGCCCAAAAAAGTGCATTTGTCCATAATTAAAGTATTCCACATGGGTCCGAGGGTTAATAAAGGCCTTCAGAAGTGAAGCAATGCATTTGTGTAAGAAAAACATCCATATATAAAACATTATAAACTAAAATAACTAGCTTCTGACAAACAACTGTGTTCGAATTACGTAGAAAGAGTAACCCCTGATCTGAAGCATTATGTTTCGACGAATGCGGAAGCACAGAGGAGCAAAATTGCGTAGGACATCTGCCAGAAGTTATATTTGGTTTATAAAGTTTTAAGTATGGATATTTTTCTTACAAAAACCCATCACTTCTGAGGGCCTTTATTGAGTCGTATGGATTACTTTTTTGATGGATGGATGCACTTTTTTGGACTATTCACTATTCATTATAAAGCTTGGATGAGAAATTATACTTTTTAATATAACTACGATTGTATTCATCTAAAAGAAAAAAAGTCATATACACGTAGGATGGCTTGAGGGTAAGGAAATCATGGGATAATTTTAATTTTGAGGTTAACTATCCTTTAAATGTAATAAATGTATACAATTTATAATTTACAAAATTAGTTGGCAAAAGCAATATATTACAAGTCATATTTAACTTCTTGGCTGTTTTGTGTTTATAATTATTTTACTGCAAACATTTTGCAGGAAAGCCATTGTGACAACTTATCTCATATAGTGTGATAACATCATGGCATTAGTACATTTGTTGGAATAATTTATAATGTGCCATCAAAGGTAAACAAGCATTAATCCAGGAGATTAAATAACAATCAACTATGTCTCTAATTCTCTTCATATCAGAAGAGAATATCAGAAGTTCATATCAGAAGTCTGTTATTTGCAGATCAATGATGTTTTATTCCAGCTATAATCTTTTTTTTTTTTTTTTTGCTAAGCTTATTTGTGTGTAATCACCGTGTGTAAATGGCCGTGGCCGTGCTCGTGTTTCTGCTGAGAGCTGTTCTTTAGTTTCTATGCCAGCAGCTTGATTGATTGATTGGGTCTGAGAGGATTGGTACCTCAATGACAGGTGGCCCAAATGAGAGTGGTGTCGGGGCAGCATATTCTGGCAGGTCACATAATGGTAATCTTTGGAATTAACTAAAATCTGCAATAGGACAGGTTAATTTGGCCAAGTCAAGTGAGAGATTTTATATTCCCCCTTTTTTAAGCAAAATACCAGTCACCAAGTACAAGATGATTTAAATAATACGACTATATTCCACAACTGTACTGATAAAACATAAAATATAGTGGAGTTTATTTTTAGAAGAGGACAACTAAGAAATCTGGATAAGAAAAATAAAATTAATTAAAGAAAAAAAAATGGTCATATGCTGGTCTTATTATTTTAAAAATTAAATATTGTGTTTTAAGAATGTTAGTAATATATATATATATATATATATATATATATATATATATATATATATATATATATATATATATATATATATATATATATATATATATAAATGTGTAATATTTGTAACAAGATAAAATTGTTGATTTCTGAAATTACTGAAATTTGGAAAAAGCCATGGTAAATCAGATGTTTGGATACTGATGTTCCATTTACAAAAATAGTATAAGGGAATGTATAGCATGCAAAGATTTTAAGTGCAATGCACAAAAAAAAGATGATTAGATGAATCAATTAAAAATATATATCACTTTATTCTTTAAAGTGGAAAAGGGTTCTTTAGATTATTTAAAAGTAGCTCTTAAAGGGAAAGTAAACCCCAAAAATGTTTAATTCTGTCATCTTTACTTACCCTCAAGTTGTTCCACACCTGTGTGAATTTCTGCTGAAAAAGAAGATATTTTGAAGAATATGGGTAACCAAACAGTTGATTAGACCTCATAGTAGGGATGGGAATTTGATCAAATTTTATTAATTGGCGGGAGAATTAATGATCGACTATCTCTTTATTTTTATAATAAAATTAATGATTTAAATTTTATAATTCAAAAATACAGTGTTTTTCCTTGATGAGACCTTGATTACAAGATCAACTTGTAGCAGACAGTTAAACTATGTTCAGTTAGTCAAACCGAACATATGTGCGCGACGCGTGCATATGCGTTTCTGCTGCGTGGCGTTTTTTTGTTTATGTGCATGTCTTTTTTTTTGTGCATGTCTTTGCACACCAGAAACGTGTATGGCACGGCGCCCCTGCTGCTAGGTGGTACAGGGAAGGCCTATACTTCATGTTAAACATAAATATATAGCCTACTAAAAATTTAAATTACAATTAGGCCTATATCTGCATTTATGTCAACCTAGAGACTTTCAAACATACAAAATGTAATTTAGTAATATGCATTCGTGTCAAAATGACATATAAACATCTTAACCTATCCTATTTAGCCTGGAAACGCTTCCAACACGCTTGCGTGTCGCGTGAAAAATAGGCGTAGGTTATATTTCTAGCATGCACGCAGTCTCTGCACGGCTCGACCAGCGCGTCTGGCAGTGTGCAAACTCTAACCTGTTAACATGGGAGCTGGAATAAAAATGGACACGACACGGAAACACCAGCTCTGAGGGGATTGACGTTGCCGGGATGCACAGGTAAGTTACCTCTGCCACTAACTTTTCCAGCAGGATGCACCACCACCAACATTCACCAGGGACAGATACAGTTTGTTTAAGTGGTAGATCATTTGAGTTGTGGCCGTGTTGTACTTATACACGCCATCGCAATGTTTGCAGTGAACTATGTCGGTTTTTAAATCAAAATGGTCCCACGCCACAGTTCGCCATGACGAAAGATCACCAATAACCGAGTATGGTGTCAAATATTGCACCCTGGTGGCAAAATGTTTAATTGCTGCCACACAGTGAAATTCATTTAATTGCTTCAAGACTCATACTACAACCTCCATTAAAAAAATCATTAGATTAATTGACAACAAATTAACGTGATCGACAAAATTCTTATCGATTAATTATCGATCATCGATTAATCATGCCCATCCCTACCTCATAGACTTCCATAGTATGAATAAGAAAAGAAATACTATGGAAGTCATTAGGGTTCATCAACTGTTTGGTTACCAACATTCTTCAAAATAGCTTTTTGTGTGTTCAGCAGAAGAAATTCATACAGGTTTGGGACAACTTTAGGGTGAGTAAATGACGACATTTTTCTTTTTTGGGTGAGCTATCCCTTTAAGAGCTGATAAAAAAATAATACCAAATAAAAAAATAATAGTTGGCACTTCTGCATAAAGCCCTTTTTGAAACCTTTATTTTTAGGTGCAGTGCACCTCAACGTGCTTGTCCTTCAATAGAGTCTACATATTAAATATTCTGTTTTGCAGTGGAAATGAATCAGTCTGTGATCTCTCAGTGAAGCACACACATTACTGAGAGCTGATTATGAGTATGCTGCAGAAAATACATGAAGCAGACTCTCTCTCTCATTCTCTTCAGGAAGTTAATTCACTCTCCCAGTGTAATGGGTCTCTGTATGGGGTCCATATGCTTACAGCGGGGCAAGCTAGAAGAGGGGGAGGGGTGACACACATTTTAATGAAAACTCACAGTGACTCCTGCACACCTGAGACTAAGCCAAATGTGGTTCACTTCTCTTGCAGAAAGTCAGCTTATAAGGCAGAAATTACAATTAATTTCCCTCTAACGATTGTTTTTACTTTTAGGATGTATTTGGATTTTACATTTATATTTTGCCTGTGTCATCGG
Organism: Pseudorasbora parva; assembly: GCF_024679245.1. NCBI lineage: Eukaryota > Metazoa > Chordata > Actinopteri > Cypriniformes > Gobionidae > Pseudorasbora > Pseudorasbora parva. Next base: position 12,783,629 of record NC_090180.1, read on the forward strand.
TTCACTGACTGACAATTTATTATTGTGTATGATCATAACATGTTGTGTGCTTCTCCATTATACAGTGGGGAAATTATTCAGAATCTCTGAATAGCTGAGCGATTGGGCTAGAAATATGACAGATATGATAATTTAGCCTGTAATGAAATACTTTTGAAAATCGTAAAAAAAAAAATGAAGAGGAAAAAAAAAAAAGAACACATTTCCAATGCGACGGGTTGACAGATTGACGGAATTTCACAATAATTTATGACTGAGTTGTTGTCAGGGAAACTGCCTCTCCGCAACTTCCCCAAAAGACAAAAATACTTTGAACAAGTATTCTACCTGTCTATCATCTTTTCTTCGACCCAGTGTGAAGATTTATTTATTTATGGGCTGTTTATCCATTAGTACATTCATTATTTCATTTATTTATATACTCTTATTTACTGGGAATTTTGGCCTACTTAAAAAGAGTTACAATAGTTTGAACACATTTCAAGATCTGCATCATCACCTTAAAAGAATTTAAAGATGTGGAATATCATTTATACAATCATAAATATTAACAAATTAGTTTAGATATATTCCATCAGATATTAACTGCAATTAGTGTGACAGGTCACTTTACCATTGGAAATAGTAATAAGAGGACACTTGCGTACCCAGAAGGCCCTGGGCTGTTCGTCAGGCATCCCTGCTTTATGCCCGTTCCCATTAGTCATACAGCACAAAGTGAACTTGTTGCATTCAGCAACAAACACTCGGAAAAAAAAACATATCAGACAGCCACACAGTCTGGACTGTGGACGCCACAACATTTCAAATATTTATTAGAGGCTCATCCTGAGATAAAACGTTACCCAACTGGACTGAAGCACTGCGATTTGACTGGTTACGCCTGAGCGCCCAAGGTCAAGTTTTTGAAAACAGCATGTTATCAGAGCTGGGAAGGGTAAGCAGAGCAAATCTTCTCCGCAAGGTAAAGCCACTAGGGGCCTATTACAGGCTTCAGATTTGAGTGGCTTGTCATGCATTCAGTCTGTTTATTCTCCTCAGCTATCTTTTAAATAATGCACATCAGCATCAGGTGAGTCCTGGATATTTGTGGGTCACAAGGCAGTTACACTGTGATAATGATTATTGATCTTCTGAAACTACAAGAATCGTGGAATAATTTCTTAAAGTCTAACATCTCATTAAATAGCTTCTTGCTCTAATTGTATGGAACAATGGGGCTAAAATTCCCTCAGGGAAATACAGGCCCTTTCGTTCCCACCCCTACTAAATAGCAACAAACACCAACACAAAACTTGTTTGTTGCTATGCATTGTCAAATTAATTTGTGACATATGTTTGGACTAAAGCCAGAATAATAAAGTTTTTTTGTAAAATACTTTAAAGGAAGTGTATGTAAGATTGTGGCCAAAACTGGTACTGCAATCATTTTCAAATGACTGTAGAGCGGTGTCTCCTTCTCCCCCTCCCCCCTGACTCGAGGTTGCCAGGTAGGCTGCAGGATCCAGCAGGAACGTTTGTAGCTGCACCTGTGGTAACTAGAGCAGATCTGGCAACCCGGATGCCGAAACACTACTGACTTTGTGATTGGTCGATAGGTGGAGGGTGGAGCTTCAGGCCAAAACACAACATGTCAACATCAACATCAGTTGAGGGCTGCAACAACAACTTTTAAATGACAATATCCTGGCCGGACTACTGTTGTCAGTTATAATATATATTTCTTAATGTCTAGTGACATAGGAGGGCCATTTTATGATTAATTGAAATACATTTCTTACATAAACCCGTTTCCACCGAAATTCCCCAGAACAATTTGCACCAGAAACTTTTTTTAAAGGGACTCCCCCCAACAAAGATTTAAGATGTGCTGCTTTTGCTGGTTATGTATTGGTTTACTAAAAAGGTAAAAGAAAAAACGGCGGGGAAAAAAACTAGCGTAGTCTGAAAGCTTGTAAAGCTAGATTGAAAATGACAATGTTTTAAAAATGCTTTGAAAAAGTACTACCTAGCAAGGCAGGGCCGTTTAGAGGGGGAAATATTTACCCGGAACTTCATTTAGACCCTGGTTCCTGCGTTCGAAACACACCGAGTACCACCCCAAAGTTCCTAGTTTCTAGGTAAAGTTCCTGTGGTGGAAACGCGGCTATACAGTTCCTTTAAGAGGGTATGAAATGAATCTGGATGGATGGAAGTGTAACAACATAGGCCAGTAAGAGCTGTGTGTGTAAACTTCACTCCCCTGTCCTCAAGAGGCGTGCCACTTTAGCGTCCTTGTTAGCGTGCCTGCCTCCCATGCCAGAAACCCTGGTTAGAATCCCCCTCAGAGTGGGTTGAGTAGGACCGGTTGCATTTTGGTGCCGTGACCCAGGTGGGAGTGAGGTTTAGGGGGGAGCATTTAAAAGATGTAGGCCAATAAGAGATGTGTGTGTAAACCTCACTCCCCTGGCCACAAGAGGTGCGCTAGGGACTGATGCTACAAGCTGCGGCCTTTATAGCGTCCTTCTTACCATACCTGCCTCCCATGCCGGAGATCCTGGTCCGAATTTCGCACGATGTGCAACGGGCTACATTTGATGCAGTGACCCAGATTAGAGTGAGATTTAGACAGGCGATTGTAACGGAGGCAAGCTAGTACAAGATGTGCATGTAGACCTCACACCCCTGGCTTCAAGAGGCGTGCTAGCTGAAGTTTCTAACCCTGAAGGCCTTGATTAGCTGGTTTAGGCAGTAGCGCGCACAGACCTCTGTCCGGGGGGAAGATATCTTGGGGCTCAATAGAAATCGCGTTCAGGGTGAGGGTGGAAATCCCCACTGGTGATCCATACAACTGGGTTCGGGTGTATTTAATTGGGGTTGGTGGCGCTAGACTCTGGCCATTTCTCAATACAAAGTACGTAAAATTCTTACTTGTGTCTTTGGTAGTTCAGACTTGCCAGGTTCGACTCAGGAGACAGAACTCCAGAGGACGGGAGGACACAAGTCCGGTGATTCTGCAAATGTCACAGCAGTATTCTTGATTGTATCACTCAGCTTGTTCACACTCCGTTTATCTCTGTGTGTATATTTTAGGTTACACTAAAACAAAATATGTCATAAAACACCACTCAACCTCTTCCTTTTTATTAAAAATAAGCATATTAATGGCCAAACAAATGTGGTTCAGACTCTGTTATTGAGCGCTGAGCCTGGACCTCACAACTGCGAAAACGTCATAGCCTATTGTTTAAATTTGCACTCTCTTTATAAATAAACCACAGATTTGAGCTTTAAATAAGTACATTCTCACCTGAAAAAATCTTAAAACTAGATTTTGTGACACATTAACAGTAGTATTTTTAAATGATGTGAGTTTTCTCATCCTCTATTGAAGCTTGCTAGTCAGTGCGAGATGCATTCTGGGATACCTGACTGTCTCAAGTCTGCTCAAGTCTCCTCTCGATGCATCCTTGATAAAAGGTGCGGAACAAGAACACATCTGGGGATTTGAACTTGGCTAGATGTGAACTTTGAATTGAAACTTGGGCAGTGACTGATGATGTTTCACAAGTCCATGAGAACAAAAGTACAGACAAGAACGCATATTGACCTCTGTAGGAGTTATTTTCTGTACAGTGGCTCTCCATGAACTGAGTTTGACATCCCTGATTTAGTAACGTTGAGTCAATGTTATATAGTGCTGTTTATGCTTTCTCAGGTTATAGTATATTTTGTATCATACTATATTTTATTTATTGACTATGCAAATACTAGCCATTAAATTTAAGCTAAATGGTTATTTTTTATAGGAATAAAGCCTGGAACAAGATATAAACTTGCAGTTTTTTCATACTAAATAATACAATAGACAAGAAACCAAGGCAAAATTTCAAATTCTTATACTAGTACTTGATTCTTATTGGTCAATCAGGTATGTGTTTTTAAAATGAATTACACGGAGCCTAATAATGTTCAGAAATAGTGTCAGTGCTTCTTAAACGGTTAGTTTACCCCAATTGAAATGTATATAATTAATAACTCACCCAAATGTCGTTCCACACTCGTAAGACCTCCGTTCATCTTCAGAACACAGTTTAAGATATTTTAAATTTAGTCCGAGAGCAGATGCAAGTGTATGTACACTATACTGTCCATGTCCAGAAAGGGAATAAAAACATCATCAAAGTAGTTCATATGTGACATCCGTTAGTTAATTAGAATCTCTTGAAGCATGGAAAATACATTTTGGTCCAAAAATCACAAAAACTACGACTTTATTCAGCATTGTCTTCTCTTTCGGTTTTGTTTTCGATCCTTCAAATGGTTGTGAATCAGCGTATTGATTCATGATTTGGATCGCCAATGTCACGTGATTTCAGCAGTTTGGCAGTTTAAAACGCAATCCGAATCATGAATCAATACGCTGATTCACAACTGTTTTAATCTTTATTTGAGGATCGAAAACAAAACCGGAAGAGAAGACAATGCTTAATAAAGTCGTAGTTTTTGTGATTTTTGGACCAAAATGTATTTTCCATGCTTCAAGAGAATCTAATGAACTAACTGATGTCACATATGGACTACTTTGATGATGTTTTTATTCCCTTTCTGGACATGGACAGTATAGTGTGCATACACTTGCATATGCTCTCGGTCTAAATATAAAATATCTTAAACTTCCAAAGATGAACGGAGGTCTTTTAATGACATCAATTAAATTTTGGGGTGAACTAACCCTTTAAGCACCAAAACATTGCTGATCTAGAGGTAAGAACCGCTTGCGTCAGGCGCTGGGGGTAGGTTTACAGTGACCAACAAGACTAATAAACTTGCGACCGCCTTTTTTGAAACAGCAGCTAATCGAGCTAACAGCTGCTTGTCTATCTCAGTTTATCAAATTATGGCAAGCTGAACGAATGCTTTGGATTCACTGTGTTTTGATGCTGATGTAGGATCACAAAGCCTGCACCGATGAAAGGCTTGTTCAAGATGCATCGGCACTGTGCAGACCGATCGTAAACGACTCCTTATGCTTTTGAATCGCTCTTGCTGTTCTTTGATATCATACGCTGATCTGTCTGCGCAGCGCCAATTCATCTCAAACAAGCCTGGTGTGTTTGTGTTTCCCAATGCCTCGCTAGCGTTGCTGAGAAAGATAGATGAGACGTAGGCTATACAGTGACGTAAGATCTGGCTCTGTGGTGGCTCTCTAGCATGTGGAAAGGCAAATCGTCAGTTGAACCAACTCCAAACCGGCACTAGAACTGACTCTGAACTAGCACCCGTTTATGCTGATGGAAAAGGGGGTATCACAATGCATTAGAAAAGATCCATTGCTACTTCGGTTTCATTTCAGCTACAAATTTGCTGATTCTGCATCAGAACTCTAAAAGTCATCCGCACAGAAAGATGGCAAAAGCACACAAAGAGAATATGTGATCATGTTTCTCATTACCTATGCTGAGCTTCAGAATCAATGGCTTAGTGAGCAGCAGACGAACGGAGGTTAAATCTGCAGGCCATCTCAGGGATCTGGTTGATTTTAATGCCACCTGGGTGAGGAGATGAAGCAGCATCAGCGCTGCAGAGGCCAAGCTCTGATCTCATCCCACAAAGATGACACAGCTATGCTCCCCGATGAGATGAAGATACACTTTGGCCCTGGGATGAGGAATCATGGGATCACATGGAAATACATCACAGAAAAAAAGGCAGGAAATTTCTTATATCCAGACCAATCTTTCTATTTTAAGGTACAAAGTAAATATGACTCATTTTTTCACACCCAAGTGTGCAAAAGCCTTTTCCTGTTATTGCAATTTTATCCTTCTAGACCAATGCGTCCTGATGGGATTTTTTTTATACACAGAACACAATGGTTTATTAATTGTAAACTATTACCATTTTACAGAGCTCAATGACATTTCAGATTTAATTTAGTAGAATAATCAACCCTGCTACAATGGAGCTCATATGTCACTAAACAAACAGCTTTAGCGACATCCCCAAGATTAGTGAAAGCATTGCAGTTGCAAATCACATCAGTTAGAAGTGGGTGTGATTATTTTTTGTTTTATTTTCTAGATTGTTTGCTGAATGAATATGTAATGTTCTGGGGCCTATTGCACAAAACTAGGATAAGGGATTAAGCCGGGATATCTTGGTGATCTCTTCATCTGTATGCAAAATTTAGTACACCGCTGTCATGTAAACGTACCCTGAAGGCACACTCACACCAAGAACGATAACGATAACGAAAGATAACTGTATATTAGCAGATAAATTGAGCCAGGATCACCAAGACATCCCTTATCCTAGTTTTGTGCAATAGGCCCCTGGATGAAGATGAAGCAAGGAGGGACTAAAAGGCACTGCACTTACAAAAAAACTAAACAAAAGAGAGTAATCCAACAACAAGACAAGAAAAGCCACACAACAGTACACTAGGCACAACCAACAGCAGAAAAGGAGAAAATGAAATATGCAACTAACAAAGTGTCAAAACTTAGCCTGACGTGGTCATACTCAATTCTAGTCAGAATATGAGTCTGAAACTGCTCCATTGGGCTGTGATTATGGGACGTGTTTCAACTGAACCAAGAAAGACATCAACTGGATAGAACTACAACCAATCAGAGCAACGAAGCAACGCATTGTCAAATGTCAACATAGTTCAACTGCACTGTGTTGCCAAGTCCGCGTTTTTTTCACAGGTTGTTTTCTATGTCCGAGGGATGAAGCGACTATTATGTGATATATAGACCCGTGAGTGCGAATTTTAGTAGGCAACCTTGCCAAAATTACACACATTTTACCCCCCAAACGCCATTTTTCCCCCGGAGAACCCCCCAAGAAGCTATTGTTTAGGGCTAGTAGTTGGCGGGAGGAACTTTAGAGGAGACAAAAGTGAAAATTCCAGAGACTCTAACTAAGGAGAAATATCTGAGCACAGTGTGTGATGTTGTTGAGATCCTAAAACTTTAAAGGAACTGTATGTAAGAAATGCCTTTCAATTAATCATAAAATGGCCCTGATATGTCACTTGACATTAAGAAATCATGTTAATTTCAAATACTTATATTACTGACAACATAGTCCGGCCAGGATATTGTCATTTAAAAGTTGTTGTTGCAGCCCTCAACTGATGTTGATGTCGACATGTTGTGTTTTGGCCTGAAGCTCCACCCTCCACCGATCTACCAATCACAAAGTCAGTAGTATTTCGGCATCCGGGTTGCCAGATCTGCTCTAGTTACCACAGGTGCAGCTACAAACGTTCCTGCTGGATCCTGCAGCCTATCTGGCAACCTCAGGGGGGAGGGGGAGAGGGAGACACCGCTCTACAGTCATTTGAAAGTGATTGCAGTACCAGTTTTGGCCACAATCTTACATACACTTCCTTTAAAGGAGACCATTGTGAGAGTGTTAGAGTTTATGTCTCAGCAGACAATTGTGAGAAACAGGAGACTCAAGCGAAAGTTTCCATTTAATCTTGAACTAACCACATTTTTGAGAAATATTTGAGATGTTTAAGTTATCTCACGTTGGATTTTTCTTTCCTATGGGAATGGCTGCATCTGAAATCGCATATTCTCTTGAGTAGGCACTGATTTTGAATAATTAATTTCTTCACAAGCACTAAAAAAGTATGGTCTATATAATATGATTGTGTGTAGTATTGTGTGTAGTATGTAATCTAGACGTACTAGAGCCACCATGTTGTCAGTATCTTGTGATCTATAACTTTTTTCCTCTTTATTTTTATATACTTAACAGATTTCTGAGGGACTGTAACTGTTTAATGATCTACAGCAATATAGAGCAAGCTTTGGTGAAAAGTAGTTAATTATCTGTAAGTGTAAAAGATTGGTGGAGTGGGGATTATGGTCTGGGGTTGTTTCTCAGGGATTGGGCTTGTCTCCTTAGTTCCAGTGAAATTAACTCTTAATGTTTCATCATACCAAGACATTTTGGACAATTTCATGCTCAAAACTTTGTGGGAACAGTTGGGGATGGTCTCTTCCTCTTCCAAAATGACTGCGCTGGATGAGTGAGGTTGATGTGGAAGAACTTGACTGGCCTGCACAGAGTTCTGACCTCAACCCGACAGAACATTGGACTGTGAGCCAGGCCTTCTGGTCCAACATCAGTGCCTGACCACAAATGCGCTTCAAGAAGAATGGTCAAAAATTCAGATAAACACACTCCTAAACCTTGTGTAAAGCCTTCCCAGAAGAGTTGAAGCTGTTATAGCTGCAAAGGTTGGGACCATGCCATAGTAAACCCTATGGATTAAGAATGGCAGGCATTCCGTATCTTTTTGCAAAATAATATCTTATTGTCACTGTTGTGTTCTATAGGTCATGGACATTTGTTTCTTTGTCTTTGGTTTCCTGCCACTGATCAGTCACTATAGACACCTACGCTAATCAGCACATCTGTTTGTCTTTTAGTTAATCATTACTGTATATTTAAGTTCCTCACTTTATTCTGTTTGGTTGTTATTTGTGTTTAGCACACTTGCATGGCTTGTTATTCTGAGTTTGTCATTTAAATGCCCCGGCCTACTTGAACATTATTTCTGACCATGTCCATCCCTTTATGACCACAATGTACCCATCCTCTGATGGCTACTTCCAGCAGGATAATGCACCATGTCACAAAGCTCAAATCATTTCAAATTGTTTTTTTGAACATGACAATGAGTTCACTGTACTAAAATGGCCCCCACAGTCACCAGATCTCAACCCAATAGAGCATCTTTGTGAGGTGGTGGAACAGGAGCTTTGTGCCCTTGATGTGCATCCCACAAATCAATATCAACTGCAAGATGCTATCCTATCAATATGAGCCAACATTTCTAAAGAATGCTTTCAGCACCTTGTTGAATCAGTGCCACGTAGAATTACGGCAGTCCTGAAGGTGAAAGAGGGTCAAACACAGTATTAGTATGGTGTTCCTATTAATCCTTAGGTGAGTGTATATTATATATATAATCTCTAAAACACCATAAAATAATTCACTGCCATTCAAAAGTTTATCAAGACAGGATTTATTTGATCAACAGTTCAAATTGTGTAAAAAATTACATGGCCACATTCTTGTTTGTCTGGTGCATAAGGTCTCATGTAAACGTATCAGTTTTTAGAAAGATTTCATTCGCAGATTATTTCTGCTGCCCTATCCCTTTAAGTATCCCTCAGGAATTGATAGTAGTTATGTTGTAATTTCTACATTTCTAGGATGTTAAAAGTGCAAAGAGAACTAAATAAAACATTTTTGCAGTAAACTTAGTGTGTTCACACGACATACAGAGCGTTTCACGCTCATCTCAAGTCTCCAGGTGTTTACGGGTAAAACCGTACTCACTTTGCCATGACATATTCATATGGAGGGAGCTATTAATCACACAGTCAGTTCTTGTATACGGTGATGTTTTTCTTCTCAAAGTGTAACCGATGCTTTGCATACTTAACCATTCGATCAATATGGTACCTATAGGAACAGCACCTTGCTGCAGCAACAATTAATTCATGGCTGTCTAGTTCAACATTGCATTGTGGTGAATGTGACTTCCTTTTAGTGCTAAAAGGCAGCAGAAGAAGCACCACTATAAATGGTTCTGTCGGACAAGGAGCTGATAACTCACTTTTTATACAGGTACAAAGAGTTCCTATAAGCAGAATAAATAGAAAACCAGTGCAAATAACAATTTCATTGGTTAATGCCGCATTAGTAGACAACTATGAAAAATTACCTTACTTAAAAATCAAAATGCATTAAAGGGTTAATTCACCCAAAAATGAAATTTTACTCACCCTCAAGTCATCCTAGGTGTATATGACATTATTCTTTCAGACGATTTATTCTCATTATTCTTAAAGCTTCTTCCAAGCTTTATAATGACAGTGAATGGCTGATCTGTTTTGAAGTCCATAAAAGTGCATCTATCCATCATAAAACTGCTCCACGTGGCCGAGGGGATTAATAAAGGCCTTCTGAAGCGAAGCAATGCATTTGTGTAAAATATCCATATTTACACAACTAGCCGTAGTTAAGAGTAACCCCTGACCTGAAGCATGACATATTGACGAACGTTTTGGAAGTGCAGAGGGGAGAGCAAATTAAAGGGATACTTCACCGCTTTTTCATATTAATCTATGTTATTCCCTTAACTAAAACGAGTTGATACATCCCTCTCTCGTCTGAGTGCGTGCACTTAATCGCTCTGACGCGCGGTGACGATCTGATAGCATTTAGCTTAGCCCAGTAAGCCCAGTTCATTCACTATGGTACCAAACAGAGATCAAGTTAGAAGTGACCAAACACCTCCATGTTTTCCCTATTTAAATACAGTTACACAAATAGTTGAACAACCTAGTGTGGTGACATAAAATAAAACGTGGCGCTTTTCTAAGCGGATTAAAAAGGAGAACTATGCATGGCAGAACAGCACTTCTGAGAGTACTTTGACTTTATCAAAGTAAAAAGTCACGCCTGAAAAATCCTCCCTCACATCTCCCCCTCCCCCCTATTGACAGAAATGAGAGAGGGAGGGAGCCATTTCCACATGTTTTGTACCCACGCACGGGGGATGGGAGATCACACTAAGAGCTCAGCGACAGCTGCTACAGGCACTCATGTAAACGGAGCTATGGTGAGCAATGTAAGTCTTTTAACTTCTCAAATTAATTTCTATGAAAGTTAAAGGGGTACTTCAGCGCTGGGAAGATGAATCTGTATTTAATCTGGGTCATCAATGTAGTAGAAATGTGAAATTATTTTTGAATTTGGTGTCTTCTAGACTGAGAAAAGATAGAAAATGTATTTTTGTCCCATGGGGATGAAAGACTACAATTCCCAGAATGCTTCACTGCCCTGTGAGGCCATTCCCAAAGCCACCGCTACTTGATTACTGTGACTGAGTTAGAGAACAGAGAAGACCCTGAAATTAAAAACTAAACGTGTGTGTTTAATATAATAAGTGAGTGACCGCGTGAGTGTCACAGCACTGAGCACTGACTGCAGGAGTGATGAGAGCTGAGGTAATCGCGACTACACTCGCGGCATACATTCACAACACGAGTTCAGTCTGGCGCGTTTCAGTTCATGCCTTTACAAGCTTAACTTTCATTGAAATTAATTTGAGAAGTTAAAAGACTTCCATTGCTCACCATAGCTCCGTTTAAATGAGTGCCTGCAGCTGAGCTGAGCTGTGAGTGTGATCTCCATCCCCTATGCGTGGGTTCAAAACATGCGGAAATGGCTCCCTCTGCTGGCTGTAGTCTTTAGCCTTTGGGCAAACATTCCTCTGATGATGCAAAAATCGTCAATTTGCATCATAGGAGGAATTTTTCCAGAAATAAAATGCATAAATCTCTTGTCTCAGGGGGATATGAGGGGGGAAATCACAATCATTTGAATATACTCCAGGGTTTCTACTGATACAAAGCCATATGCTAATCGCTGAAGTAACCCTTTAAGCTTGCAAAGGCATGAACTGAAACGTGCCAGACTGAACTCACGTTGTGAATGTTGGCCGCGAGTGTAGTCACGATTACCTCAGCTCTTATCACGAGAGCTCATCAGCTCATTTATCTGATCCTGCAGTTAGTGCTCAGTGCTGTGATACTCGCGCGGTGACTCACTTATTATATTGAACAGACACGTTCAGTTTTTAATTGTAGTGTCTTCTCCAATTCAGTCACAGTAATCAAGTTGGTGGCTTTGGGCATGGCCTCACAGGGCAGCGAAGCATTCTGGGAATTGTAGTCTTTCATTCCCATGAGAGTCTAGAAAGCACCAAATTCAAAAATAATTTCACATTTCTACTACATTGAGGACCCAGTTTAAATACAGATTCATCTTCCCAGCGCTGAAGTACCCCTTTAAGGATAAAGTAGTATCACCATAAGGAGACATTTTATTATTATTTTCCTTATTGTATAAATACATTTTCAGATGATCATTTCAAGTTTACTTTTAAATAGTGACAAAAATTTCTCTATATAAAAAAAGAAAAAAAACATATGCAAGAAATATGATATGCGCTGACAAATGACATATCCCTTCTGAATTTCCCAATGCTCGAGCACCCGACTGCACTTCTAGAGCAATCTCTCCTTTCCAGCATTTGTGTTGGTGGTTTGTTTTGCTCGGCTCACTTGTGTATTTCTGTGTGAGTTTGAACAGCTGCGTTTCAGGTTTGTTTACTTTTCTTTGACAAGCCTGACTAACAGAGGCGCCGTTTTACTGAAACAGAGCCATTTGATGATTATATAAAAAGGGGATTCTTGGTGCAAAATGCCTTCTTGATTTGGTATTGGGCATCAGAAAAGGGCAATATGCTGAAGACGATTAGCTTCGCTCGACTATAGTCAGAAAACACATAGGAGCTAAAAACAACAAGGTATGGGCTACAAAGCAGTTCAATCACTATAGTCTTTGAGAACATACTGGTCTGTTTTGTCCCCTTTTCACTTACCAAGACAGTATTGTTGCGCAAAACATCTTATGCATGCAGTGGGTTTTGCCAACACTCCTGCATTTTATCAGCAAAATATAATTACGTCCTTTCTTTTCCAGCCAACACTTCTCTCTTATAATTTTAAACATGCAAAATTCAGCCCTATTTCATGCCTTGAAATCATTTCCCCTTGTCCAAACATTGGTCGTGTAATCCACACTTTGTGTTTCACGAGGCAGTCTGCAAAGTGCAGGTGCGGAGGATTAATTCCTGCTGCCAATCCAGAACACCCAGGGAGGATAGACCTTCACAACCTCGCCCTCACCTGAAGCTGGATATCATTATTATCCAGGATCAAGCCTGAGCATTAACCACCAGAAGGCATTTCTTGATTGAGTATTGACAATCCGCCGCTGCCTGCAACTTTTTTGGATTGACTTGTTGTTAGGTGATGCCTGTCAAGGGATCAATTGAGCTGATGACAGGCGAGTATCTCGTATTTTCAACACACACCTCTCAGAGGTTAAATAATTCCATAGGCATGGTCTTAAACAATCTTTTTTAATTAATGCACTTTTCTATAATTACTGGAGAAGATTAGATTTTGTGACACTTTTTAACCAAAAAGAACCATTCGATCACTATTCACTCACTCTTATATTGTTGCAAAGCTGTAAGACTTTCTTTCTTCTGTTAGTTAAAGGGATAGTTCACCCAAAAGTGAAAATTCAGTCGTCATTTGATCACCTTCAAAATGAATCAAACCCGTATGAATTTATGAATTTCTTTCTTCTGCTGAACTGAAGAAAGAAGATATTTGAAATAATATGGGTAGCCAAACAGTTGATGTACCTCATTGACTTCAATATATATATATATTATAGAAAAGATTTATGAAGAGATTTATATAGCATGTAAATAAAAAATAAATAGCATGAAAGTCAATGGGGCCCATCAACTGTTTAGTTACTGACATTCTTTAAAATATCTTATTTTGTGTTCAACATCATAAAGAAACACATACAGGTTTGGAACAATTTGAGGGTGAGTAAATGATGACAGAATTTTCATTTTGGGCTGAATTATCCCTTTAAAAGCAAAAGAAGAAACTCAGAATAATGCTTACTATTTTCCATGCAACTAATGAATGGGGAACTGAGCTTTCAATCCTCAAAAGAAATTAAAAGTAGGCTACATAAACAAAAAGTGTCCAATTTACTAATGTGATATGACTTCCTTTGACTGAATTATTATTTTTTTAATTGCTAATAATCACTGTTAATCTTCTCCAGTGTGTTGCTCTGCATCCAGATCATTGAATGAGTGAGTTGAACTCGAGGACATGATCAGTTTATTGAGTGAAAGCATAAATCAAACTGTTTTTTGGGAAGAAAAATAAAATACAAGTTCTGATTCTACTATATACTATGTTTCGAATGATTTGAGGGTGAGTAAATGATGACAGAGTATTTACAGTATTTATGACTGATATACATTTAATCAAAGATGTTAAAGTTCACTATATATTTCCTAAATATTAAATAAATACAATAATCAAATGTCCGTGTGATTATTAATGAATGTAATCAGCATGTTTTCCCTATTAGTTTAGCATTATAAGCTGTGAGCATTAAACGTATGTGCTATGGAGACTGTAATGAGCTGAAGGACATCTGAGGGCAAATGCATTCAGCCTCTGTCAGCCCCCCTCCCCGACTCCATTACGCGGCTCATTTTGATGTGGCTATAGCATCTAGTGAATTACAATTGGTGTTTGGATGATTGCATTGTTGGACAGAGATATGCTCATTGCCCGGTGATCCCAGCAGTAATCAATATCCTTATGCAGACCTTCTCCGACTCCTGCATGTAAAACATTCCCAGCACACCATCTCCCATTCGCCCTAACATTCACTCCCTCAAAGACATCACAGCCCTGCGGCATCGACACAGCTGCTTGAAATCTGTCTTGTTTAACCTACACAAAAGTGGTCACAGCTTACATAGTGTTCATGTTTTTGAAAAGGTTTGGGCTAGTTGTCACAAGCTGTCACATACAAAATCAGATGGTGTGATAGTCGTTTGTTCCCCATTGGGACATATGTCCAAGTGAAATGTCTTCTTCTCGAAGAAAAACTGCGTCTGAAATCGCATAGCCTACTCTCTTGAGCAGGTAATTATTCTGAATAATTAAGCTATGACCGCTAAAAAAGTACATTATATATAGTATGACTTACTTTGCCAGTGTTGGGGAAGCTACTCTGAAACTGTAGCTTTACAAGCTACAAGCTACTTGTAAGTTAAAGTAAGTTACATTCAAACTACCATTTTGAAAAAGTAGTTAGCTACACTACAAGTTACGATCAAAAAGTAGCTAGCTACATTGAAACTACTTTTTTTTTTTTACAATGACAAATAACTTTGAATAATTAATGAATAATGTTATACTATTTGGGGTTTCAAGCAATATAATGCAATGTAATTGATTTCAAAGAGTATAGTGTGAATTCAGGTTGATTGGGACACCTTTTTCTCCAGTCATTTCAAAGGCAAAAACTGTCAGAATCATTTGAATAATTGATACAATAAACACAATAATGTAATATATAGCCTATATCTCAAACTGACTGTCAACGTGCAACATGGCTAAAAATGTAACATCAGTGCAAGAATAAAATCTATGCAACTTAAATTAAAAATTCAGGAGTCAGGATTAGGTTTACCACCATCAAACAAACCAAATGTCGGACAATTACTAAGTTTGTGTGTGACAATTTGAGAAATGTTACCAACACGTAAACATAACCTGAAACTGTTATGCAATGTCTAAGTTAATAAAAACATTTGTATTCTGCCTTTCAGCTGATGAAAATATTTTGTTCTTTAGTCCCTACCAGAAAACATCATTACATCACAATGTAACATAACATGTCTTTATTTTACTTGTAATTTAAATGTAATTTCACTGAGCCCAAAGGCAGCAGGCATCATGCAGATAAACTATTTCTGAAAGAGTTCTGACCAAGTCCAACTAAAACCCAACAAAATAAATAATGAACAAATAAAATATAAATCAACATGAAATTATTTCATTGAACGTTTTATATATTCATTTATATTATATATTAACAATATAACCAATATACCGAATTATCCAGTAGTTTTCCGAACAGATGCATTTATTAATATGATAATTAAAAACTAACAGACAGATGGAAATGTGGGACATTTTTTTCAATATGCGACTTGCAGGACAAGGGGTGTAAATGCTGTAGCCTACGGTACACGCAAAGCGGGACGGGTGGTCACCCTAGTAAGGATTAGTCTGAAATGCAGGTTAAACTCACAGCACATGCAGAGATGGAACGCAGCATTCTGAACGGAACCGCTGAGAGTATCATGAGCTGCTCGCGTGAACGGTGCAGGCGCTTTGCTTGCATATTTATTTACATTTCGAATGGTTTCGTGTACATTTCAAGCTTTCTATAGCCTATACATGATATATCTCATATCTGTGAGGCAAGTAGTCTGCTGAGTTTTGGTTTATTTACAATGTTGTTTTACCGCTGATCAGCTCGATCAGGAGTGAAGCGCGTCTGCATAGAGCAGATTATTGAGCTGAGCGTCCATCACCGCTCGTTCTCGTCGGTCGTCAGATTCAGAACCCAAAAACGGAATGTAGCTTTTGGTCGCGCTACACCGCTACTTGCGGTATAATGTAGTTAGCTACTGGAAAAGATACACTGTTTTAAAAGTAACTGACCTACTGACAAGCTACTGAAAAATGTAGTTAAGCTAGTAGCGTCGCTACGTGTAGCTCGCTACTGCCCAACACTGTACTTTGCTCTGCTGGCCACACCGTTTTTATATGAATGCCTGAGGCTGCGAGCTGAGTGCTGTGAGTGCGATCTCCCATCCCACACGAGCGAGTTGAAAATGGCTCCCTCTGCTGGCTGTAGTCTTTGGCCTCTGGCCAACAATTCCTCCGATGGCGCAAATTCACGACATTTGCGTCATGGGAGGAATTTTTCCAGAAATAAAATGCATAAACCCTTGTCTCAGGGGGATATGAGGGGGGGGGGGGGGGGAAGCACAATCATTCGAATATACTCTACTGATACAAAGCCATATGCTAATCGCTGAAGTAACCCTTTCAGCTTCAGATCAGCTTATCGGAATCCTATGGGTGACATCACAGACACTACGTCCATATTTTTTTACAGTCTATGCACAAGACGATAGAATTATTCCACTCCCGTGGTTTACAGAGCTGAAGTGTGGACTCATTTTGGCTTCAGCTACAAAGAAGCCACTAAGGAAATCGACAAGAGTCATTTTGTTTGCAAAATAGGCCAAGTTAAAACCCAGTAGCCTACTCAGGAAACATTGAATCTGAGAGCTCGTTTAACATCCCAATGTCATCCGTGCTGCTGAGAAGCGTTTCGATAGAATAAAGCAGATTTTCCTCTCATTAACAAAATAAACACACACCAAAACTGAGAGCGGTGGCAGCAAAACGAAAGCACCTGATCATAGCGATGTGGATTTGGATGCACCAGCTCTGCAGTTCATCCTAATTGAAATGGCACTTTATACAATAGATTGCGTTAAAGAAAACATCTTTACAGTATTAAATATAAAACAAATGGACTATGCACTTTCTGTTGCTAGTTTAGAAATTAAAAACTGCTATACCGTGAACCTTTAAAACATGTACACATAAAGAATCCTGCAGTCACTTTACTATTTCCCTTTACTTAGATTGCACAAAATAGTGATTAGTGATATAAATTATACTGTATTAATTAAATAAAACAGTTACTTGTCATGGTTTATGCATATGGTTGTGTTCTTTATTCTTTTAAATTAATCTTTCTAAAAAAATATAAAAAAATGCTTATATCGTATCGTAACCCCTGTATCGTGATACGCATTGTATCGCCAGATTCTTGGCAATACACAGCCCTAATCTATGGTACGCAAACATCAGAATCTCGCTAGAAGTAGTAGGTCTTTCGGGTACATTTTGCCTACTCTTTTATGAGTATTGTGAATTCGGACACATTCTGTTTTTTGCCTACTATATGTTAGGGGTCGGAAGCAGCCATAATGTAGGGCAGGACTTGATTTTGTCCAATGGGAATTGATTGGATTATTAGATGGTTGTGGGTTGCCATTACTCTGATCTCATGTGACTAAATGACAGGTTGTCCCGCACTCATGCCAGCAAACACGTCATCAGGAGAGAAATTATGTTGCCTCAAGAGGGAGGGGAAATTAGTTTTATTAAAGAATACGAGGGCATATGAATAAAAATATATTGATGTGCACGGATCGCTTAATAAACACTGCAATTTTCAAAAATTGTTCGTTTTGATTTCATGGTGACTTTAAGGCATTGTAAGATGATCTAGACAAAACATCTACCAAAATGTTACATACATAGACTGTAATATGAACAGTGTAAAGCGTCAGCAATGCTGTACATCAATGCAAAATGTACTGTTTACAAAGCAAGCTAAGGATATGAGATTTAAAAGTTGCAATATCTTAAATATTCAGACCAACAGCACAACTACAACAGTATATTAATAGTGAGTAGGCCTAACTTACATTTTAGATACAATGTTGCCAGTTGATTTCTCTATTTTTGTGAAACAAAATAAAAATATTTCCAAAATAAGTGGCAGTGAAGCAGTCACATGTCTCCAAACAAAACAGTAGTAGTGATTCGTTCCTTGAATGAATCAGTGACTCACTATAGGCTTACTTGTCGCCACCTACTGGTGCGTAGCCTGACAAGCCAGACCCACATGTTGTTTGGATGGAGATGTTTGGTCTCAAGATGTTTGGTCTGAAACTCACCATTGACAGCTCAATCCGAGGTGGCAGGATAAACGGTTGTCTTTCAAACTCCCTCTGCACGCGATAGGATAGCGCTACAACCAACCAGAGAGGTGAAACGGAGCTCGTTGATAGATTAAACATTTGCGTATCCAGTCAGCAAAACTCCGAACACATTTTCCCTTTTTAAGAATGACTTCAGTGCCGTTCTTTGTTCTTTTCTCAGAGAAAAGCTTAACTCCAAGTCTTCCAGAGTCGTGGTCAAAGCTGATTCGAAAGACCGCCGTTCACCAGTTTCTGTGTTTACTAGAAGCACGCAAGCAACTCGGCCGTCGTCATTATGTTAAGCCCTGTCCACCGACTCTATACACGATGTGATTGGCGCGACCAGAGTTTGGTGTTTACAGCTCAGAAGAGTATTGAGAGTTCGACACTCGCGGGCAGATTAGATTTGCTGCCGCTAGGGTGCGTCTAGATTTCTAGGCTAACTGGTGCGACAATGTAACTTGAAACAGTTGTAACGATGTAAGTGATGCAAACTGAAAAGTCCCAGTGCTGGTGGACTATTAAAAAAATAATTTAAGTTGATTGGCTGCTGAACAGAACAAACAGCAAAGACACAATCGACAAGAAGGCATTTTTGCATCGATATGAGACCAATAAATGTAACTCTGTTGGGAGAAACAGTTCTGCTTATATGTTTGCATACCCCTTGCAGTAGAGCCAGTAGGTGTAAGCCTGTATAATATGCTAAATTGAAAGAACAGCAAATAAGGAAATATATAGCCCACAAATATTAATACATCTAGCATTACCATAATGCATTATCTTGAGTATTAGTGAATGTTTTTACTTTCACCTAATATATGTCTGAGTCCCTCAGTTGTTCTTAGTAAAGATGGATCTCAAAATCAGTCACTGTTGAAAAGGGTTTAAATGAGCAGAAGATGCTAAAAAAATTTGAGGAAGAACAGAACTCAAGTAGTCAGGACAAACAAGGGACTCATGAACAACTGTCACAAAACATCCAGATAACAATACACAGTATTGAGATTCAAGATTAAACGTTGAATTGATTTATTTGTGTATATTCAGCAATTATTTTGTATTGTGGACTATATATGTCAACATTAATTATGTGAAACAGCTTATTCAGAACAGAATAAAAAATAACAAGCAATTTTTCTGATCCCTCTTACTTTGTTAATAATATTAATATTAGCATCTTGTATATTCTGCATCTTGTTGTATCTTGTTCAACAGCACCAGTACAGTCAGATAAATCATATTTTTGAATATTATAAACTCCAGGTGTCAAGCAGTAATTGTCCAGACCTATTATGAATGAATGACGTGGCATTATAGTTAGAACTTACGCTGGCGCTATTATTTCTACCATATTTGGAAAGAGAGGGTTTGATTGATAGCCTTGGCTAAATGGAGTATACACAAGACTAGATAATGATCTGAGATGTCATCGCTCTGCTGCAGAATTTCTTCACCAATCAATTCCATGTGACTAAATTATATAAAACGCCTGATTACAACAATGAATGGTCCTGACATGTGTTGTCTAACTCCAGTAGAGTGTCGTCTGTTAATACAGTGTATAACATGTATACATGCAGCCAGTCATTTTGACAGGAAATCAGCAAATTATTTGATAAAGTCTGTATGGTGCCCTGATGGCCTGTATACAGTGGCCAGTATAAATGTCAAATGGGATTTATCACTTAAACTAGATAACGTTACATAAGCACCATCACTTCAAAAATATTATACTTGAAACTAGATCTCTGAGTAATACTGGAAATATTACTATAAATTACACAAACACCTCCCCCTTTTGCCTTTCAGACTAGGCTCATATTTATAACAATGCTGTGCGGTAGTAGACTCATTTAAAGTGATGTAATCATCTGGTTTTAGCCAGGTTTATGAAAAACACTTATAGTAAGGTCATGGTATGTGATCATATAATTTACAAAAAGTGCTTTTGTAGAAAGGGATCTAATATTCAGTGCCGCATTTATTCATCTGTACTATATATGTTTTTTTATTTGTTGAACATCAATACAATTTGGGAGTTTGTTGTATTTCCTAGTTTGGGGAACAGACACAGTCTCTTTATGATGATATCTAGGTTAAGAATTATCTATCTTTTGGGATTTATTTGACTTCTGTGATGTGAGGTGGCTAGTAGATGGTCAGTTTAGCCAGTATGTCTGCTTCCTGACATAGGACACAGTCAAATTTAAACTAGAGAGAAGAGCAGTGCCACCCCAGGGTGGGATGAATACCATCTCTTTTCAACAGGTCATGTCTGCCACAAAAACTTTTCCATTTGTCTATGAACTATGGGTTGTCGATATGGGTAATTTCCAGGACACCACTTCAGCAGCCAGCCATTGAGTAACAGTCTAATGTATCTCATCACTCTAGAGCATATTACAGTGTCTGACATTGTACTTGAGAGTTCACACTTCTCTTTAATGTTAGTTTTAGTGATCTCCAACTGGCAAGGTCGTATATCATTAATGAATAATAATCTTAGAGTATTTACATTTAGCATAAGCTAACACTATTAAAATTGCTCTCAGGGTTGATGTCAGGTGCTCTGGCTCCCGGCAAACATGTGACAATGTTGACTGGATTCCCTATTTTCCCATTTCTTACAATAGAATCCCCAATAACAATAGGGCAATTTCCACAGGTTTCTCAGTGGGTGCATCACTGAGTGGGGAGAACCTGTTTAATGTTCTAATGGGAAAAGAACAGTTGTGATTTGTCTTGAGACTATGCCGTCTCACAGTCACCCAGTTGCTCTGCTGCGGGTGCTCTGCAACTGGAACCTAGTGTAACCCCTCCTGTTTGAATCGCCCGCTCCAAGCATAACTCGAACCCGAGTCTGCTGGCATGAGAGTCAGGTCCTCTAACAAGAAGGCTTAAGGCTGCAACCTCTAGCGGTTGTCGCTAGAGTGTCTCTTGAGATCAGGGGACTGAAGTTTACTTGCACAGCAACTACTAGCTGGCCTCCGTTACACTAGCAATGTGCAGGGCTCGACAGGCCATCATAACTATACCAAACCTTTGGGCTGCAGCGTAGGGAGAAGGATAAAGCAATGCAAGCCAATCAGAATCCTCAAAATCGACAACAACAAATAGCACAAAACAACAGACATGACGCGAGGTTTGTTTGTATGGTTAGACAGTGAAGTGGAGTTAAAAGTGTGTGCACAAAAGTATAAATGAGTACCACCTTAACAGCAGAGGTGGACAAAATACACAACTCTATTACTTGAGTAAAAGTACTACTGGTCAAATATTACTCCTAATAAAAACTGATTTTTACTCAAGTAAAAGTACAGGAGTATTTGTTTTCAAAAGTACTTAAGTATCAAAAGTAAATTTCCTTTTTTTATGCCAATACATTATTTTATTATTGTTGTATAAATGCACGCTGTCATCATGGTTTAAGTCATTCAGTGATGCTCCATCTGACAAACTAGCATACGACTAATTTAAACAAATTTACATACTTGTATATAAGTTACAAAGCTCTTTACAAAGCTTCTGTCACTTTAAGGCAGAATGCACGGATCCAATACACTGATACACATCTGATATTCTCCCAACTTTACTCTTTTCTTTCTCCCAGACATTAATATTTGTAATATTTTATAAGACATGCACCAAGTGTATGCCAACTAAACTAATCTTAAATTTTTTATAAAAAAAAAAAACCTGAAACATACTTTCAAAGTATGGCTATGGGTGCACACACTTGTGCCTAGGAACCATCTTCTTCCATTTTGCTATGAACTGATCAGTGTTCAAAAAAAGTTGGGAAAATGTATATGACCCTATAAGAGTGATTCCTGATCTGCAACAACAACAACAAAAAAACCTTTTGAAGAAGGAAAATATCCTCCTTCGACTTTCAGAGCTGCTACAGAAATGACTTTCAACCTATAGACATGTAGTGGAGTAAAAAAGTACGATATTTGTCTTTCAAATGTAGTGAAGTAAAGTCATATGTTTCCAGAAAAAAATAATACTCCAGTAAAGTACAGATACTCAAAAAGTGTACTTAAGTACAGTACTCAAGTAAATGTACTGAGTTAGGGTGCGTTCACACTTGTCAGGTTTGGTAAAACGAACCCTGGTGCGATTGCTCGTTTAGTGCGGTTCATTTGAACATATGTGAACGCTGCCATCCGAACATTGTTGCATTTTTCAGATTTTTTGGTTCCTTTTCACACCACACTGATTGCTTTGGTCCGAACCAGTTGAAACGAACCAAAACGCAGGCACATGACAACATCCACATCACTCATTGGCCATGGCGTATTTCCTAAACTGCTTTTCGATTGGTCAGAATTTACGTGTGGGAAAATTCCAACAGTAGAGGCAAAGCCAGCAAACTATAATAACACTATGGAGAGACGACTGCGCGGGCCAGTTTTGTCCCTGGCCATAATCTACCACTGTGTGTATTTACCACAGTATGCAAACAAAACATTTCTATACTGAAGCGCGGATGCGACATGAAAACAACGTTCTAATGCACTGCAGACGGCGAGCGCACATCACTCGTCACTTCAAGAGGAGGCGTGCATTAATTATTAACTCGACATGCTTCCATCTTCCGAAAATATTGCCAACGATCTATCAGGTAATAATATCATGCACACAATGTCAGCGCAGCTAACTACGGCAGCTGGTTCAGTCCAAAAACGATCAGTACTTTTGCAGTTGGTTCTGTTCGAGGTCGGATCACGTTCTCACCACAAACAAACCGCTCCAGAGTTCGTTTGAAATCGTACCGAGACCACCTCTTCAAGGAGGTCTCGGTACGCTTGTTTGGTCCGCTTTTGGTGCGCACCCGAGTGCGATTGCTGCTTTCAGACCTGACCAAACGAACCGCACCAAAGAGGGAAACGAACTCTAGTACGATTCAACCGAACTAAATGAGGCAGGTGTGAAAGCACCCTAAAAGGATGGGTCTCGGTCCGCTTCCAAATGAACTCTGGTGCGGTTCGATTGATATATGAACGCAACACGGACCAAAGACATGTAAACGGACCAAAAACCGGACGTAATGTCACAAGATGCGACGCATAGTCAGCTGATTTGACGACGCGGAAAGATCGGTGTATCCAAAATGAATAACTTTAACGTTAGAGGGCAAACGTGGAGCAACGAGGAGGTGCCTAATCAATATTTGGTCAGACGAGCATGTTTCGAAAATGCTAGACAAAACGCACAAAAAGCATACCTGGTTCTTCTCATCAAAGGACCTGTGTTGCCCATTATTAGCAGGTACAGACGACAGAACGGCCATCTCTTTTGCATAAGGGACGCCCGACTCTTTTCTGCACAACGGAGGAAATACTGCTGCTGTTTTGAATGTTTTGAACATTTATTGAGCTCTTCATGAGTTATCAGCGGGTAAAAATAATGCCATATGTACATGCGTAAAATGACCGCGTTTAATCCAGCATACAGCATTGTTTTGAATGTTCGGTAAGCAAGCTCCTACGTCATATAAGCCGACCAATCAGGTTGTTACCGTCTCCCTATGCCTTTGGTTCGGTAACTTTAGGTTCGCTGTTAAAAATGCCAGTGTGAACGCTAACCGTATGGTTCACACTGGCATTTTTACATTTGTTTTGTTTTTGTTTTTTGGTCCGGACCAAACGAACCAAACGAACCGAACTACAAGGGTGAACGCACCCTTACTGTCCACCTCTGCTTGACAGCATCCATGATCAAACAAACTCTAAACACAGGGCGCTCACATGACGTAAGCATTTTCTGGCGCATAATGTGACGCTTGAGAACCTAAAAACCTGTTTCTCCTAACTCCTAGTTTTTAGAAATAATCGTTTTCTGGGATTAAAATGGCATTTTCGTGTAAATTACAGGCCAAAACGCAGGGAAATATCTGCATTTTTCCATCGTGTAAACGGGGTCTAAGTTATATTTAGCAGTATAAACAAAGAATTATATTAGGCTAAGTAGAGATTCAAAACAAAGCTATACAGAGCTCCAAATGCAAACCACTCAGCAGCGAGGCGGACAGAAACCAGAAACCTGAAGTGTGTCTGCCTAATGGCCAGAGAAGCAGTCTCAGGAAAATGAAAACTGACATTATAACAGATGACAATTCCCTGGAAACAGGTATGACACTTGACCAGTTCACATGACACATTCAATTTGACCTGAAAAAATATTAATAGCAATCTGTAGTGCTTTCAAGATGCCCACTCGTTTTCCTGCTTTCCCCCTTTCCATATTTAATCACCAACTAACATAAGTTCACCAATTGAAAAAGCTTTCATAACATTGTTGTTCATAGTATAAAACTGTGGACGATGATGCATCTCATCTTCATTTATCATTTATATATCTGCTAATCCAAGATGTTAGGGCTAATTAAAGAGCTTTGCAACAGTTTGGGAATAAAAGTACCAACAGAGCCATTTGATTCTGTGGATTCAGCAATCCAGATATCATGCACAAATGAAAACAGTGCCTTTAACACACAGTGCTCATAGCAATGTGCTGCATTAATCAGGAGATCAATAGTGCTGTCGATCTGCGGCTTTGAAAGGGCTGTTGAAGACCTCAGTGGCACTAGACCAGAAAACTACCATCTCATTGGTAGAGCAGTCTGACATGGTCTTTAGCTTTTTGCTTTATTTTCATTTATCTGCAATATTGACTTAGTTTTGTTCCACTAAATTTTTAGTTAGCCATATGATTCATTTTTAAGTTTGTCTTGAAATGGTAACTCTGAATGTGCATTGCCAAGTAAAATACAGAACTCTCTTCAGACAACAAACAAAGAAAAAGTTTATGAATATCCGATTATGTTGTGAACAAAAAGAATCAAGTTTCCGGGTCCAAACCAATACTCATTTTCATCTCAACAGCGTTTATGAGCACTGTTTATTTATATCACACATTTAAGCTAATCTTTTAAAATCTTGCAGTGTACACTAAAGGCTTATGGCATCTCAGATACCAATATTTTAATGATTCATAAAAGACAAATCACTAAAAAAAAAATCCTTATCCTAACCTTTATCTCCACACGGAGAGCTTTCGGTATGGAGATAACGGTTAGGATCAGTATTTTTTTGGTATTGCAGCACACTGAGTGTGTATTAGCACTGTTTGTTGTTTGATTTTGCTCTTAAAGCTCCTAAAAGGGGGTTTAAAGGGACATGAGAGAGAAAAAAGGGACATTGATAGAAAAATGTGATAGGCCTATTTCTGTAACCTGACAGGGTTGGGTGAAGGATAAGGCAAATACTGAGATGCAGAGAAATGGCTTTTGACAAAATAAAATAAAATAAGACAAACAAAAACTACCCCACTGGAGGAAAACAAGACTGGAATCTGGAAGAGGCAGGACTGGGCACGGTAGGATCAGGCAGGACTGGGCATGTTAGGATCAAGCAGGGCTGGACATGAATGGTACATAAATCGACAAAATGGCATAGGACTGAGACACAAGGATAATAAATAGGGAGAGCAAACAAAGCTGGTAACGAGGGAGGACAGGTTAAATTAACCAATAATCAGATAACAAGGGCGGGGTTAGGACAATAGACAGCTGAGATCACATGGTGCAAAGAAACAAACATGACAGACTTCAAGTCGAACGATTTCTGCCTCCCGTAGTGATGCTCGCACTGTTTGCATACTTTATTAAAGATTCGAAATAAATGCAATAATTGTCAAATTTCAGAGACATTATTGTCATGCAATACCTTATGCTTCTGTTTGTACAAGAATAAAGGTCAACATAAGCCATACTATCAGTGAAGGGGGGTCTAAGGCCCAGTCCACACGGAGACGCATTTAGCTGTATACGTATACATTTGTACCACATCAGCGTTTCGTCCACACGGATCCGGTGTTTCAGAAGCATGAGAAAATTCTCTCATTAATTACTTACCCTAATGTCGTTCGACACCTCCGTTCATCTTCGGAACACAAATAAAGATATTTTTGTTGAAATCCCATGGCTCAATTGACACCAATGTCATTTCCTCTCTCAAGACCCATAAAAGGCACTAAAGACGTTGTTACAAGGCCCATCTCACTACAGTGGTTCTACAATAATTTTATGAAGTGACGAGAATAGTTTTTGTGCGCAAAAAAACACACGAAATAATGACTTATATAGTGATGGGCCGATTTCAAAACAAAGTGATTTCAGCAGTTTGACACGTGATCCGAATCATTAATCAATATGCTGATTCATAACCGTTCTAAAATTTGTTTTGAAATTGGCCCATCACTATATAAATCGTAATTTCAGGGGGTTTTGCGTAAAAAAAAAAAAAAAAAAGGTCTGGCAATTCGGTCTGGCCTTGCTCCATAGAGGAGTAATTATCCCCGAACAGAAATTGTTCGGACCAATGAAATCATCAGGGCGGGCTTTAGACGATGACGGACAGATGATCAGCAGGAACATAATCATGCACGTCATCAAAGGGGCTTGGATTATATTTACTCGAATCCTAAACAGAGAGCTTGTTTGTATATGCATTCACCTTCATAATTTCTCTCAAAGATGATGATCATGTTGGGTAAGTACTCTGTGTATCAATAAATTCTTTTATTTTTTTACAACACCGGCAAATATCGTTTATTCCAGCGCGTGTGCAGACAGGGTTGCCAAGTTTTTACAACAAAACCCGCCAACTACTAGCCCTAAACAATAGCTTCTCGTGGGGTTCTCCGTGGGAAAAATGGTGTTTGGGGGGTAAAATGTGTGTTATTTTGGCAAGGTTGCCTGCTAAAATTCGCACTTATGGGTCTATATCACATAATAGACGCTGCCTTCAACCCTTGGACATAGTTACATAACCGCGGAAAAAAACGCGTACTTGGCAACACAGTGCATTTGAGCTCTGTCTGTTGACATTTGACAATGCGTCACTTCGTTGCTCTGATTGGTTTGCTCCATAGGGCTGCAATTATGAGGCGTGTTTCATCCGAACCAGGAAAGACATCAATTGGATAGACCTATAAAGGTCTCTCCAATTGATGTCTTTCCTGGTTCGGTTGAAACACGCCTCATAATCACAGCCCAATGGAGCGGTTTCAGACTCATATTCTGACTAGAATTGAGTATGACCACGTCAGGCTAACTGTAGTGAGATGGACTTTGTAACGACGTCTTTAGTGCCTTTTATGAGTCTTGAGAGAGGAAATGACATTGGTGTCAATGAAGGCCTTTCTGAGCCATCGGAAATCTTCGTTTATGTTCCGAAGATGAACGGAGGTCTTACGGGTGTCAAACGACATTAGGGTAAGTAATTATTGAGAGAATTTTCATTTTTGGGTAAACTAACCCTTTAAGGGATACAACTATGGGCACTGGGCCATAGCCTACCTGTCAAGTATCCCATTTTGGCCGTGACAGTCCCATATTTTACCATACTTTCCCACCGTCCTCCCGTATTAGTGTTTTCCTGTAAATATCCCGTATTTTAACCTGCGTTATTAAAAAAGAATAATACCGGAGGGAAAAAAACAAAAACATTTCCAGTCTGAGCTCTGTAACTAACCTCGCGATAACTGCCATCTGCAGTAGCCTACAGTACTGTAGGTTACTGTTATCGCGAGGTTAGTGTGTGAGGTCAGATGAAGAGTGACAACGCGGAAAAAAATAAATAAAAATAGAGACGGATGATTGACGTAAGACGGAAGGCACTCCTGCCAAAAAAAAAAAAAAAAACCCCTCATGTAAATACTATGATCAATGGGACAGCGAATTTAATTTCTCTGAAGAGGAGCAGGTGGGAGACAGTCAAGCGTTTTGTAAGTTTTGTAACTGCGACTTTTGTAACTGAGCATCTCACATCCGCGATAGCAGAAGTTATTTTAAAGTGACAGTAACCACTTATAATGACAATGTAAAGAACTAAAGTAATTGCTCATTAAATATGCTCTGCTCTTGACTAAATAACTTCAGTACCTTTAATAAAGATTAATCTATATATATTTCATAACTTATGCAGTGCAAAACTGATAATAATGTATATTTCCTACTTGTTAAGTTGTTATACAAGTAGGAAGAGCACAGGTACAAATTAAAAGTATTATTATTATTATGGGTCTATGTGAGGATTTATAGCCCCCATATTATATTATATTTCCCGGCTTGGGAAAGCTCTGGCTTCGTGTGGACAGATTTATCAGATTTAAGTTTATCTAACTTTATCTAAGTTTATCAGATTTATTTTGATAAACATATGGCACAATATAACATCCCAACTACATGAAAAAGATTTTACTGTTATAAAAAACAGATTTGCGAGCATTAGTGGAACTAAAGGTCCTCGAATAACCAAAAAACACACATGCTCGTTGTCATGCGGGGAATTCGGCCAATCGTGGACCAGCTGTGTCGTCATCTGAGCTTGTGCAGCCGCTCTGAAGAAGGTGTGTAAAATACACCAGCCAGCTGCTCTCGAATCCTCACAGCCATGTTGCAATGTCTAGTGAAGTTGCTGTAAGGTAGAATTAGCTCCCTATTGATGTCCATGGTGTTGGAATTGTTTCAATGTAGTGTTTGGGTGTCTGAATATTTTTGGCCATGCAGTGCTTGGTTATGAGATATGTGTAGAACGATTAGTACTTAACATTCTCACCGATGTGTTCAGATTTTAGAGAATAAGCTATTCCCTGTATAGACCAGTTTCCTCACACATAAGTATTGGAAACATAATTTAGGTAAAAAAATAAAGCTTGCTTTTCTGAAAGGAGTGAGTGTAGCTTTTATCCAGCGGGTCCCCCAACAAACCACACCTCATTGGTTGCTCTCCCATGTGTACTTCAAACACTTTAGCCATCATATTCTGAGCTTGATCTCTCTTTTTGAAGATCCTCTTTATGGTCAAAGTCCTATGTGTCCTTTGTTATTGTCAGTCAGATGGATCTCAGCTGCATAAGCTAAAGCGAAAACAGAAGAGGGAAAGAACAAACAGACAAAAACAAACCAGCAGACTGGGTGAAGTATGTGAGCTTGAGAGCTGTGATAAAGACATACAGAACAAAATTACAGTAGGCTTACTAATGAGGGTTAATGCCCAAATTAGCTAAATGTTACAGCCAAAAAAAATAATAATAAATATATAAGTTATTTTTTTAATTTTTTTATTGAGTGTAAAAAAAAAGAAAAGAAAAAAATCTCAGCATTTTTAAGTGACTATTTATTAGATAAAAAATCTTGCCTAAAATATCTGACCTCCAAACACATTTCAATTTCAATGCTCCATGCCAGTTTCTACAGATACCTGACATCTACAGTTACATACATATGCATATATATATGCAAAACCTGGTTGATTACATCACATCCATCAAAATCCTTATCAGGGTCTCCCTGCTGTGAGCAGCTGCTTAATTATCAAGAAGAATCTTGTTGTGGATGCAAATGGGGCCTTTTGAACTGAGCATCATGTTCTCTGTCAGTCACTAAACTCCTACCCCTGAAACTTTTTCACAGATTGTGTGAAAATATCAATATCTATTGTATAAGACCGTATCAGATATATTGTTTAAGTTTATCTATTGTCTACCCTTTTTTATATCAAGCCAATTCCATCAAAATGACGTGAAAAGCTTTGTTAAGTCTATAGGGGTACAAAATAAAATAATTTATATTTAAATGTTTTTTATCCAAATATATATATATATATATATATATATATATATATATATATATATATATATATATATATATATATATATATATATATATATATATATATATATATATATATATACACACACATACATTCATACAGTGGGGCAAAAAAGTAGTCAGCCACCAATTGTGCATATGTAAATCCTAATATTATAACTCTGTCCAGGGGCGTGGGACTGGGGGGATAAAGGGTACTGAGTAACCAGGGCCCAAGGCAGGGAAGTCCGTTTTCTATGCATACACATACATGGTACGGGGGCCCAGCAAGATGGTTTGTACCCAGGGCCCAAAATTTGGTGCTACGCCCCTGACTCTGTCCAAATATATAGTTACAAATTTAGTTAAAAGTAAATTAATTCACCCAGATGAACAGATCGAGACAATAATTTTAATCTTGCTGTCAGATTGTAATTTCACAAACAACGCGAGTGAATCAGTGCAACTGCATGTTCTCTTTCTCTCGTAGTTCAGTGTTCAGGCATAATGAGTCGTATGTAAAGCACACTCTAGCATATTTGGATGCTACTTGAGAAAAAGGATCCACCACCTGCAGTTGAATTTTATATTGACTTTATTATTGACTTTATCTCACAATTCTGATTCTGAGAGATATAAACTGGTAATTGTCAGACATAATTTAAGATGTAAACTTACAATTGTGAGGGGAAAAATGCCAGAATTGTGAGATAAATGTCTTTGAGATAAAACATCTTTAATTTATGTATTTTGTTTGTTCTGTAATGAAACCAATACCTTCAAGTTCACTGAGGTCACAAAATCCTTGCCAGTTATGCTAATCATGTGCTAAAATTCAAGCCCTAAGTAGACAATATTCAGATTCAAAGTTATAACTATATATATTCAGATTTACATGGCTTATAAATATTCAGATTTGTATGTATTAGTGCTGTCAAATCAATTAATCGCATCCAAAATAAAATGTTGTGTACATAATATACACCATGTGTGTATTGTGTATAATTATTATGTAAACACCCACACACATTCAAGTATATATTTAAGATAAATGTCTTATTAATATATTATATAATTAAAATGCTAAATATATATATACAGTAGGCCTAAATACATGCAAATATTTCTTAAATAGATAGATGTATGTGTGTGTATTCAAATATCCATAATTATTATAAGTTTTATTTTGGATGTGATTAATCCCGATTAACGATTAATCGATTTGACCGATGTAAATGTATATATTCACGATTTACAGATAATTACATGTACAAAAGTACACAAAGTATATATATATATATATATATATATATATATATATATATATATATATATATATATATATATATATATATATATATATATATATATATATACTTTGTGTACTTTTGTACTTTGTGTACTTTTGTATATATATATATATATATATATATATATATATATATATATATATATATATATACAGTAAAACAAGTAAAAAATAAGTTAAATAAGTTTAAAAAGTCATCGTGCTGCATGCCAATAAACTGGAATGGCGCTAAGAATAGCTTCCTGTGTATTCGCTGCAGCAGCTCTGGGTTAAAACACAGGATTACTAAAGCCATGATGCCCTACTGTGCCCTGGCTATAGTGACTCACACGATGGATGGGATGATTAAACCACTCAGTAGAGAGCTTATAACAAAACACATTACAAACACTATGAGCAGCAAAAATAGCGAAATTAATTCTCATAACCTCCAACATCTGAATTGTCTTTGTTTCTTTGTTTCTAACCGCATTTTCTGTGTGCAATTTGCGCCGAGAGGCTTTTATTTTTTATGATAAAAACAATATAATGAAGGGGTTAAAGGGAGAAAGTGCAATCCGGGGACAGATGAAGTGGGAATGTGCAGACATCAGGCTGTGTTGTCTTTGAGGGCTGAAGTTTGCGAAGTGCATGGGGTAAAATCCATATTCATGGAGGTTTTCCAAAGCACAAGGGCAGGAGGCTGTCAACTAGAGTGGACTGTAGAAAACACTAAACATGCAGCTTTATTTAAGTGTCCCCACCAAAGTTATTGAATAACACTATGAATATTTCGAACTCTTGCATTTAAATAAGTATGGAATGTCATATTGTTTCAATTCAGTCTCTTGCAATCATTCTTTATAATACCAACCAAAAATGGTCAGGCCAGTTTTTGAATCAATAATTAATATGTGGTTCCTATGTAAAATACCGAACTTTTGAACATATCAGTATGTCACTGGGCTACATTAGCACGTATGAAATAAAAATCAATAAACCAACCGCTTCAAAAAGGGTGGAAAAAGATTAGCAATAAGATAAGCTGTGAATTAAAGACATTGATCAATACACTGCTATATATTATCACATTTTAGACCACATTCTTCATATTTACACAACAAGCCATTTATAATCTATACCATAAGCAAATTGCTTAAACAATTATATATAAAACGCTTCCAGTATGTCAGTTAACATAGAGCACTGTATCCATGATGCAAGCCAGTGGCATGACAATGTAGCTGTTTGCTCTGGGCAATTCTAAAATAAAACTGGCAGAGTGGAAGTGCAAGAGTGATCTCTAATCCTTCAATTCATAAGGAAAACAGAAATCGAGGTGAAGAGTCTTGTCAAAGACAAGGATGCTGCATGGAATGTTAAAAGGGTGACGGCAATAGGAGATGGAGAATATTATAATGTCACATATTCTGTTTCCTGTCTGTCAAGTCTTAAAAATCCATTCGGTCTGTATTTTGTTTGTGGATCTGTGTGTTTTCTTTTGCTAGTTTTTTGCCTTCTTGGGAAATATGCTAAGTGCATTGTGATTAGAATATGAATGACTATGAAGGCTTTTTATCAAGTTTGATTTGCAGGATGATTGTAGGATAATTATTGGTCTCATTCTCACTGCAGTAATGACAATTCATTACTGCCTTTTTAATTCACTATAGTTTTTTAATGTCTTTGTTGGGGTAATTGTAATATATATAGTAACTGCCATAGTGACAATTATTGAATTATCGTAGACATGAGCCTCCAGTATTCCTTCAATAAAAACAAACAGCTAAAGAATATTCACAATAAAGAGTGGAGGATAAAGGAAACCAGTGTTGATCAGGGCAGACTTCATTTCAATATAAAAAATATACCATGGTTATAGATGGTTAGCCTTGAGTCAGGCTTTATTAGACAGAAGAATAATCATTGTTGGTTTATGGGAGCTTTCCTACATAATTAGTTTATTAATATAATCAGCCGGCAGCCTTTCAGGCAGCTTAGATTAGGATTGTTGGAGGAGAAAAAAGAAGAAAGGAAGGAAAGCTTAATTATATTCATTAATACTCCTCACATATTGTGAATGAGAAAGCAAACCAAATTAAATGAACAGGCCAAACATCAGCAGACCAAAATGTATTATATAAGGAAAAATAAAACTTTGTTGGTTATTTTCCTTCCTTTTTTGTAATATAAATAAAACAAAATATCTATGATTCTATAAATCCATGGCCATTACGCACTTAGTATTTTGTTTAAATTGTCTTATAGTCATCTCAGAGTTAAAGTGACGCCTAGTGGTGTGGATGAATCACACACACACACACACACACACACACACACACACACACACACACACACACACACACACACACACACACACACACACACACACACACACACACACACACACACACACACACACACACACACACACACACACACAAATGTTTTACCAGAAGACTGTTTCCGCCACTAAAAAAATAAAACGAGTAATTGCGACTTTTTATCTCACAATTCTGACTTTTTTCTCACAATTGCGAGTTGTAAAATCAAACTTTATTTCTCAGTCAGAATTGGGACTTTATATCACGCAATTGTGCGTTTATATATCCGATATCTGACTTTATATCACATCATTGTGACTTTAGCAATTGCAAGTTTATATTTCAGGATTGGGACTTTATAACTCAGAAAAAAAAATTGAGATAAAAAGTCTCAATTACTCTATTTATTTTTTTATTTAGTGGGGAAAACAGGCTTCCATAGCAATTTGTTATCCACAATCATGATTAATTTAGTCCACAAGTAATAAGTATCCCATAATGAACACTCGAAAGTGAAGTATTTGGCTGCTCATGTGATCTCAACATGGCTGCCCTCATCAGGTGACCTGCTCCATGTAAAATAAAATGGCTTTATTGGGCTGGAGTTTTCATTTTATTTGTTTTATTTATTAAACATTTCTAATGAGCAGGGAATACAAAGTGTAAACCTAACCCTGAAACATCAACTATATGCAGGCATCCAGATTCAGAAAGAAGAGAAATAAACAGATTAAAAGGCAACAACAAGCAAAATCATCGAACATATCCATGTACATCTTACACTGTGATTTTGGCTTAGGGAGCACCGGCCCCATTCAATCACAGACAAAAGCACCAGAATGAGAAACAAGGCACGTCCGGCAGATCACAGGAGTCAGTGGTATCAAAGAGGTAAAAATCTGAGCCGCTTAAGTCTGTGATGGTGAGGCCAGATAAAAGTCACTTTCATCAGGGCCAATTAAAAAAAAGACAGGGCCACTGTTCTGGGACCCTCTTAACTTAATGGAGTATTTTCATACTCCTAATATCCGTGCAAGTTCAAAGGCTTTGCCTCACATCTCCATCTCAGCTTTTAGAGACGATCTATAGAGGCAACAGGAAAAACAACCCAATCTACAACCAAAAGGTCAACCTTGTGCATTTCTTTTAAAGCAGAAGCACCATGCCAGTGCATCTGGAATGCAACTTTTACCAGAAAGACTGGCAGATGAAAGTTTAAATGGTATTTATTCCATAACAGTATGATTGTAAGCTATGATTCATGTCTAGTTATGGGAAAAGATCTTTTGCGTAGGCACCGTCCTTGCTGGGAGATGCAAATTCAACTGGTCCTCCCTATTCCCAACGGATAGACAGGGACCAACCAGGTTGGGGTGGGGAGGATGGAGGGGAACGCATAGAACGTTTCTATGCAACATTTTATAAACGGAAAAGAATCCGGCTAGGACTCAGGCAGAAATCACGTTCATGGATGTGGTTATTAATGTTACTGTATTATGAAGCAGAGCTGAAGTGATTTTGGGACTTTTATTATGACGGGACGTAGTCGCGGGCACCATTTCCGCTTTTCCGGTCATGAGTATAAGGTAACACAGCTCTTTTTATCATATTCGATACATTGAAGTGTGTTTAAAATGACATTATGACGTTACTCTGTGAGTTCGCTCAGCGGCTTCTGTGAAATTCTTGTTCACACTGCTAAGAGTAAAGCGTTTCTGCCAAATAAAATCGGAAACCGAGGGTAACGCAGATATGACGCAATTGACAGGCGACTCCCTCAGACGGGACGGCTCCTTGGTTAAAATAGCAATTTTCTTACAATTTACAAATAGTTGGAAACATTTGGGATATTGTACACTCTAAAAAATGCTGGGTTAAAAACAACCCAAGTTGGGTTGAAAATGCACCAACCCAACAATTGAGTTGTTTTTACCCAATGGTTGAGTTGTTCTTACCCAGCAATTGGGTTGTCTTAAGCAACATTTAACCCAACCACTGGGTTAAAACAACTCAACCATTGGGTAAAAACAACTCAATTGTTGGGTTGGTGCATTTTCAACCCAACTTGGGTTGTTTTTAACCCAGCATTTTTTAGAGTGTAAGAACTCAACTGAACAAAATATATAACACTGGCCCAGTGGTTTTTGGATAATTTACTGCAAAAATACTACATATAGTGCACCTTTAATAAATTAACCCTTATAGGAAAATGAACCTGAAATTCTCACCAGAAAAATGCACAGCCACTCTCTATGTCAGTAAGTAAAAATGAAATGAAATGAAAGGAAATAATTATTTATTACATCAGAATTTCGACTCCTTGCTTGCCTCAAGACTTGTTAAAAAGTTTTACTTTAGTAATATCTCACCTGGCACAGAGAGTGGGCCCAGAAAAGCCCATTCAAATAATACAAATGTGCATGAAGCCCATGTTTTTAAGTTATGATATTAGCAGACCAAGTTTATTATGCTCAGCACACAAAGGTATATTGGACATTGATTTGCTATTATCCTGTGCGAGTGGAGCTATGAAGGACTCCACACATGAGTGAGTGGAATAAGGCAGTGAGCGAGTGCAGTCTGTGGAGGTGAGGGCGAATAGGTATGCGTGGCAGCTTTCAGGCAGATGGAGAAGCTGCACTTCCACATGGTGGGATGATCCTCAGGCGTTTCTCTCTCTCCGCTGTTCCCCTGAGACATCCTCCTCCAACCTCACACTCGCTCAGTCTGCCTAATCCAGCCCTGACAGGATGAGGCCAGCACACACTCACATACACCTATGCTCAGACAAATACACAGACACTTGACCATCCCTCATTTTTAACACGTTACATTTTAACACGTAACACAATTAACACGTCTCAATTTTTCACATATAGCTACTATAACAGAAATTATGTTTCTTATGACAGATTAATGTTTGAAAGTTTGGCAGACAAATTTAAATTGTCCCTATATATTATTTTAAACAGAACACTTAAAGGTGATATAGTTACACGTTTCAACATTTGCTTAATAACAGTAAATTATGCATAATTACAAGTAACAAACCCTTAACCAAACTCAAGTAAATGTGGTCAATTTATATTATTCAGTGCTTATTTGAGTAAGCACACTGTGTTAACAAAACATCAGATTAACTGATTTTATTTCATACATTTTTTTATGTATATTTTTTTTAAGTTTGAGTGTTAAGACCCTTTTTTATTCTAAAATGTGAAAAATATTAATGAAACAAATCATTAGTAGTGTTTACCATGCATGTGTTTTGAAACTTTACATATTTTAATTATCCTGGGCAATTGATTAATCACATTCAAAATAAAAGTTTGTGTTTACATAATATATGTGTGTCTACTGTGTATAATTATTATGTGTATATAAATACACAAACATTCATGTCTATATTTAAGATTTTTTTCTTCTAATTTTAATGCGTTAAGATCCATTTATACAATATTTTTAATATGAAAGAAAAATGTGATATTATACAACTTAAACCGTGTAGAAAAATTACTTTAAAAACGTATTTATTAAAAATATATTATTTCAGCATTCTTATTTTTGTTTAGTTTAAGTTATTAAATAGCCTGGATGCCAGCCGAACTTAGCCCCGCCCACAAATTTTTAGGTCGGGCAGTTCGGTCTGGCCTTGCTTCATAGAGGAGTAATTATCTCCGAACAGAAACTGTTCGGACCAATGAAATCATCGGGGCGGGCTTTAGACGATGACGGACAGATGATCAACAGTAACGTAATCATGCACGTCATCAAAGGGGCTTGGATTATATTTGTTTGAATCCTAAACAGAGAGCTTGTTTGGATATGCATTCACCTTCACAATTTCTCTCAGAAATGATGATCATGTTGGGTAAGTACTCTGTGTATCATTAAATTATTTTATTTTTTTACAACACCGGCAAAGATCGTGTATTCCAGCCTGATACCAGCGCACGTGCAGACAGGGTTGCCAAGTTTTTACAACAAAACCCGCCAACTACTAGCCCTAAACATTAGCTTCTCGGGGGGTTCTCTGGGGAAAAAAATGGCGTTTGAGGGGGTTGAATGTGTGTTATTTTGGCAAGGTTGCCTGCTAGTGATATAAAAAATTCAAAATATCCAAACTACAATATTATTTTTAATACTAACACTGATCGATTGAAATGTATCGATTTTACATTGATATCTACAGTCCACATTAATTATGGCCTATATTGCACTGGATTGCAGCCCTTGTTGTTCCCAGAGCTAAGACTAAAACCCCTGGTATATAAAATATAGGGAAATATCAATGTTATGTTATCCCCCAAATGTAATAGCATTTGAATATATCTATAATCATTGACTTTAATTATCTCTTCCATTTCTATAGCCATGCATTTTGTACGTCTCATCACTCTTTTGTGGATGCCAATGATACGATACACGTAATACCAAATGCTGTTTGTGTCTTCTGTTCCCTTCTGTTGTTTTTCAGCTGCCAGTGTCATGCCACATTGACTTTTGTCTCCGTTCTCAAGGTCAGAAACTACAAGAAAAGCTGTCCAAGCAGGATCAAGACAGGACAAAGGAACTGAAGCACTGACCCCTTGTCTTAATGAATAAGAGATGACAAAAGCATTCATTATTCACTGTGTGCTGTGTTGAGATTAGCCACTGACATACTCCCGAACTATATAACTTCTAATGAATTTGGCAGACATCATGAAATTTCATGTTTCTGCTTTCACAAACTCAACCCATAAAACTTGTAGGCTTAATAATCTATGCATCAACCATCCAACATTACTGAAGGGAGAGACTTTCATGAACATTCAAAATGCTTTTTTATACAGTTTCAAAAGGATTGAGATAATCTAATATGAATTCTTCATGTTTCTCGGCAGCTCAAAGGTCAGCACGAGGACCAAGAAACAATACGATATGAGAGATGTTGCTGGGAATTAAATGAGAAAGGGGTGTAGAAAAGATGTTAGGTGTATGCAGAACCTATTTAGAGATACTAGTTATATGATACAATTCAGATATGGGTTATTAATGTTTAGAGGGTCTGAAGATTGAGGATGTTATGGTGTGCTGAAAAACAAATTATCTGTGGTCCTTTGGCTATATT
This sequence comes from Pseudorasbora parva, assembly GCF_024679245.1. Taxonomy (NCBI): domain Eukaryota; kingdom Metazoa; phylum Chordata; class Actinopteri; order Cypriniformes; family Gobionidae; genus Pseudorasbora; species Pseudorasbora parva. The sequence continues at coordinate 12,822,353 of NC_090180.1, forward strand.
ATCATTGATCAACCTGTCTCAGTGACATGACTCTGTGCACACAAAGGTCTTGAACAAAGTGAATCACTTTTATACCTTGAGGCTTTAGAGGCATGAGAAAATGACAGCACTCTAATCTTTAAGCTAAATTACTCAAACAGTAAGTATGGTGGATGTTTGTTCCATGTGTTCGATATTGACTGATGTCAGGCAGGTTATTGATCTGATAGATCCAGCAAATAAAACCACCCGTAAGCAAAGAAACATTGCAAATGAGATCTTATTAATGTGTCATTTATATCTTCAGAGACAGAGATTAAATGGAAAGCAAATGGAGGCCTTAGCCTAAAAAAGTAATAACTTCATATGCATCAACAGAGTTTTAATAATATCATGAATGTGTTCAGATCGGCAAATTCTGCAAAGGCACAATATAGCCGTGTTTCCACTGCAGGAACTAGGGACTTTGTGGTGGTTCTCGGTGTGTTTCGATCACAGGAACCAGGGTCTAAATGAAATTCTGGGAAAATATTTCCCCCGCAAAAAGGCCCTGCTCGCAAGGTAGTGCTTTTCAAAGTTCAGGAACTTTCCAGGGGGGGAAGTTGGGTGCTGAAAATGCTGATTAATTGAGTTCACGGAGCATTTCACTTGAACCTAAAAGTAGCCTATGTTGCGGTGCATGCAGATCGTTTGCTATTCAAATTAACAATGGAGTTTAAAAAAATACGACCGATGGACCTACGACGAGGATCAGGCTTTATTATGTTTATTTGCGGAGGACGAAAAACCAATGGGCTGGAAAGTCACCCGTAGTCCAACGCCACCGGACTAATCTTCACGGTACCACAAAGGAAATGCAGACAGCAGGTCTGAGGGAAAACTAGTTCCTGGGAAAAAGTTCCTGGGACAAATTGTTCCGGGTAATTTTGGTGGAAGCGGCTTATGTAAGTTTTTTATTAAAATACCCAAAAAGTACTAGAACAATGTTATATATTTTGACGACTTGTTTACTTGCAATATCCCAAATGTTAGTTTTAGGGCCGTCAAAATTAACGTGTTAATCACGCGTTAGCGCAAATTCATTTTAACGGCACTAATTTTATTAACGCGCGATCAACGCAGCGCACATTTTCTGTTGGATTCATGGCCTGTAGTTGGGGAAATTGAGATCAGCCATAGACGTAAAGGATGCACAAGAAAACATTAATAGGGAAAGAAAAGGGTTAACAATAACATTACTCTGCAACAAGTGCAGTTATAGCCTACATATGCTACCATATTTTCTGTTTAACTTTTATTAGATTAGTGCGTTTTTACACTGAGCACATTCTCTGCGAGCGCGATGAACTGAAGCTCACTCATGTTATTAACACCGTCACCACTAACAGTACATGTATTTTTTTTAACTATACATTACAGTCAGCTAAAACGAATACACAGGTTACTTTTCTGAACAACAGTGCTCCCGAGTCCGTGCTTCTCACACTGTTCGCTTGAATCGCGGCACAGTTAGGCACACACACAAAATACCGGCAGTTCAATAGGAGCCACACTATATTCCTACTTGTGGAATATGGACCTCATCCAGATATACTGGTGCGCTTTTAGGTCCTCATGACAGCTTTCGCATTCGGTTCGGGAGCTCGTTCAGATAATTGACACAGGTGGAGAGTACTCAGCTAATCAACAAAAGAGGTGTATATATACGCAGCTTTCTTACCTCCATTTTTTTGATAGTTTATCAGCATCCCTCCACCACCCCTTCTCCACATTTTGCTCTTTTTAGTTCCAAATCACTACTTACATACAGGTGGTACTCTGGGTTCGGGCCGAAGTCCGAGCTTGAAGCCCTCCCCCCGGACAGCACGCCAAATACGCATTTAAATTTACTAAATTATATGTATAAGTGTGAACTCGTGAAATCTTTTTTTCATACGAACTGTGCCCTGTCCTAAATTAAACTGCCAGTTTAAAAACTCCCTTTATTTATATTCTTAATATATTCTATGCGTCACCTATCAATTATATCATACCTGCAATTTCCAGTTTTATTTTGTAGAAACCATGGAAACACCAAAGAGCTTTAATATATTATATTTTTTATTAAACAAGGGAACAACTGTTTGGAGACATTTATTGACAGAAAGCTAATTATTGTACAGTACAGCATTTTCTCTGTTTTAAAATTAATTGCATGCCATTTACCATTTATTAATATGATATTCTAATATCAATCTAGCTTACTACAGTGTGCAACAACTGTCTCGTATCAAGCAGCCGCGGAGCGAACGCACAGAGTAACGTTATAACATCCTTTTTAACACTCTCAAATGTATCTAATATGATAAAATGTGCTGCGTTACCCCAAACCAGCTGTGAGATGAAGATGACAACTCCCAAGATGCCGCGCTCAATCTCGGCATCATCAAGCTACGTCTTTGTTTTGAATTGGTGACCTCTAGCGGCGAAAAACTACATAGCGTGCCTTTAAGTTAAAGATTTCAATATAAACTCAAATATTTCTTCAAATTCATTCAATACCAAATAATCTGCTATGCTATCCATTGCATGTATATGTCAACTATCAGTGCCTATTATTTGTGGTTATTGTAAACAAACATCAAAACGCTATTTGATGTAAGAATTGAATAAAGAACAAAGCAGACAAGGCCATGATCTCCCCCTCAGGTCACAAGAGTACTTAAAGGTCATTTTTCCTATATTGTCAACATAGAAACACCAACATCCTGTCAGCCAAATCCTGTTCAGAGGACTATGGTATGAGCATGTCCCCTTATTCATTACAAAAACCCTAATATTTTTGTGTAGCATGTCTTTTATCTTTTCCTCAGCCACTCAAAAGTCTCTGACTTGAAAGAGAATGTGACAGTGTTCCAATTTAACATTTGAATCTCTGATCTCTGAGCACAAGAACAAGCTTATCTTCCTACCAAACACTTGAATCCATTACCTCACCATGCTATGTAAGCTAAAAATGATCAGATACCTGATCTTAAGAAGACATGATTGCAGTTAAAGTAATATTTTCATCTTCTTTTATTAATTTAGCTTGAATAAAACTGTGTACGTTAGTTCCAATACACACTCTTTTTAATAGAAAATACAATGGTGTTACTAAGAGATTACTTTTATTGTGTTTTCCATCTTAACTTTTAAAGATAGACATTTTATTGTTATTTATCAAATCATTTTGAGCCATTTTTCAAAAATGTCTTTCCGGTTTCTCAGTGGGGCTTTTTTTATATATTTATTTTTTTACATCTGATAAAATAAATTATAAAGAAAATAATGAAGACTGAGTCATCCAACCACACACACACAAAATTATGAACAAGGAGCTGTTGGGCCATTTGCATTTAAGAGAAGATTTTGCAATTGTAAGAATTTAAGAGCTGTGCTTATGTTCCATGTGAACAAAATACCAATTGCCTAGATGTTAATCGTTCCCCATTCACGAAAGATGACAGTGTGTTTTTACTGATGTCTGTTTCGTGCTGTTGAATCCTTTTGTTTAAAGGACGACTCCGGGGAATTTTTAAGTTTATCTTGATCGTTATATCTTTGTGAGCACAGCCTATAGAAGAAAAAAAAAAAAAAAAACGAACCAGATTGGTGTTTGCAACACGGAACTATTACAGTTAATGCCCAGAGCCCCCCCTCAGCTAAAACCGTAGTTATGGGGGCATAAATGTAAAGGGTGTATTTGTGCATACTTTCTTAACATACACAAAATGCAATTAAAATGTCTGTCCAACATGAACAGGGCCCTTACATGACAACGAGATGCGTTGAGCCACTTAGCCATTGTTTAAATTCACCTAAATAGTGTTTCAGACGGCTATAGTCTCGCGCTGAAGTCCCGTGGGAACGCATTTGTAGCCGGGAAAAAAAGGCAAATAGTCCAGTTGGGAAGAGCGTTGTGTGTGTAAAGCATGATTATTTTATTACTGCACATCTTTCCTCAAGGCACGTGTGCCCAAATGGAAGGATAAATGAAGTATGCATTACCTCAACAGAGGTTTGTCTGTCTTCGACCACGGAATGGCATTTTTCTTCAACCGGCCCCGCTGTGTTGTGTCTGTGTAAGTTAGATCCATGTAAAGTGTTCGCTGCAAATTTTCGCATTCTTTTGCCACAATTTGAAAAGGCACAAACGCCATTTCTTCTTCACTTGAGAGCCGATCATCACTCTAGTGATGTCCGGTTCATAAACTAATCGTTTTTTTAACCGGTTCTTTTTAGTGAACCAGTCGAACCAGTTCACCAAATCAGACTGAATCGTTCTAACCGGTTCGCGTCTCAAATCAGCGCTGATCCCACAAGTTACTTTAGTTACTGACTTTCTGACATGAGTGACAGTCCCTCTTTGAATATAAATAAACTAGTGTCTTGAATTATATGTTGTAACTCCAACCGTTCACTGAACTGAGACATGTTCTGCTGAGAGATCTGATGAACTCACGAGCAGCTGATACTGAGCATGCGTGTGTAACTGAATGAATGAGCAGCAGTTCTCAAATCAGCAGTACAGAATCGAAAACCATTTCTTTTGGACACGTTCACTACTGAGAACCGACGAGCCGATGAGCAGAGCAATGAGAACACTCTTCACACACACGACACTCTTTCCAACTGGACTATTTGCCTTTTTCCTCTTCTGTTGCGTACCCACGGGACTTCAGCGCGAGACACAGCTAGCCGTCTAAAACAGGTGAATTTAAACAATGGCTAAGTGGCTAAACACATCGCGTTGTCATGTAAGGGAACGGTTCATGTGGGACAGACATTTTAATTGCATTTTGTGTGTGTTAAGAGGCACAAAGACACCCTTTACATTTATGCCCTCATAACTGCGGTTCTAGCTGAGTGGGGGCTCTGGGCATTAACTGTAATAACTCCATGTTGCAAGCACCAATCTGGTTAGTGTTTTTCTTTAAATACAGACTGTACTCCCAAAGGTATAACGATCAAGATTAACTTAAAAAATTTCCCGGTTGTCCTTTAATTATTGTTTGAGCAGAAAATACAAATAAAAATCATATCTCCATAATTCAACATCCATTTTTTTACTCTCATAAGGTCAAATGCTCTTTGGATATTTGACAAAAGAAAGAAAAAAAGATCATATAAGCCATAAATTGGTTGCGCAGTCCTAAGAGCAGAGTTCCAAGTATTCTCGCTTAGCCAGACCTTCAGGCTGACAGCAGAAGGTCTGGACTGCATCACAGCTTTCATTGGTCGTGGATAACCCAAGAGGACGTTTGACTGACATTTAACGCAACCAATCACAGTTCGTTTTGTTCTCTGTCATGCTTAGGGGCGTGGAAATGTAAAGTCTATGTCCCTACAATAACAGACCGGTGTGCATCTACAAATTATTCATTGATGAAGTTTACTGCAACATGGAGTCACAAACTTCACATTCTTTAGAAAATCCCACATTTAGTCTATCAAGCGTCTTAGTCTGTCACAGTTGTAGACATAACAGCGTTCTTCTTCCATAAGGGAGTTTGGAGTCACAACATTTGATTCTTTAGGCGGACCATTAAAGAATGAAACACACTTTTCTTGCGAATTCAACCAGATGACGACTTTGAAACTCCTGAAGTGTTTTCATTCACATCTGAGGCTGAGACTAAGTTCCAAGTAGCATACTGGGACTTTTCTCCTGTGTTTGTGTGTTTCAGACTGTCGTCACCTGATTAATGCAAATACACTGATTCATTTAGGGACAAAATTTGGCCATCTTTCTGAGTGAGTCATTGAATCATTCACTCAGTCGATGCATTCAAGATTCATTCAGTAACAAGTGGGCTGTCTTTCCGAGTCATTGAATCATTCATTCAACCAATATATTCAAAACAGCTGATTCATTCAGTAAATGCTTGGAGGCATGCAGCGGTTCTGTTGCAGCTTTTTTGGAAAACTTTATTGACAGAGCAAAACCACACAACATAACAGCCATAATTTCAACATCTGCACAATGTAACTGATGTAACATCATAAGTTTGTGTCTAAAATACAAGTTATTCATTATTAACTTTTAACAGTTTATTTCGTTTTTTAAAAGCAAAGAGTATTTCGGCCATGTTCATGTGAAATTCAGCTATCTAGCTACTTAATTATTTTGCATTATGTTGTACTTCAGTTCTCCTTTGATCATATGTTTCTGTCAGATTTAATGAGATTATCCTGATATATACAGTATATGAGGATGACATTACATGCTTGAGCATGTAAAACCTCATGTAAGTATTCATATTCAGAAAAAGCTTTGACATCAAACCATTTAAATATATCCTACATATGATAAAGCCATTTAAAAGTTAAATCATTTATTGATCACAAGTCCTCCTCCATCAGAAAAGTAATTTTGACGTGATGACGTCAACCCAATGAATCAGTGGAGGGCTTGATTAGAACTGCTCTCAACAGCGCAATGTCGAAAATCTACCTGTTTAGCAACTGAAGTGATTCATTTACATCAGCTAAAAGAGGGTATAGCCTGTAGTCAGACTCAATTCATCAACAGCCTGTGAAAGAGCAACAGGAAAATGGTCGGCCCTTTTGAAAAATGAGCCTGTCCTAAGTGTGATCCTCAGTCACCATGTAATAATAGATTCACAATACAAGCATCGTACATTCAGGGTTTCCAAATTGCTGCTATTAACCTTGTAAATGGACCTACCATCCTTTTGCACAGCACAATTATAACCTGCCTAGTGGTTATCCATGTGATGAGGACAAATATAGTTAACCCAATGTCAAACTCTAATGTAATCAATACATACATTGCAAAATATATTAAAAATGAAATGTTGACCTTTATGGCAAAACATAACTATATATTTAATTTTATTTCACCGTGTAGTCCGTGTAGTCATGTAGTCTGGTACAGTGTATAATAGATCCAAGAAAATAATGAAATAACAAAATAATGATATATATATATATGGGCGGCCAAGGGTCATTGATGTACGCGGGGAGCAAAGGCTGCCCATATGGTCCGATCAAACAGACGAGCTACTGTAGCTCAGATTGCTCAAGAAGTTAATGCTGGTTCTAATAGAAAGGTGTCAAATGCACAATGCATTGCATTTAATTGTGTAGGGGTTCGCATTACTGCAGACCAATCAGAGTGCCAATGCTGAGGCCTGTTCACTGACAAAAGTGCCAACGGTGGGCATGTGAGCATCAGAACTGAATCACGGAGCAATGGAAGAACCTGGTCTGATGAATCACGTTTGCTTTTACATCGCGTGGATGGCCAGGTGCGTGTATGTCACTTACCTGGGGAACACATGGCACTGAGATGCACTATGAGAGGAAGGCAAGCCGGTACAAACAGTGCGATGCTTTGGGCAATATTCTGCTGGGTAACTTTAGGTCCTGCCAATCATGTGGATGTTACTTTGACACGTACCAATTACCTAAGCATTGCGGACCATGTATATCCTATCATAGAAATGGTTCTCTAGTGGCTGTGGCGTCTTTCGGCAGAATAATGTGCCCTGCCACAACGCAAAAAAAAAGTTTCTGTAATGGTTTGAGGAGCACAACAATGAGTTTGAGGTGTTGACTTGGCCCCCAAATTACCCAGATCTCAAGCATCTGTGGGATGTGCTGAACAAACAAGTCCGATCCATGGAGGCCCCACCTCGCAACTTACAGGTCTTAAAGGATCTGCTGCTAACATCTTGGTGCCAGATACCACAGCACACCTTCAGGGGTCTAGAAAAGTCCATGCCTTGATGGGTCAGCAAAAGAGGGACCAACACAATACTAGTAAGGTGATCATAATGTTATGCCTATATATATATATATCTTCAAGGCTTAAAACAGCAGTAAAAAAATGTTATGCAAGAAAGTGGATTTCTCACACTTTCTGCTGGAGCTGTGTTTAGATACATACATCCCTGCCCCAGAGGAGTTGTAGCTTGTTTAGATGCTCTTTCAGACAAGAGGAGGTGGAAGACTGAGTGCTGAGGTGTCTCCAATACACTCGTTTCCACAGATGCTCTTTCTGCCCGCTGTCAGGAAGAGACTGTCAGTGGAAATATACACTCCCTCAGGAACTAGTTACAGAACAAACAATATGAGCCCCGCTATCTTAAAATGGCATAAACAGTCATCCTCCTTGAGCCTCCTATGTACAAGTCTTCCTGTAAGGACATTTATCGAGTCAAAGAAATAAGTTTTTATATGTTTTAATGAGAATCAAAAATTTTCCTGGATGACTATTAATAGCCATGGATAGATTGCTTTTATTCTAGTAAATACGAATTGTTGGCAACACTTTACAATAAGGCTCTGTTAATAAACAAATAGATGTCTTCGACCATTGCGCCGCACTCCGCTTCTTTTTTTGTGTCCCATGCATGACGTCATCTCAAGTTAAAATTAAGTTAAAACTAAAACCTAAACCAAAATAAAAAAAATATAAGCTGATAAAAAAAAATATGAATAGGCTACTGTATAATTTGTATTTATGCTATAAATTATATACAAAAATACAGTGGTGAGAGGTGGTGTTTTAAAATGATTGGCAAAAGTATTGGGACACCTATCCAAATAATTGAATTCAGGTGTTTCAATCACTTCCATGGCCACCATAGGTGTAAAAAAATCAAGCTCCTAGACATGCAGATTGCTTCTACAAATATTTGTGAAAGAATCGGCCACTCTCAGGAGCTCAGTGAATTCAAATTTGGTACCATGATAGGTTTCCACCTGTGCAACAAGTCCATTTGTGAAATTTCCTCACTACTAAATATTCCACATATTTAACTTTTAGTGGTATTATAATAAAGTGGAAGCAATTGGGAACAACAGCAACTCAGTTACAAAGTGGTAGGCCACATAACTGAGTTGTGTTGACATCACAGAGCGGGGTCAGCACATGCGGGTTAGCTCAAGAACAGTGCGTAGAGAGCTTCATGGAATGGGTCTCCATGAACGAGCAGCTACATCCAAGCCTTAGATCACTTACGTCAGGATGCAGTGATGCAGCCCTACTGGCTGACAGACTGAGAGCAAACTTGTTTTGGAATGACCAATCGGCAAGGCTCTTCTGGTAGGGAACAGCACTGCTGCAGCAGTGGAGAAAAGGTTAGCCAGAGAAACTGGGCTCCTGTGGGAGCAGAGTGAACAGCAATGTTGCGGTACTGGAGAAATTAGCCATAGAAGCTGAGCTCCTGTGGGAGCAGAGTGAACAGCACTGCTGCGGTATTGGAGAAATTAGCCATAGAAGTTGAGGTCCTGCGGGAGCAGAGGAAACAGCACTGCTGCGGCAGTGGAGAAATTAGCCAGAGAAAAGACTAATCGACTAGTCAACCTTAATGCTCTGTTATGACTAGTCGCTGGCCTATAGAGGGCGCAACAGGATAAACAATTTCCTGACACGCAGGCTCTGTTTTGAACAGTTAAAAATTACAAATAAATGCATACTCCAAGAGCTCTCCACAAGACATGTTTGATTATACCTTCTGGATGCTCAAAATTGATCGGGAGAATGCATGCTTATTGTACATGTAAGTTAATCATCGCGCTAAACTGCGTGTTGCATTGCAACGTACACACATAGCCGATTGCACATCACGCGGAGACCTCTCGCCTCACACAAAACCATTTAGTAGCGCAGAGATGTTAGCCTGACAAGCCAGACCCACATCAAGATGTTTGGTCTGGAAACTCACGTTTGACAGGGCTCAATCCAAGGGGCGGGATAAACGGTTGTCTTTCAAACTCCCTCTGCATGGCGTGCACGCAATTGGATAGCGCTACAACCAACAGGAGCTAGTTGGAAGATTAAACTTTCGCCGTATCCGGTCGGCAAAACTCAGAACACATCTTCCCTTTTTAAGAATGACTTCAGGGTCATTCGTTGTTCTTTTCTCAGAGAAAAGCTTAACTTCAGTCTTCCAGAGTCGCGGTCAAAGCTGATTCGAAAGACCGCCGTTGGCCAGTTTCTGTGTTTACTAGAAGCACGCAAGCGCACCTCGGCCTTAATTATGTTAAGCCCGGCCCACCGACTCTATACACGATGTGATTGGCCCGACCAGAGTTTGGTGTTTACAGCTCAGAAGGGTATTGAGAGTTGCTAGATGACACTCGTGGGCAGATTAGATTTGCTGCCGCTAGGGTGTATATTTATACTTCAATGCTAAATTGACACAGCCTTTATCCCTGTTTAGTAAGCGATTAATTATTGTGTATGAAGCCACATCATCTCAAAGAAGGATGTCCAACTGTCATTATGAAGTGAGTTTGAAGTAAAGACTCAAACTCGCATTGCTGTTAGATGGAGCAGCATTTTCTACAGACCACAGAGCCATACTTCACTGACAAGCTGTGCATAAAATAATAATTACAGCTTTAGTGATTTCATAATCGCACTATGCCAAATCGGTTTAATTGAGATTTTGGATTAATAGCAATTAACCGTGCAGCCTTACTCCCATTGCAAATTCAGTTTCTTACGTACTCCACACATTTGAAGCTTTCAACAACAGGACAAATGAAAGAACGAATATTCGCTTGTTTAAACAGCTATGCAGGCTTCAGAAGGATCCCACCATTGGAAACAAGTAGATGGTTTATTTTAATGGCATCCTGGATTGCGTCAGAGGATTATATGTTTGCTCGAAGCTTTTTTTGTAAGCGAGGCACAGTAATGAGAGAAACGTTTGAAGCGTTGAACGGTGAAGCCGCCAACTGTATTGGATCTGACAGCAGCTACATTATAAACCTCAAGTAAATGATTTCAAAATGCTTTGTCATGACCATGTCCACGTCATGACCTCTTCAACTGCATTATTGCATACTGAACTGCTGTTCCATAAAAATGCTTCAGGTGTCCAGTTCTTGACTTAATAAAACAGGCATGAGCCAGACAGGGATGAAGCAGATGACACATCACAATAAGTTCTAAAGCATCAACTTATATTTTCAAGCCTGGTGGCTGCTCAATAACAGAATAAACAAGATGACTAATTTAATTACTGTGTAAAAAATGTGCTGCCGCAGGGTGCTAACAAACCCTTATTGGTGCGGCCATGTTCATATCACCCCCCCCCCCCCCCCCCCCCCCCCATATATATATATATATATTAGGAAAGGCCTTATTGTTACTTCAACAATACAGGCTATGCCCTGAACATTCTGAGAGTACTTCCCATTTCACTCAACCTGGCTGGAGAGTTCAAATCAACACTTAGCTAAAGTGAAATCTCAGTGTGAGAGAGCTCTCCCAGGTGACTGTACAGCATCACTAATGGGCTTGTTCGGGGCCTGGCCAGCACAGCCTGTCGATACAATTCGCTTCCGCCTTTTCCGGCTGCCAGGTCCCATCTGGAGCCAATTCATGATCTCAGACGGTGCGCACCTTTCACCAGCCACTAGCTCCTGCTCGCCTGTATTATGCTCTCTCCATCCGGCGGGTCCTCTGTCCCCGTCCCCCTCCCTCCAGACGACTCCCGTGTTCACTGTGACAGGCCTGGAATGTGTCTCTGAGAGTCAAGCTGAACTTTAATGGTTCAGATAAAGCAAAAGTACTGCTGTCACTCATGAAACGGCCCTGCAGCATAAACAGCCTTTATGACTTTAGCCATCGAAAGGATATTTGCTGTTATTCTGCACTTATTCATTCAGGAAGGAGCTGAATATAGATTTATAAAGCATACAAAAAAAAAAAAAAGACGAATTCTGCAGGATTTTGCTCATTCACTATCGATTTCACTGGGGTTGAGCGGATGATCTGAAATATGGATGATCATATTAAATGTCATCATTCTTGGAAAAAATTACTTTTAAAAATAGGGTTTGTTTTGTTATTCTTTTTAATGTAATATTGTATCCTTTTGGTATTGTCATTGGCATTCATTTCAGTGAAACTGGTTTTATACTTGACATTGAGTATTAAATAATAATTTAAAAACAAAAATGAAATAACATCCATTTCCACTTTTCTCCAAGGTGTCATGTGGTTTTGAATTTGACTTTCTGTCTTAAATGGTAAACTGATATATGGTTTGTGTAATTTAAAGGTTAATTGCACTGAAACTCCCCCCTTGTTTAAGTAGCGCTCCTTTTTTAATTTCATCAGAAGACTATGTGCCAATGCCATGACCAATGAAATGTCACCCGTCTCATTTCTTCGGTTTCATCAGGATGTGAACGTCAGGTGCTGCAGTCATCCTGCTGTTGCCTGGACATGCATGATTCATTCGTTTTAGACAGAGATGACCTTGATCTCATCCTCTCTGTCTCTCTCCCTCTCTTTTCTCACAACATCACTGCTCCTCTACAGGCATACTGGGGATGAATCACACTTTTTGTAGTTTTACAAGGAAGTTGTGGGAGCTGTTTTTCCCACCGCTCAAGAGCAATGAAAAACCAAGCATTTGCTCAGTGACAATAGATAATTGTGTGAAAAATCATGCAATGGGCTTGCCACATTAAATAAAGAAAGAAGGGAATTTGAATAAAGAAGTTATGAAGAGATGCCATCTATTAATAAGATGCCTTTCCACTACATTTGCTACATTTTTTGGAGGCGCATAACATCATGCACCACTTGACTTTTTATTGAGTAAGGATTGTCTATCATCCATAAAAGTCTAATTGCCCCAAAATTAAAACACTTCATTTTCTAACATTTATGTCGTTTCAGACCTGTATGACTTTTATTTCTTACATGGAATACAAAAGGAGACATATTTAAGATAGCGCTAGTTGCTCTTTTCTGTGCCATTACGAAATCCAGTCATTTTAAAAGAAATCAAGGCAATTTCAGGTTAGTTTCGCTTGAGGGCAAAAAGGTTTCCCATGCAGAATTTACCTGTGTTCAAGTTGGTCATGCGAATTTTCCACATTGAACAGAAAGTGGCTGTTTTGAAAAGGACTTAGCTGTGCTCACAAATATGGAGATACACTACATTGCCAAAAGTATGTTATAAAATCAAGCTGTATAAAGGTGTATAAAATCAAGCATCTATGCATGCAGATTGCTTCTACAAATATTTGTGATTGGTCACTCTCAGGAGCTTAGTGAATTCAAGTGTGGTACTGTGATACAGATTGCCAACTGTGCAATAAGTCCATTTGTGAAATTTCCTCACTACTAAATATTCCATGGTCAACTGTTAGTGATATTATGACAATGTGGAAGCTATTAGGAACAACAGCAACAGCAACTTTCTGCAGAGTCAATAGCTACAGACCTCCAAACTTTGTATGGCCTTCAGATTAGCTCAAGAACAGTGCGTCATGGAATCGGGTTTCGGATGCAGTGTTATAAAGTGCACCACCACCGGACTCAAATCACATGTCTGGCAATCCGCGAGTCTGGGTTAGACAGTTCCCAGGAGAAGTACTTGCCTGACTGTATTGTTGCAAGTGTAAAGTTTGAAGAAGGGGGGATTGTGGTATGGGGCTGTTTTTCAGGTATTGGGCTTGGCCCCTTAGTTCCAGTGAAATGAACTCTTAACATTTCAGCATACCAAGACATTTAAGACAATTTCATGCTTCCAAACTTTGTAGGAACAGTTTGGGGGTGGCCTCTTTCTATTCCAACATGACTGCGCACCAGTGCACAAAGCAAGGTCCATAAAGACATGGATGTGTAAGCTTAGTGTGGAGGAACTTTACTGGCCTGCACAGGGTCCTGACAGCAACCCGACAGAACACATTTGGGATGAATTAGAGCGGAGACTGCCAGCCAGGCCTTCTACATCAGTGCCTGACCTTGCAAACGCACTTCTAGAAGAATTGTCAAAAAATCCCATAAACACACTTGTGGAAAGCCTTCCCAGGAGAGTTAGAGCTGTTATAGCTGCAAAGGGTGGGCCAACTCCATTAAACCCCACGGATTAAGAAAGAAATGACATTAAGAATGTCATGCCATTCATGTGCATTTAAAGGCAGGCATCCCAAAACTTTTGGCAATATAGTGTATCTCAATGATTTACATTACAAGATATCAGAATTTCATCTTACTTTTTGGGCATATTAACAGGTCTCTATGAAATTAGGGTGTTTTTTTTCATCTATATGATCCATAATGCCTTGTGTATTAATTAGGATATTAAACAAAAACACATATACTTTACTTTATAACTTATATTATATTTTTATATATTATATATAACTTCATATTTAAGTTTTTAAAGGGTTAAGTATCATAAAGGTAATTCTTACTCTGAAGCCATTAGATGGCTTTGTGTGAGAAAAACCTTAAAGTTTTAATTTATAATAAATAGATAAACGCAGAATGTGCCATATAGATATGCAGCATTTGCAATATAAGAATAATGACTTCAGTCCATTTCATACCTGGTACTGTGACAAACGTCTTAATTTCATTCAGTCATGATATTCAGGGTCATTTTCTGTTGACCTAATCAGAATTCAAAATGATGGCTGATCTGAATTAAAACGAGCCTCACTGCTTATATCTCTATAGAGCTTCAGTCATAGCCTTCATACACACAAGTCAGCATAAGGCTAAAGATAATTAGTAAACACTTTGATTCTATAATAGACTTATTTTGAAAGATTTTAACAACATAACTCTTGTGCCTTGACAATAAGTTTTGACTGAATAATGCAATATAATAAATCTATGTATGTGAATAGCATTGCCTGAAGTATGTAAA